>NC_057799.1:428033451-428366188 GCF_018294505.1 Triticum aestivum | reverse complement strand
CATTCACTTATGGCTAATTCTTCAAGTTGGTTTTTCTGCTAAGTGAATGTGATCGGACCCTTCCCCTTCTATGCTATACTCAACCCAATCTATTCACAAATTCTTCATGTGCGTTCTATTTGAAACTCGTTCAAAATCTTCACTGTGTCCTTGTCAACTGAAGAATTTGTGAACACAACTTTTAACTTATCTTATCCAAATTTTCGGCTTTGCCGCTCAAACCGTTCCGCATCCCACGAAATACTTATCTATTCACCCACGATCTAACACGATCTCCACTTCTCAGTACGTGGGTGACACATGTCAAGTGAATGAGAAGGGTCAGGGGCACGTTCGTCCAATTTCTTCGGGCGAACAGTTTTTCACCGTGGCTATAAATACCCCCTCTCCCCTTCCTCACTTCCTTTACTCCGCTCGACCTCTCTCCAGCTCGAGCTTCTCAAACCCTAGCACCGCCGCAACTTCATCGTCGCTGGTGAGGAAGAGCTTCACTGCCTCAACCTCGTCGCCGTCGTACTCACGCCGGCCGCGGAAATCTTCACTCCGCCTCCGCCGTAGGCGTCTTCCGCCGCCGAGTTAGGGCGTGGAAGATCTGCACAGACGAACTTCACTTCTCCACCTCACAGTTCGCCGTGTTCTTCGTTCAGGGTAATTAAAAGTTACTTTTACTACCCTCTTTGATTCAAATGATTTTTGCAAAATCTTCAAAGGTGTTTATTCTTCAAATTCTTCACACACTAAACACCTCACATGTCATCTGTTCTTGATTCGTTTCTTTAAGCATCATTTTTCTTCAAGATTCCTCAATTGTGTGGATCTTCGATCTATACAACTCTGGAACCTAATACAAAGAACGCTTAGTGAAATTCTTCAAGACTCATCTAGTCAAATTCCTCAAACTTGTTCTTTTTGAAAAATCTTCTGAGAACGCATATGACCTCTTCAAATTCCTCGCAACTATACTCTGTTCACAGGTACTCATGTCCGCTGCTGAATCACTAGGTTCTCATCAACTTAACTCATTTGCAGCGTTCCTCGAAGAAAAGTTGCATACTTCTTCAGAGAATTCAATTGTTCAAATTCCTCATCTGAGGAAAATGGCTGATGGAAAGAAGCCACAGAAAGGAGGAAAGAGGCCTGAGGTCGACACTGCATTTGAAATCCCTGAGGACATCTATGCTGGGTACTGCACACCCCCTGAGGAAGATAAAAATCAGCGCAAGGTGCACATTCAGAAGATAGAGAGGAGATGGGCAAGAGAGTGGAGGGAGTACGGGTATGTGACTCCCAAGTACATGAAGAAATTCGCACTCAATCCTCCATGCTCAAGACCTCCGTTGGCACCTGGCCAAGAAGCTGATCTCACCAGCCTCAAGCGTGGTGAAGATTATCCTGAAGAATGGGCCAAGCACTAGGCCAAGTTGGCCAAACAAGCAAAAGATGCAGTGAGGAAATTCAACGAGGACTCTGCTGCTGCTGCTGCCTCTGCTGAGGCCTCTACTGTCAAGCCGAAGAAATCCATGGCAAAGAAGCCTGCGCGTAAGCCAAGTGCTTCACCGTCAATGTCCTCGCGGCCAATTCCTCACGCTGCCCCTGCCCCTCCAAAGTCCTCAGCTGCTCCGGCCAAATCCTCAGCACCTGTGCATCTTGCCACGTGCCAAAGGACTACAGGCATCTCTATTGCCTCAGGAGCTTCAGCTAGTTCCTCAGCTGCACCAAATTCTTCAACACGACCCTCTCTGCTGAAGACAAAGACCACTGCTGGACGAGGCTCTCGCTCAAGTCCTCACAAGAAGCAGGTCACCTTCCAAGTGCCGTCTGAAGAAGACGAAGCTAATGATGAAGAACTTGCTGAAATCATCAGAGATAGGCAAGTCAGGGCTGCTAGAGCCAAGGGCACAAATGTGCCTCTGCTTTTGGATCCAAAGTTGATCCTCGATTACATTGATCTCTGGCACAAGGACCCAAACACTCCTATGCCTGAATTCAAGCTAACTCCTGGCCAAAGTCATATGCTGACTGCCTTCATCCAAGAAGAGAAATGGAAATTTGAGAAGGCCAGGCAGCTCAAGAAAGCACAGTACAGGAAGGAGAAATTCCTGAAGAACAACGTTGTCTCTATGACAACTGATGAACTTGTGAAGATCCAGTCTGAAATCAAAGTCCTCAGCGATGATTTCAATGCTTACTATGCTGATTGGAAAGGAGCCAAGGTCAGGTTTGTTAAACTGACTGAGAAGTTCACCTCAAATGTTGCAGCCCCATTGCAACAAGAAATTCCTCAGGCTGAAGCATCAGCTCAGCCAACTGAAGAACATGCCGGCATCGCTGATGACAATCAGGCTACTGAAGAAAGTGTAAGTTCGAGGGCTGATGACTGCATTCCAGCCGCTGATGAAATTGCCAGGGCATCCACTAGTGGTGCGCCTGAAGAAAATGAAGAAGTTAGGGCAACTGCATCAATTGTGCCTGAAGAAAATCAACCACATTCCTCTGCTCCTCCTGCGCCTACCCCAACTCCAATTCTTCCATCTGCATCAGATGTGAAGAAGACCAAGGCTGCAGAGCGTGCAACAGTGAAGAAAAGGAAAGCATCAGCTTCTTCAGACTCTTCAGCACTGAAGAAGATGAAGAAATTGACAAGCTCATTTACTAATCCAATTGATGTTGTTCCTGTTTCCTCCATGCCATCAAAGGAAATCGTCCCTTTTGATGAAGAATATGTGATCCCTAGCAGATCTGATGAAGAAAATCCTTCTGCTGCTTCGTCAGAGCAGATGGATGAAGAAATTGAAGTGGATAAAATCCCTTCAACCCCCATAGTTTCCTCGCCTATGCCTTAGTTTACTGCCGAAGAGGCCGGCGTTGAAGAAATGGAAGATGAAGATGTGGACATTGGTTGTACCACACCAGTGATGAATGATGACTTTTGGGAAAGTCAGCACCCCAACTCTCCACTCTTCACACCATTGCAACAAATTCCTCAGTCCCCAACAACTACAGTTCAAATGGGATCTGATGAAGCTCATGAAGAAATTCCAGCCACTAGAGCTGAAGAAAATGAAAATGAAGAATTGAAGACCCAGGCTGCCACTGAAGAGGAACCAGAAATTCCTCAGCCTGAAGAACCTGAGATTGCGATTCCTGAGGTTGTAGTGCAACTGACTGACACTCCTCTACCCAAACCAAAGGATCCATTCTCAAGGAAGCAAAAATTCAAGGTTAATTATTTCTTCGGCGAGCACGTATTCTTCACTGATTACAACCCCTATGACTCTGCTCGCATTAGGAAGAGGCGTTTCTGGACTGCCAGCCAGGCAAATTTTTATTCCTCAGTGCTATTCAACAATGAGCACATTCCTCACATGGATATGGAATCTCTGCCGTGCTTCATGCCAGTCCTCAGTGTTCTTTACGACGCTGGACTGTTAAATTTCTGCACTGATATATGTGATTGGAATGAAGAGCTCATTCTTCAATTTTATGCAACTCTGCACATCACCGGAGACTCTGAAGATGTGAATTCATGGGTGCTGGACTGGATGTCTGAAAATACTCACTACAAGGCACCAGCTACCGAATTGCTTCGTGCTTTGCCTCTCAATCCTCCTCTTGAAGCTGCTCGTTGCGTCTACAGTGAATCTGAGCTTACAGATCACTATATGCAAGTGCTGATGAAGCCTTTGAAGCCAGGTCAGGCCCCAAGAACAAAATTCCTTGTGAAGGAATTGTTATATGTGCCTCAGACTGTCTATCGCATTCTGACGAAGATATTGAGTCCCATCAAGGGCCACGACTCGAATGAAGAAGAAGTCATTGGCATCATGAAGAATCTGCTTTTCAATATCATTCATGGCGTTCCCGTCAACTTCCATGATTTCTTCATGAGGACTCTGGCAAATGTCGCAATGTCACCGTTTGAGTTGAAGCCTTATGCTCCGTGGATCATGAGATATATCAAAACAAGGTCTTCACTCAACTACAAAGCTAATACACTGAACCATTGTAGCTACTTGCCCCCGATTGAAGTCCTCAAACGGACATTTTCCTCAGCTGATGAAAAGGGCAAGGCTACTGCTATCATTGATGAAGGCATTCGTCCATTGGATGGTCAATTTCGCAAGGCTGCATCCTACTCCACCAATGATGACTCTACCACCCATGACTCTGCTGCCAATGCAACCAAGCCAAATCCTCAAGGCACAGCTCCCAGGGTGATGACTGACCGTGAGCTTCTCCTCAGTCTTCACCAGAAGGTTGATCGCAATCACAAATGGGTCAAGCGTCAGTTTGGTTCAATTCTTCACAACATGACTGCTACCCATAATGCAGTGAAGAAAAACCATTACTACCTTCATGAAACCCTCAAACGCACCTGGGCTGTTCTGTCGCACATTTATAGCGCAAAAGATCTGAAGAAAATGGGTCTCCAGGAGGACCTTGACTGGTCTGCTCCTCCACCGAAGAAATACAAGAAGGTCAAGGTTCCGTCCTTGGTGGCCAGCTCCTATTCTTCATCGCGCGACACCGATAAACATGAAGACTTGGACGACACTGCGGCAGGCCCTACTACAACTAACGACCCCAACAACGTTGACGCTCCTTCGTCAACTTGATATTCTTCAGGGGCGTTAGTCCACATTTTCGAACCTTTTGGTCATTCCTTGACAAAGGGGGAGAAATTTGAGTTAGTCTTCAAGCGGGTCTATCTTATATGGGCGTTTTTTTTCTAAGTTACAACACTCGTTCTTCTGATGACTTTGTTAGATCGAGTTGTAAACTTAAACTCTATGGTGGCCTGATACTTTTGTTGTTTCTTCTGCATGCTTATTCCTCGTTAATGTTATTGCACGCATGTTGAATTACATCAGTCACCATATTTCATCATGCATTTCAAATTCTTCATATATTATGTCAAATGCGTGTATGAATTACAAGATATAGGGGGAGATCTCCATGATTCAACTCTTCAAGTGTGCATTGCTTCAAAAGCAAATTCCTCACTATGCACATCTTCAGGGGGAGTTCTTCTATATCTTGCAATCAAATTCCTCAATATCAGTATTTACACTTCATATGTTTATCCCCGTTGAAAACTTAACCTATATTGTCATCAACCACCAAAAAGGGGGAGATTGTAAGTGCATCTAGTGCCCCTTAGTGATTTTGGTGTATTGAAGACTTATAGTTTAAGGGACTAATGTGTTTATGAGTGTACACAGGTCTATAAGTCTATGAGGAGTTTGATATTTACAGAGAAAGTCGACCCCTAAAAATGAAGTTCCTCGACTGAAGACTTTGGATTTCTGAAGACTTTGAAAGTGAAGAAATTGGTGTGACCTTGAAGACTTGGTATTCATTTGAGAAACATGAAGCATGAAGACTTTTGTTTTCGTAGTTTCATTTTCTCTTTCTTGAGTCATAGGAAACACCGTACTATTAAAGGGGGTCGAGGAAATACTAAGGAAAAAATTTCCATGTGATGCTCATCTCAAAATCCTACACCTACCAATCCCTTCGAGTGAAGCCATTGGAAATCTCATACAGTTCAATCATATTCTTCAGTGACAGAGACGAAGTTCTTCTGGTCTCTAAGGAATTTGTTCTGACTCAGGAGTTAGGAATTCGCCAGTGCAGATTGCCTACACAGTGAGGAACATGATAGCCCTGAGGAATTTGATACTCAAATTTCCGACCGTTGATGTGCTATGCGGCAGCTGTCCCAAAATATCTACCCACCTAACGGTCATATCATTGAAGGGCATTTATGTCTTATCATGTCGGGCTGCTCCCTAGGCTATAAATAGCCTCCCCCTACAACCACTAGCTGGTTGGCTACTCTGAGAGAAACTGACATTTGTCATTTGAGAGCATCCCATCCTCCGAGGACTTTGAGCGAAAATCATCAAGTGAGGAAAACCCAAACCCAAACACCCACAAACCCAAAGTGATTGAGCATCACTGAAGAGATTGATCCTGTGTGGATCCGATGCTTGTTACCATTCAAGACTGTGCTTCTTCCAGACGGTTAGGCGTCATGGTCTAGAGCATCCAAGAGGAAATTGTGGATCGCCGAGTGACCGAGTCTGTGAAGGTTCGGAAGTCACCTGAAGACTTACCACGAGTGATTGGGCGAGGTCTGTGTGACCTTAGCTCAAGGAGAATACGGTGAGGACTGTGTGTCCGGGACTGTGTGTCCTCAGGTTTAAATACCTAGCCGCTCCAACCAGATGTACAACTGAGACAACAGTTGGAACTGGTCTACCAAATCATTGTCTTCACCAAGCTTACTAGTTCTATTTCCTCAACTCTTTCATTTCCTCATAACTGTGTTGTGCACTTGTTCATATCTGTGTTTGAAGACTTTGACTGAAGACTTTCTCAATTTCCTCAGTTCAATTTCTTCAGTTTGTTTGTCTTCATCCTGTGCTATCCTGTGTTTACGCTTCTGTACTTTGTGCTTGTCTTCATTTCATCATGATGACCATGCTTGTGTTCTGCTATGCATACTTTTGAGTACTTACTCCGCTGCAAGTAGTTCTTCGCTAAGGAATTTCCTCATTGGCAAATTCCTCAGTGAAGAATTCATAAAAATCGCCTATTCACCCCCCCTCTAGTCGATATAACGCACTTTCAACATGAATAAAACCTTCTATGGTCATACACCCAATGTGAATGGTTTATTGAATCTCGATCGTAGTGATACACATATTCATAATATTGAAGCCAAAAGATGCAAAGTTAATAATGATAGTGCAACTTATTTGTGGCACTGCCGTTTAGGTCATATTGATGTAAAGCGCATGAAGAAACTCCATGCTGATAGGCTTTTGGAATCACTTGACTATGAATCACTTGATGCTTGCGAACTATGCCTCATGGGCAAGATGACTAAGACTCCGTTCTCCGGAACAATGGAGCGAGCATCTGACTTATTGGTATAATACATACTGATGTATGCGGTCCGATGAGTGTTGAGGCTCGCGGCGGGTATCATTATTTTCTGACCTTCACAAATGATTTGAGCAGATATGGGTATATCTACTTGATGAAACATAAGTCTGAAACATTTGAAAAGTTCAAATAATTTCAGAGTGAAGTGGAAAATCATTGTAACAAGAAAATAAAGTTTCTACGATCTGATTGCGGAGACCAATATTTGAGTTACGAGTTTGGTCTTCATTTGAAACAATGTGGAATAGTTTTGCAACTCACGCCACCTGGAACACCACAGCATAATGGTGTGTCCGAACATCATAACCGTACTTTATTAGATATGGTGCGATCTATGATGTCTCTTACCAATTTACCACTATCGTTTTGGGGTTATGCATTAGAGACAATTGCATTCACGTTAAATAGGGCACCATCTAAATCCGTTGAGACGACACCATATGAAATGTGGTTTGGCAAGAAACCTAAGCTGTCGTTTCTTAAAGTTTGGGGTTGTGATGCTTATGTGAAAAAGTTTCAGCCTAATAAAGCTCAAACCCAAATCGGAGAAGTGCGTCTTCATAGGATACCCAAAAGAAACTGTTGGGTACACCTTCTATCACAGATCCGAAGGCAAGATCTTTGTTGCTAAGAGTGGATCCTTTCTAGAGAAGGAGTTACTCTCGAAAGAAGTGAGTGGGGGGAAAGTAGAACTTGATGAGGTAACTGTACCTTCTCTCAAATTGGAAAATAGCTCATCACTGAAATCAGTTCCAGTGATACCTACACCAATTAGTGAGGAAGTTAATGATGATGATCATGAAACTTCAGATCAAGTTAGTACCAAACCTCGTAGGTCAAGCAGAGTATGATCCACACCAGAGTGGTACGATAATCCTATTCTGGAAGTCATGTTACTAGACCATGATGAACCTATGAACTATGAGGAAGCGATGATGAGACCAGATTCCGCAAAATGGCTTGAGGCCATGAAATCTGAGATGGGATCCATGTATATGAACAAAGTGTGGATTTTGGTGGACTTGCCCGATGATCGGCAAGCCATTTAGAATAAATGGATATCTTCAAGAGGAAGACGGACGCTGATAGTAGTGTTACTATCTACAAAGCTCGACTTGTCGTAAAGGGTTTTTGACAAGTTCAAGATGTTGACTACGATGAGATTTTCTCACTCGTATCGATGCTTAAAGTCTGTCCGAATCATGTTAGCAATTGCCACATTTTATGAAATCTGACAAATGGATATCAAAACTGCATTCCTTAATGGATTTATTAAAGAAGAGTTGTATATGATACAACCAGAAGGTTTTGTCAATCCTAAAGGTGCTAACAAAATGTGCAAGCTCCAGCGATCCATCTATGGACTGGTGCAAGCATCTCGGAGTTGGAATATACACTTTCATAAGTTGATCAAAGCATATAGTTTTATACAGACTTGCGGTGAAGCCTGTATTTACAAGAAAGTGAGTGGGAGCACTACAACCTTTCTGATAAGTATATGTGAATGACATATTGTTGATCGGAAATGATGTAAAATTTTCTGGAAAGCATAAAGGAGTGTTTGAAAGGAGTTTTTTCAAAGAAAGACCTCGGTGAAGCTGCTTACATATTGGGCATCAAGATCTATAGAGATAGATCAAGACGCTTGATAAGATTTTTCAATGAGTACATACCTTGACAAGATTTTTGAAGTAGTTCAAAATGGAACAGTCAAAGAAAGAGTTCTTGCCTGTATTGCAAGGTGTAAAGTTGAGTAAGACTCAAAACACGACCACGACAGAAAATAGAAAGAGAATGAAAGTCATTCCCTATGCCTCAGCTATAGGTTCTATAAAGTATGCTATGCTCTGTACCAAACCTATTGTGTACCTTGCCATGAGTTTGGCAAGTGGTTATGATATTGATGAAGGAGTGGATCACTTGACAGCGGTCAAAATTATCCTTAGAAGACTAAGGAGATATTTCTCGGTTATGGAGGTGATAAAGAGTTCATCGTAAAGAGTTACGCTGATGCAAACTTTTACACCGATCCGGATGACTCTGAATCTCAATCTCGATACATATTGAAAGTGGGAGCAATTAGCTAGAGTAGCCCTGCTACCTCTTGAGCATGCGTTGGTTTTTCCCTTGAAGAGGAAAGGGTGATGCAGCAAAGTAGCGTAAGTATTTCCCTCAGTTTTTGAGAACCAAGGTATCAATCCAGTAGGAGGCCACACGCAAGTCCCTCGTACCTACACAAACAAATAAGAACCTTGCAACCAACGTGATAAAGGGGTTGTCAATCCCTTCACGGCCACTTGCAAAAGTGAGATCTGATAGAGATGATAAGATAATATTTTTGGTATTTTTATGATAAAGAGTGAAAGTAAAGAACGCAAAGTAAAATAGATGTAAACTTATATGATGGAGAATAGACCCGGGGGCCATAGGTTTTACTAGTGGCTTCTCGCAAAATAGCATAAGTATTACGGTGGGTGAACAAATTACTGTTGAGCAATTGATAGAAAAGTGCATAATTATGAGAATATCTAGGCATGATCATGTATATAGGCATCACGTCCGTGACAAGTAGACCGACTCCTGCCTGCATCTACTACTATTACTCCACACATCGACCGCTATCCAGCATGCATCTAGAGTATTAAGTTCATAAGAACAGAGTAACACATTAGGTAAGATGACATGATGTAGAGGGATAAACTCAAGCAATATGATATAAACCCCATCATTTTATCCTCGATGGCAACAATACAATACGTGTCGTTTCCCCTTCTGTCACTGGGATCGAGCAACGCAAGATTGAACCCAAAGCTAAGCACTTCTCCCATTGCAAGAAAGATCAATCTAGTAGGCCAAACCAAATTAATAATTCGAAGAGACTTGCAAAGATAGCCAATCATACATAAAAGAATTCAGAGAAGATTCAAATATTGTTCATAGATAATCTTGATCATAAACCCACAATTCATCGGATCTCGACAAACACACCGCAAAAAGAGTTACATCGAATAGATCTCCAAGAAGATCGAGGAGAACTTTGTATTGAGATCCAAAGAGAGAGAAGAAGCCATCTAGCTAATAACTATGGACCCGAAGTTCTGTGGTAAACTACTCACACATCATCGCAGAGGCTATAGTGTTGATGTAGAAGCCCTCCATGATGGAGCATCGGAAAAGGCCCCAAGATGGGATCTCATGGGTACAGAAGGTTGCGGCGGTGGAAATAGGGTTTCGTGATGCTCCTGGATGGTTTCAGGGTACGTAGGTATATATAGGAGGAAGAAGTAGGTCGGTGGAGCCACGAGGGGCCCACGAGGGTGGAGGGCGCGCCCAGGGGGGTAGGCGCGCCCCTGCCTCGTGGCATCCTTGTTCGTTTCTTGACATCCACTCCGAGTCCTCTGGATCACGTTTGTTCCAAAAATAACGCTCCCGAAGGTTTCATTCTGTTTGATATTCTTTTTCTGCGAAACACTGAAATAGGCAAAAAAAAATAGCAATTTGCACTGGGCCTTGGGTTAATAGGTTAGTCCCCAAAATAATATAAAAGTGTATAATAAAGCCCATTAAACATCCAAAACAGAATATATAATAGCATGGAGCAATCAAAAATTATAGATACGTTGGAGACGTATCAAGCATCCCCAAGCTTAATTCCTGCTCGTCCTCGAGTAGGTAAATGATAAAAACAGAATTTTTGATGTGGAATGCTACCTAGCATATTCTTCAATGTAATTTTCTTTATTGTGGCATGAATGTTCAGATCCGAAGGATTCAAGATAAAAGTTTAATATTGACATAAAAATAATAATACTTCAAGCATACTAACCAAGCAATTATGTCTTCTCAAAATAACATAGCCAAAGAAAGCTCATCCCTACAAAATTATATAGTTTGGCCATGCTTCATTTTCATCACACAAGAATGCTCTCCTCTTGCACAACCCCGGTGACAAGCCAAGCAATTGTTTCATACTTTAGTAATCTCAATATTTTTCAACTTTCACGCAATATATGAGCGTGAGCCATGGATATAGCACTATGGGTGGAATAGAATATAATGATGGGGGTTGTGAGGAGAAGACAAAAAAGGAGAAAGTCTTACATTGACGCGGCTAATCAACGAGCTAGGGAGATGCCCATCAATTGATGTCAATGCAAGGAGTAGGGATTGCCATGCAACAGATGCACTAGAGCTATAAATGTATGAAAGCTCAACAAAATAAACTAAGTGGGTGTGCATCCAACTTGCTTGCTCACGAAGACCTAGGGCATTTGAGGAAGCCCATTGTTGGAATATACAAGCCAAGTTCTACAATGAAAAATTCCCACTAGTATATGAAAGTGACAAAACAAGAAACTCTCTATCATAAAGATCATGGTGCTACTTTAAAGCACAAGCGTGGAAAAAGGATAGTAGCATTGTCCCCTTTTATTTCTCTTCTTTTGGGCCTTCTTTTTTTATTTGGCCTTTCTCTTTTTTTATTAGGACAATGCTCTATAAATGATGATCATTACACTTCTATTCATTTACAACTCAATGATTACAACTCGATACTAGAACAAAATATGACTCTATATGGATGCCTCCAGCGGTGTACCGGGATGGGCAATGAATCAAGAGTAACATGTATGAAATAATATGCATGGTGGCTTTGCCACAAATACGATGTCAACTACATGATCATGCAAGGCAATATGACAATGATGAAGCGTGTCATAATAAACGAAATGGTGGAAAGTTGCATGGAAATATTATTTCGGAATGGCTATGGAAATGCCATAATAGGTAGGTATGGTGGCTGTTTTGAGGAAGATATAAGGAAGTTTATGTTTGATAGAGCGTATCTTACCACGGGGTTTGGATGCACCGGCGAAGTTTGCACCAACTCTCAAGGTGAGAAAGGGCAATGCACGGTACCGAAGAGGCTAGCAATGATGGAAGGTTGAGAGTGCGTATAATCCATGGACTCAACATTAGTCATAAAGAACTCACATACTTATTGCAAAAATCTACAAGTCATCAAAAACCAAGCACTACGCGCATGCTTCTAGGCGGATAGATTGGTAGGAAAAGACCATCGCTCGTCCCCGACCGCCACTCATAAGGAAGACAATCAAAGAACACCTCATGTTTCAAATTTGTTACGCAACGTTTACCATACGTGCATGCTACGGGACTTGCAAACTTCAACACAAGTATTTATCAAATTAACAACTACTCAACTAGCACAACTTTAATATCACTATCTCCATATCTCAAAACAATCATCAAGTATCCAACTTCTCTTAGTATTCAATGCACTTTAAAGTTTTTATCTTGGATGCCTATCATATTAGGACTAAATTTATAACCAAAGCAAATTACCATGCTATTCCAAAGGACTATCAAAATAATATAAGTGAAGCATGAGAGAACAAATAATTCTATAAAATAGAACCACCGCCGTGCTCTAGAAGATATAAGTGAAGCACTAGAGCAAAAACTATATAGCTCAAAAGATATAAGTGAAGCACATAGAGTATTCTAATAAATTCCGATTAATGTGTGTCTCTCCCAAAAGGTGTGTACAGAAAGGATGATTGTGGTGAACTAAAAAGCAAAGACTCAAATCATACAAGACGCTCCAAGCAAAGCACATATCATGTGGTGAATAAAAATATAGCTCCAAGTAAAGTTACCGATGGACGAAGACAAAAGAGGGGATGCCTTCCGGGGCATCCCCAAGCTTAGGATTTTTGGTTGTCCTTGGATTTTACCTTGGGGTGCCTTGGGCATCCCCAAGCTTAGGCTCTTGCCACTCCTTGTTCCATAATCCATCAAATCTTTACCCAAAACTTGAAAACTTCACAACACAAAACTTAACAGAAAATCTCGTGAGCTCCGTTAGCGAAAGAATGCAAAACACCACTTCAAGGTACTGTAATGAACTCATTCTTTATTTATATTGGTGTTAAACCTACTGTATTCCAACTTATCTATGGTTCATAAACTCCATTACTAGCCATAGATTCATCAAAATAAGCAAACAACACACGAAAAAACAGAATTTGTCAAAATCAGAACAGTCTGTAGTAATCTGTATCTAACGCAAACTTCTGGAACTCAGAAACATCTACCAAAATAGGAAGACCTAGATAATTTGTTTATTGATCTACTGCAATTGGAATCAGTATTTTATCACGTTCTGGTGATTTTTAACAATTGTTTTCGTGAGCCGAAAGTTTCTGACTTTTTCAGCAAGATCAAATAACTATCATCCAAGAAGATCCTATAGGTTTTACTTGGCACAAACACTAATTAAAACATAAAACCACATCTAACCAGAGGATATATATGGATTATTTTTTACTAAATAGAACCAAAAAGCAAGAAACAAAAATAAAAGTGGGTTGCCTCCCAACAAGCGATGTCGTTTAACGCCCCTAGCTAGGCATAAAAGCAAGGATAGATCTAGGTATTATCATCTTTAGCTTTGGGAAAGAAAAGAGAAAATTTATTATCTATAGCATTTATCTTTCTATTTTGAGAAAGCATGTGGCCATTAATGGTGGAATAAAGATTAAGCACGCTACTGAAATTTGCATCTAAGCTAGCCTTCATCTCTTTGATAATTTCGTTTTGGTAAAAGCACAAAAGAGAGGTGGATTCAACCTTCTCTCTCATGGGGTGCACAAATATAGTTTTCATCTTTTCATAGGTATCTATGGGATCCCCTTCAAGAAAACCCTCTTCAAAAATAGAATCTAAAACTTGTTTGAATGAAGCGGGCAACCCAACATAAAAGCTTTTTAGGTATATCTCAATTTGATATTGGGGCACATAACTAGCTCGAATCCATAAAAGCCTATCCCAAGCATCTTTCAAAGACTCATCAAGTAAATAACGAAAAATTCCGGGATCATCTTCATCAAAATTATTCAAACCCTCATTGATAACCCTGGTAGGTCTTTCCATAGCATCATTATTTATGAGCTTAGAGAGGACAGAGGGGCTATCTAAAGTATTAAAACCCTGGAGAGAGCCCTTAGCCCTTTTTGATTCGGCCATGGCACAAGAAATGCAATGGGAAAGAGGCGAACGGAAAGAGAAAGTGAATAAAACTGCAAGGGTGAAGTGGAGGAGAGGAAAACGAGAGGCAAATGGCAAATAATGTAATGCGAGGGATAAGAGTTTGTGATGGGTACTTGGTATGTCTTGACTTGTGTGTAGACTCCAAGGCAACGGCGCCAGAAATCGCACGTTGGCAGGAGATCAAATCTTGACTTGACTTGGTGTAAGCCTCCCCGGCAACGGCACCAGAGCAACCAACGCGATAAAGGGGTTGTCAATCCCTTCACGGCCACTTGCAAAAGTGAGATCTGATAGAGATGATAAGATAATATTTTTGGTATTTTTATGATAAAGAGTGAAAGTAAAGAACCCAAAGTAAAATAGATGTAAACTTATATGATGGAGAATAGACCCGGGGGCCATAGGTTTCACTAGTGGCTTCTCTCAAGGTAGCATAAGTATTACGGTGGGTGAACAAATTACTGTCGAGCAATTGATAGAAAAGTGCATAATTATGAGAATATCTAGGCATGCTCATGTATATAGGCATCACGTCCGTGACAAGTAGACCGACTCCTGCCTGCATCTACTACTATTACTCCACACATCGACCGCTATCCAGCATGCATCTGGAGTATTAAGTTCATAAGAACAGAGTAACGCATTAGGTAAGATGACATGATGTAGAGGGATAAACTCAAGCAATATGATATAAACCCCATCTTTTTATCCTCGATGGCAACAATACAATACGTGTCGTTTCCCCTTCTGTCACTGGGATCGAGCAACGCAAGATTGAACCCAAAGCTAAGCACTTCTCCCATTGCAAGAAAGATCAATCTAGTAAGCCAAACCAAACTGATAATTCGAAGAGACTTGCAAAGATAACCAATCATACATAAAAGAATTCAGAGAAGATTCAAATATTGTTCATAGATAATCTTGATCATAAACCCACAATTCATCGGATCTCGACAAACACACCACAAAAAGAGTTACATCGAATAGATCTCCAAGAAGATCGAGGAGAACTTTGTATTGAGATCCAAAGAGAGAGAAGAACCCATCTAGCTAATAACTATGGACCCAAAGGTCTGTGGTAAACTACTCACACATCATCGGAGAGGCCATGGTGTTGATGTAGAAGCCCTTCGTGATCGATTCCCCCTCCGGCGGAGCGCCGGAAAAGGCCCCAAGATGGGATCTCACGGGTACAGAAGGTTGCGGCGGTGGAAATAGGGTTTCGTGGTGCTCCTGGATGGTTTCGGGGTACGTAGGTATATATAGGAGGAACAAGTAGGTCGGTGGAGCCACGAGGGGCCCACGAGGGTGGAGGGTGCGCCGAGGGGGGTAGGCGCGCCCCCTGCCTCGTGGCCTCCTCGTTCGTTTCTTGACGTCCACTCCAAGTCCTCTGGATCACGTTTGTTCCAAAAATCACGCTCCCGAAGGTTTCATTCCGTCTGGACTCCGTTTGATATTCTTTTTCTGCGAAACACTGAAATAGGCAAAAAAACAGCAATTTGCATTGGGCCTTGGGTTAATAGGTTAGTCCCAAAAATAATATAAAAGTGTATAATAAATCCCATTAAACATCCAAAACAGAATATATAATAGCATGGAGCAATCAAAAATTATAGATACGTTGGAGACGTATCAAGCCCCATGCAGAGCATTGTAGACATAGAAAATTTGCAAAATACATACGGCTCTGAATGTCACAGACCCATTGACTAAGCATCTCTCACAAGCAAAACATGATCACACCTTAGTATTCTTTGGGTGTTAATCACATAGTGATGTGAACTAGATTATTCACTCTAGTAAAACCCTTTGAGTGTTGGTCACAAGGCGATGTGAACTATGCGTATTAATCACATAAAGATGTGAACTATTGGTGTTAAATCACATGACGATGTGAACTACATTATTGACTCTAGTGCAAGTGGGAGACTGAAGAAATATGCCCTAGAGGCAATAATAAAGTTGTTATTTATATTTCCTTCTATCATGATAAATGTTTATTATTCATGCTAGAATTGTATTAACCGGAAACTTAGTACGTTGATGACCCACAGGTGTAGGGGATCTATCGTAGTCCTTTCAATAAGTAAGAGTGTCGAACCCAACGAGGAGCAGAAGGAAATGACAAGCGGTTTTCAGTAAGGTATTCTCTGCAAGCACTGAAATTATCGGTAACAGATAGTTTTGTGATAAGGTAATTTGTAACGGATAACAAGTAATGGTAGTAAATAAGGTGCAGCAAGATGGCCCAATCCTTTTTGTAGGAAAGGACAAGACTGCACAAACTCTTATATGAAGGAAAACGCTCCCGAGGACACATGGGAATTATCGTCAAGCTAGTTTTCATCACGCTCATATGATTCGCGTTCGTTACTTTGATAATTTGATATGTGGGTGGACCGGCGCTTGGGTACTGGCCTTCCTTGGACAAGCATCCCACTTATGATTAACCCCTATTGCAAGCATCTACAACTACAAAAGAAGCATTAAGGTAAACCTAACCATAGCATGAAACATATGGATCCAAATCAGCCCCTTACGAAGCAACGCATAAACTAGGGTTTAAGCTTCTGTCACTCTAGCAACCCATCTTCTACTTATTACTTCCCAATGCCTTCCTCTAGGCCCAAACAATGGTGAAATGTCATGTAGTCAACGTTCACATAACACCACTAGAGGAAAGACAACATACATCTCATCAAAATATCGAACGAATACCAAATTCACATGACTACTGTTGGGGAACGTAGTAATTTCAAAAATTTCCTACGCACACGCAAGATCATGGTGATGCATAGCAACGAGAGGGGAGAGTGTTGTCCACGTACCCTCGTAGACCGAAAGCGGAAGCGTTAACACAACGCGGTTGATGTAGTCGTACGTCTTCACGATCCGACCGATCAAGTACCGAACGCACGGCACCTCCGAGTTCAGCACACGTTCAGCTCGATGGCGTCCCTCGAACTCCGATCCAGCCGAGTGTTGAGGGAGAGTTTCGTCAGCACGACGGCGTGGTGACGATGATGATGTTCTACCGATGCAGGGCTTCGCCTAAGCACCGCTACAATATTATCGAGGTGTAATATGGTGGAGGGGGGCACCGCACACGGCTAAGAGATCAATAGATCAATTGTTGTGTCTATGGGGTGCCCCCTGCCCTCGTATATAAAGACCAAGGTGGAAGGCGGCCGGCCCAGGAGGAGGGCGCGCCAAGGGGGGAGTCCTACTCCCACCGGGAGTAGGACTCCTCCTTTCCTTGTTGGAGTAGGAGAAGGGAAGGGAGAAGGAGAAGGAAGGAAGGGGGCGCCCCCCCTCCCTAGTCCAATTCGGACTAGTCCATGGGGAGGGGTGCGGCCACCCTTTGGGGCCTTTCTCTCCTTTCCCGTATGGCCCATTAAGGCCCAATACGAATTCCCGTAACTCTCTGGTACTCCGAAAATACCCGAATCACTCGGAACCTTTCCGATGTCCGAATATAGTCGTCCAATATATCGATCTTTACGTCTCGACCATTTCGAGACTCCTCGTCATGTCCCCGATCTCATCCGGGACTCCGAACTCCTTCGGTACATCAAAACTCATAAACTCGTAATAAAACTGTCATCGTAACGTTAAGCGTGCGGACCCTACGGGTTCGAGAACTATGTAGACATGACCAAGACACGTCTCCGGTCAATAACCAATAGCGGGACCTAGACGCCCATATTGGCTCCCACATATTCTACGAAGATCTTTATCGGTCAAACCGCATAACAACATACGTTGTTCCCTTTGTCATCGGTATGTTACTTGCCCGAGATTCGATCATCGGTATCTTAATACCTAGTTCAATCTCGTTACCGGCAAGTCTCTTTACTCGTTCCGTAATACATCATCTCGCAACAAACTCATTAGATGCAATGCTTGCAAGGCTTAAGTGATGTGCATTACCGAGTGGGCCCAGAGATACCTCTCCGACAATCGGAGTGACAAATCCTAATCTCGAAATACGCCAACCCAACAAGTACCTTCGGAGACACCTGTAGAGCACCTTTATAATCACCAAGTTACGTTGTGACGTTTGGTAGCACACAAAGTGTTCCTCCGGTAAACGGGAGTTGCATAATCTCATAGTCATAGGAACATGTATAAGTCATGAAGAAAGCAATAGCAACATACTAAACGATCGAGTGCTAAGCTAACGGAATGGGTCAAGTCAACCACATCATTCTCCTAATGATGTGATCCTGTTAATCAAATGACAACTCATGTCTATGGCTAGGAAACATAACCATCTTTGATCAACGAGCTAGTCAAGTAGAGGCATACTAGTGACACTCTTTTTGTCTATGTATTCACACATGTATCATGTTTCCGGTTAATACAATTCTAGCATGAATAATAAACATTTATCATGATATAAGGAAATAAATAATAACTTTATTATTGCCTCTAGGGCATATTTCCTTCAGTCTCCCACTTGCACTAGAGTCAATAATCTAGTTCACATTGCCATGTGATTTAACATCAATAGTTCACATCACCATGTGATCAACACCCATAGTTCACATCGTCATGTGACCAACACCCAAAGGGTTTACTAGAGTCAATAATCTAGTTCACATCGCTATGTGATTAACACCCAAAGAGTACTAAGGTGTGATCATGTTTTTCTTGTGAGATAATTTTAGTCAACGGGTCTGTCACATTCAGATCCGTAAGTATTTTGTAAATTTCTACGTCTACAATGCTCTACACGGAGCTACTCTAGCTAATTGCTCCCACTTCCAATATGTATCTAGACCGAGACTTAGAGTCATCTAGATTAGTGTCAAAACTTGCATCGACGTAACCCTTTACGACGAACCTTTTGTCACTTCCATAATCGAGAAACATATCCTTATTCCACTAAGGATAATTTTGACCGCTGTCCAGTGATCTACTCCTAGATCACTATTGTACTCCCTTGCCAAAATCAGTGTAGGGTATACAATAGATCTGGTACACAGCATGGCATACTTTGTAGAACCTATGGCCAAGGCATAGGGAATGACTTTCATTCTCTTTCTATCTTCTGCCGTGGTCGGGCTTTGAGTCTTACTCAATTTCACACCTTGTAACACAGGCAAGAACTCTTTCTTTGACTGTTCCATTTTGAACTACTTCAAAATCTTGTCAAGGTATGTACTCATTGAAAAAACTTATCATGCGTCTTGATCTATCTCTATAGATCTTGATGCTCAATATGTAAGGAGCTTCACCGAGGTCTTTCTTTGAAAAACTCCTTTCAAACACTCCTTTATGCTTTGCAGAATAATTCTACATTATTTCCGATCAACAATATGTCATTCACATATACTTATCAGAAATGATGTAGTGCTCCCACTCACTTTCTTGTAAATACAGGCTTCACCGCAAGTCTATATAAAAATATATGCTTTGATCAACTTATGAAAGCGTATATTCCAACTCCGAGATGCTTGCACCAGTCCATAGATGGATCGCTGGAGCTTGCACATTTTGTTAACACCTTTAGGATCGACAAAACCTTCTGGTTGCATCATATACAACTCTTCTTTAAGAAATCCATTAAGAAACATAGTTTTGACATCCATTTGCCAGATTTCATAAAATGTGGCAACTTGCTAACATGATTCGGACAGACTTAAGCATAGATACGAGTGAGAAACTCTCATCATAGTCAACACCTTAAACTTGTCGAAAACCTTTTGCGACAATTCTAGCTTTGTAGATAGTAACACTACTATCAGCGTCCGTCTTCCTCTTGAAGATCCATTTAATCTCAATGGCTCGCCGATCATTGGGCAAGTCAATCAAAGTCCATACTTTTGTTCTCATACATGGATCTCATCTCAGATTTCATGGCCTCAAGCCATTTTGCGGAATCTGGGCTCACCATCGCTTCTTCATAGTTCGTAGGTTCGTCATGGTCTAGTAACATAACCTCCAGAACAGGATTACCGTACCACTCTGGTGCGGATCTTACTCTGGTTGACCTACGAGGTTCAGTAATAACTTGATCTGAAGTTCCATGATCATCATCATTAACTTCCTCACTAATTGGTATAGGCGTCACAGAAACTGGTTTCTGCGATGAACTACTTTCCAATAAGGGAGCAGGTACAATTACCTCATCAAGTTCTACTTTCCTCCCACTCACTTCTTTCGAGAGAAACTCCTTCTCTAGAAAGGATCCATACTTAGCAACGAATGTCTTGCCTTCGGATCTGTGATAGAAGGTGTACCCAACTGTCTCCTTTGGGTATCCTATGAAGACACATTTCTCCGATTTGGGTTTGAGCTTATCAGGATGAAATTTTTTCATATAAGCATCGCAACCCCAAACTTTAAGAAACGACAACTTTGGTTTCTTGCCAAACCACAGTTCATAAGATGTCGTCTCAACGAGATGGTACCCTATTTAACGTGAATGCAGCTGTCTCTAATGCATAACCCCAAAACGATAGTGGTAGATCGGTAAGAGACATCATATATTGCACCATATCTAATAAAGTACGGTTACGATGTTCAGACACACCATTACACTGTGCTGTTCCACGTGGCGTGAGTAGTGAAACTATTTCACATTGTTTTTACTGAAGGCCAAACTCGTAACTCAAATACTCTTCTCCACGATCAGATCGTAGAAACTTTATTTTCTTGTTATGATGATTTTCCACTTCACTCTGAAATTATATGAACTTTTCAAATGTTTCAGACTTCTGTTTCATTAAGTAGATATACCCATATCTGCTCAAATCATCTGTGAAGGTCAGAAATTAATGATACCTGCTACGAGCCTCAATATTCATCGGACCACATACATCTGTATGTATGATTTCCAACAAATCTGTTGCTCTCTCCATAGTTCCGGAGAACGGCGTATTAGTCATCTTGCCCATGAGGCATGGTTCGCAAGCATCAAGTGATTCATAATCAAGTGATTCCAAAATCCCATCAGTATGGAGTTTCTTCATGCGCTTTACACCAATATGACCTAAACGGCAGTGCCACAAATAAGTTGCACTATCATTATTAACTTTGCATCTTTTGGCTTCATTATTATGAATATGTGTATCACTACGATCGAGATCCAACAAACCATTTTATTGGGTGTATGACCATAGAAGGTTTTATTCATGTAAACAGAACAACAATTATTCTCTAATTTAAATGAATAACCGTATTGCAACAAACATGATCAAATCATATTCATGCTCAACGCAAACACCAAATAACACTTATTTAGGTTCAACACTAATCCCGAAAGTATAGGGAGTATGCGATGATGATCATATCGATCTTGGAACCACTTCCAATACACATCGTCACTTCATCCTTAACTAGTTTATGTTCATGCAACTCCCGTTTCGAGTTACTACTCTTTAGCAACTAAACCAGTATCAAATACTGAGGGTTGCTATAAACACTAGTAAGTACACATCAATAACATGTATATCCAATATACCTTTGTTCACTTTGCCATCCTTCTTATCCACCAAATACTTGGGGCAGTTCCGCTTCCAGTGACCAGTCCCTTTGCAGTAGAAGCACTTAGTCTCAGGCTTAGGACCAGACTTAGGCTTCTTCACTTGAGCAGCAACTTGCTTGCCGTTCTTCTTGAAGTTCCCCTTCTTCCCTTTGCCCTTTTCTTGAAACTAGTGGTCTCGTCAACCATCAACACTTGATGTTTTTCTAGATTTCTACCTTCGTCGATTTCAGCATCACGAAGAGCTCGGGAATTACTTTCGTCATCCCTTGCATACTATAGTTCATCACGAAGTTCTACTAACTTGGTGATGGTGACTAGAGAATTCTGTCAATCACCATTTTATCTGGAAGATTAACTCCCACTTGATTCAAGCGATTGTAGTACCCAGACAATCTGAGCACATGCTCACTGCTTGAGCTATTCTCCTCCATCTTTTAGCTATAGAACTTGTTGGAGACTTCATATCTCTCAACTCGGGTATTTGCTTGAAATATTAACTTCAACTCCTGGAACATCTCAGATGGTCCATGACGTTCAAAACATCTTTGAAGTCCCGATTCTAAGCCGTTAAGCATGGTGCACTAAACTATTAAGTAGTCATCATATTGAGCTAGCCAAACGTTCATAACGTCTGCATCTGCTCCTGCAATAGGTCTGTCACCTAGCGGCGCATCAAGGACATAATTCTTCTGTGTACCAATGAGGATAATCCTCAGATCATGGATCCAATCCGCATCTTTGCTACTAACATCTTTCAACATAATTTTTCTCCAGGAACATATCAAAAATAAACACAGGGAAGCAACAACGCGAGCTATTGATCTACAACATAATTTGCAAAATACTATCAGGACTAAGTTCATGATAAATTTAAGTTCAATTAATCATATTACTTAAGAACTCCCACTTAGATAGACATCCCTCTAATCCTCTAAGTGATCACGTGATCCATATCAACTAAACCATGTCCGATCATCACGTGAGATGGAGTAGTTTCGACGGTGAACATCACTATGTTGATCATATCCACTATATGATTCACGCTCGACCTTTTGGTCTCTGTGTTCCAAGGCCATATCTGTTATATGCTAGGCTCGTCAAGCTTAACCTGAGTATTCCGTGTGTGCAACTTTTTTGCACCCGTTGTATTTGAACGTAGAGCCTATCACACCCGATCATCACGTGGTGTCTCAGCACGAAGAACTTTCGCAACGGTGCATACCCAGGGAGAACACTTATATTTTGATAATTTATTGAGGGATCATCTTATAATGCTACCGTCAATCAAAGCAAGATAAGATGCATAAAAGATAAACAACACATGCAATCAATATAAGTGATATGATATGGCCATCATCATCTTGTGCTTGTGATCTCCATCTCCGAAGCACCGTCATGATCACCATCGTCACCGGCGCGACACCTTGATCTCCATCGTAGCATCGTTGTCGTCTCGCCAATCTTATGCTTCTACGACTATCGCTACCGCTTAGTGATAAAGTAAAGCATTACAGGGCGATTGCATTGCGTACAATAAAGCGACAACCATATGGCTCCTGCCAGTTGCCGATAACTCGGTTACAAAACATGATCATCTCATACAATAAAATTTAGCATCATGTCTTGACCATATCACATCACAACATGCCCTGCAAAAACAAGTTAGATGTCCTCTACTTTGTTGTTGCAAGTTTTACGTGGCTGCTACGGGCTTAGCAAGAACCGTTCTCACCTACGCATTCTCACCACAACGATAGTTTGTCAAGTTGGTGATGTTTTAACCTTCGCAAGGACCGGGCGTAGCCACACTCGGTTCAACTAAAGTTGGAGAAACTGACACCCGCCAGCCACCTCTGTGCAAAGCACGTCGGAAGAACCAGTCTCGCGTAAGCGTACGCGTAATGTCGGTCCGGGCCGCTTCATCCAACAATACCGCCGAACCAAAGTATGACATGCTGGTAAGCAGTATGACTTATACCGTCCACAACTCACTTGTGTTCTACTTGTGCATATAACATCAACGCATAAAACCAGGCTCGGATGCCACTGTTGGGGAACGTAGTAATTTCAAAAATTTCCTACGCACACGCAAGATCATGGTGATGCATAGCAACGAGAGGGGAGAGTGTTGTCCACGTACCCTCATAGACCGAAAGCGGAAGCGTTAACACAACGCGGTTGATGTAGTCGTACGTCTTCATGATCCGACCGATCAAGTACCAAACGCACGGCACCTCCGAGTTCAGCACACGTTCAGCTCGATGACGTCCCTCGAACTCCGATCCAGCCGAGTGTTGAGGGAGAGTTTCGTCAGCACGACGGCGTGGTGACGATGATGATGTTCTACCGACGCAGGGCTTCGCCTAAGCACCGCTACAATATTATCGATGTGTAATATGGTGGAGGGGGGCACCGCACACGGCTAAGAGATCAATAGATCAATTGTTGTGTCTATGGGGTGCCCCCTGCCCCCGTATATAAAGGAGCAAGGGGGGAGGCGGCCGGCCTAGGAGGAGGGCGCGCCAAGGGGGGAGTCCTACTCCCACCGGGTGTAGGACTCCTCCTTTCCTTGTTGGAGTAGGAGAAGGGAAGGGAGAAGGAGAAGGAAGGAAGGGGGCGCCCCCCCTCCCTAGTCCAATTCGGACTAGTCCATGGGGAGGGGTGCGGCCACCCTTTGGGGCCTTTCTCTCCTTTCCCGTATGGCCCATTAAGGCCCAATACGAATTCCCGTAACTCTCCGGTACTCCGAAAAATACCCGAATCACTCAGAACCTTTCCGATGTCCGAATATAGTCGTTCAATATATCGATCTTTACGTCTCGACCATTTCGAGACTCCTCGTCATGTCCCCGATCTCATCCGGGACTCCGAACTCCTTCGGTACATCAAAACTCATAAACTCATAATAAAACTGTCATCGTAACGTTAAGCGTGCGGACCCTACGGGTTCGAGAACTATGTAGACATGACCGAGACACGTCTCCGGTCAATAACCAATAGCGGGACCTGGATGCCCATATTGGCTCCCACATATTCTACGAAGATCTTTATCGGTCAAACCGCATAACAACATACGTTGTTCTCTTTGTCATCGGTATGTTACTTGCCCAAGATTCGATCGTCGGTATCTTAATACCTAGTTCAATCTCGTTACCGGCAAGTCTCTTTACTCGTTCCGTAATACATCATCTCGCAACAAACTCATTAGTTGCAATGCTTGCAAGGCTTAAGGGATGTGCATTACCGAGTGGGCCCAGAGATACCTCTCCGACAATCGGAGTGACAAATCCTAATCTCGAAATACGCCAACCCAACAAGTACCTTCGGAGACACCTATAGAGCACCTTTATAATCACCCAATTACGTTGTGACGTTTGGTAGCACACAAAGTGTTCCTCCGGTAAACGGGAGTTGCATAATCTCATAGTCATAGGAACATGTATAAGTCATGAAGAAAGCAATAGCAACATACGAAACGATCGAGTGCTAAGCTAACGGAATGTGTCAAGTCAACCACATCATTCTCCTAATGATGTGATCCCGTTAATCAAATGACAACTCATGTCTATGGCTAGGAAACATAACCATCTTTGATCAACGAGCTAGTCAAGTAGAGGCATACTAGTGACACTCTGTTTGTCTATGTATTCACACATGTATCATGTTTCCGGTTAATACAATTCTAGCATGAATAATAAACATTTATCATGATATAAGGAAATAAATAATAACTTTATTATTGCCTCTAGGGCATATTTCCTTCAACTACTTATAGCAAGACTTCTCCCATGTCCTTAGGAACAAACGTAACTACTCACAAATCATATTCATGTTCATAATCAGAGGGGTATTAATATGCATAAAGGATCTGAACATATGATCTTCAACAAAATAAACCAACTAGCATCAACTACAAGGAGTAATCAACACTACTAGCAACCCACAGGTACCAATCTGAGGTTTTGAGACAAAGATTGGATACAAGAGATGAAGTAGGGTTTGAGAGGAGATGGTGCTGGTGAAGATGTTGATGGAGATTGACCCCCTCCCGCTGAGAGGATCGATGGTGATGACGATGGTGATGATTTCGCCCTCCCGGAGGGATGTTTCCTCGGCAGAACAGCTCCGCCGGAGCCCTAGATTGGTTCCGCCTCATGGCGGCGGTGTTTCGTCCCGAAAAGCTTCCTCCTGATTTTTTCCAGGGTGAAAGACTTCATATAGCAGACGATGGGCACCGGAGCCCTGCCTGGGGGCCCACGAGGCAGGGGGCGCGCCCAGGGGGTAGGGCGCGCCCCCACCCTCGTGGCTAGGGTGTGGGCCCCCTCTGGTTAATTCTTTTGCCAATATTTTTTATTAATTCCAAAAACTGCCTCAGGACTTTTGGAGCTGTGCAGAATAGGTCTCTAATATTTGCTCCTTTTCCAGCCCAGAATTCCAGCTGCCGGCATCCTCCCTCTTCATGTAAACCTTATAAAATAAGAGAGAATAGGCATAAGTATTGTGACATAATGTGTAATAACAGCCCATAATGCAATAAATATGGATATAAAAGCATGATGCAAAATGGACGTATCATACATGTGTGAATACATAGACAAACAAAGTGTCCCTAGTATGCCTCTACTAGACTAGCTCGTTAATCAAAGAAGGTTGAGTTTCCTAGCCATAGACATGTGTTGTCATTTGATGAATGGGATCACATCATTAGAGAATGATTAGATGGACAAGACCCGTCCGTTAGCTTACCACTATGATTGTTTAGTTTATTTGTAGTGCTTTCTTCATGACTTATACATGTTCCTATGACTATGAGATTATGCAACTCCCGAATACCGGAGGAACACTTAGTGTGCTATCAAACTTCACAACGTAACTGGGTGATTATAAAGATGCTCTACAGGTGTCTCCGATGGTGTTTGTTGAGTTGGCATAGATCAAGATTAGGATTTGTAACTCCGATTGTCGGAGAGGTATCTCTGGGCCCTCTCGGTAATGCACATCACTATAAGCCTTGCAAGCAATGTTACTAATGAGTTAGTTGTGGGATGATGCATTACGGAACGAGTAAAGAGACTTGCCGGTAACGAGATTGAATTAGGTATGGTGATACCGACGATCGAATCTCGGGCAAGTAACATACCGATGACAAAGGGAACAACATATGTTGTTGTGCGGTTTGACCGATAAAGATCTTCGTAGAATATGTAGGAGCCAATATGAGCATCCAGGTTCCGCTATTGGTTATTGACCGGAGGTGTGTCTCGGTCATGTCTACATAGTTCTCGAACCCGTAGGGTCCGCATGCTTAATGTTCGATGATGATTTGTATTATGAGTTATGTGATTTGATGTACCGAAGGTTGTTCGGAGTCCCGGATGAGTTCACGGACATGATGAGGAGTCTCGAAATGGTAGAGACGTAAAGATCGATATATTGGAAGGCTATATTCGGACATCGGAAAGGTTTCGTCGGGTATTTTTTGGAGTACCGTAGAGTTACGGAAATTCGCCGGGGGAAGTAGTGGGCTTTAATGGGCCATATGGGAAAGGAGAGAAGGGCCTCAAGGGGTGGCCGCGCGCCCCCCATGGCAAGTCCGAATTGGACTAGGGAGGGGGCGACGCCCCCCTCTCTTTCCTTCTCCCTCTCCTACTCCTTCCCTTTCTCCCCTCTTGGAAAAGGAAGGGGACTCCAACTAGGATTGGGAATCCTAGTTGGACTCTCCCTATAGGGGCGCCCCTCCTAGGCCGGCCTCCTCCTCCTCCCTCCTTTATATACGTGGGCAGGGGGCACCCTAAAGGCACTCCAAGATTTGTCTTAGCCATGTGCGGTGCCCCCCTCCACAGTTACACACCTCGGTCATATCGTCGTAGTGCTTAGGCGAAGCCCCGCGCCGGTAACTTCATCATCACCGTCACCATGCCGTCGTGCTGACGGAACTCTCCATCGCCCTCAACTGGATCAAGATCTCGAGGGACGTCATCGAGCTGAACGTGTGCAGATTGCGGAGGTGCCGTGCGTTCGGTACTTGGATCCGTTGGATCGCGAAGATGTTCGACTACATCAACCGCATTACTAAACGCTTCCGCTTTCGGTCTACGAGGGTACGTGGACACACTCTCCCCACTCGTTGCTATGCTTCTCCTAGATAGATCTTGCATGATCGTAGGAAATTTTTGAAATACTACGTTCCCCAACAGAAATAACATATCCGGACACCAATCTTGCCATCCACGCATATGGGAGTCCTACCCGGACACAGGGGGAAAGTCTTCTACTTGTATCTTCACGTCCCATCAGTCCGGCCCATATCAAATAGCCCGGACACCCGAGGACCCCCTAATCCAGGACTCCCTCAACTGAAGCAAGCCCCTCGAGCATGGTATGACACCTTGAAAAGCTTTTGTTCGATAAAGGGATCAAACCAGGATCCACTAATCCCACACTTTTCATTCATGCTGTTGATAATGATCTATTTGTATGTCAAATCTATGTGGATGATATTATCTTCGGCTGTACTAACAATGCTTGCAGCTTTGAGTTCGGGAAAATGATGTCCGAGAAATACCAAATGTCTATGATGGGTGAACTTAAGTTCTTTCTCGGACTGCAAATATGTCAACATGACAATGGAATTTTCATATCTCAGGAGAAATACTTGAAAGAGTGTCTGAAGAAGTTCAAAATGCAAGATTCCAAAATGAAGGGCTATAAAACACCAATGCCCATGAATGGTAAGCTAGATGCAGATGTGTACGGTAAGGATTACGATCAGAAGGATTATCATTCGATGATTAGTTTTCTTCTTTACCTATGTGCATCCAGACCTGATATTATGTTGAGTGTTTGTATGTGTGCCCGCTATCAAGCTGCACCAAAAGAATCGCATCACCAAGCGGTCAAGCGTATTCTGAGATATTTGGCTCACACCCCCACCTTAGGTTTATGGTATCCTAAGGGAGCACAGTTTGATCTCATTGGATATTCAGACTCAGATTACGTAGGTGACTTGGTTGACAGGAAATCTACTTCGGGGACATGCCATTTCCTCGGTACATCATTGGTATGTTAGTCATCAAGGAAGTAGAATTGTGTATCTCTCTATGGCTGAGGCCAAATACATTGTTGCTGGCGCTTGTTGCACTCAATTGCTGTGGATGAAGCAGACTCTGAAGGATTATGGCATCAAGTTCAAGAAGATTCCTCTATACTATGACAATGAGAGTGCTACCAAAATTGCACACAATCCAGTGCACATTCTCGCACAAAGCATATTGCCATCAGACATCATTTCATTCACGATCATGTTGCTCGAGAGGATATTGTCATCAATCACGTCAAGACCGAAGACAATCTCGCCGATATTTTCACCAAGACTCTTGATGAGAAAAGATTTTGTGCGTTACGGTGTGAGCTAAATATCATGGACTTCGCAAACGTGCAGTAAGCTGGACTCGGCACCCGTGGCAACATTTCCACATCTTAGAAGGAATGGGTGCACAACACTCAAGGAGTTTGAAATTTTTGACAAAGTGATATTTTCTTTCTGAGAGTGAATACATTAACGAAGAACTAGACTAACCGGGTGCCACGATAATTGTGCGACACTTGGGGTCATACAGTTCTTATACGGCGGGTCACGCCACCACAATTTTCTTTCGTTGAGTTTCTTTTCGACTGAATGATTTTGTGTTTGTCTGAATGCATTTCTCTCAGAGCTATTCTTTCAGGTGTTTGTGTTTCGGTGTCTGAGTGAAATGCCTAGGACCCTGTTTTCCCTCTATTCTATCTCTTCCAGTCTATGATGTTCCATTATGAATGCTCAATTTCATCTGGAACGAAACTTTATCTGGTGTCATTGACCACGATAAAGATTCGGTCTGAACTTTAATCTATTTTGGCGAAAGTTGTCCAAATTTTGGGTTTCCCGCCCAAGTCAGGACCACGATCTTTTATGACGGTTGCCATGTGCAATCCATCAACTGCCACTCCATCCTGTCCGTTGCATGGCAATAGTCCTTCGATTGTGGCAGTTCGATCGGATTCACTCGCTGTGGTTATTTCCCTTCACATATAAAAACCGCACCACCCTCTCTTCCTCGTCCACTTCCCTTCCTCCTCGCAACCGTCTCCTCCAAAACCATCACTGCAGTGCTCCACCTTGAGCTTGACGCCGACGATCCCTTCGGTGCTTTGCTGCCGGAAAGTGCTCGCCGGAGTCCTTCCTCGCTACCGCGGGACATCTTCTTCCCCACGCCGCCATAGCCTCTACACATCACTAAGCTAGGATATGTGCAGTACGAACTCGATCTTCTGCTCCTCTCATTCGAGTTCATCTGCGGTTAAAATTTTCCGTTTTTACCGCATATCTTAGATCTTTACTACTTAGGTATCTTGTGCGGATGTGGTTTGTAGTTGTCCCTCGCATCCGAAAAACTTCAGATCTAGGGTTTGTGTAATGTCTCGTACGAATGGAATGCATAGCACGCTGACTAGTATATTCTTCGGACCCACTAGTTCATCCTATCCATTTCTTTCATTCGAAACATTTCTCAAAGTCTGCATCTAATTCTTCTTCAAAACATTTTCGCTCGTAAAAAAAATTCTTCGCTGTGAGCAATTGTAACCCTGTCCCCATTTTCCCTCGAATCTATTCTTATTCACAGGTGTATGAAATCAGTTGAGGATTCCGCTTGACCAATGAGCATGGCTGATGGATAAGAAGTTTTATTGGGTACAACAGATGAATCTAAAGCACCAAATGCAAAGGGCCCAATGGTAGGCCCATCAACTAGCAAAAGAAAAAGAAATGAGCCAAGTGTTGATGAGCAAGAAGAAGATGCTCTGAATAAAAGGAAGGGTGGCAGACAACCTACGCAAATTCAGCTGAATATATCTCTCATGATAATTATAAGACTGTTCCAGGAGAGTCAAAACAAAAAGATACAAGCATTTGCAAAGGATTCGACACCACTAGGTGCGCGAGTGGTTCAACTATGAAATGGTTCATCCTCGGTTTGCGAAGAAGTTTGCCTTTCATCCTCCATGGGGCGACTGCCGGGGAATTGGTCTCGTTCAAGCAAGTGATCCCCAAGAGAGACCGCCGCCACCACCAAATGCTGATAAGTCCTCCCTTCGCACTCCCGAATCCTATCCTGATGAACTGGCTAAGCGTCAGAAGAATGCCCTCAAGAGAGCCAAGAAGGCACAAAAAGAAAGAGCTCGTGAAGAAGCAAATCGTTGGCTTTTCAAAGATGAAGTTGAGAAGAAAAAGGCCGAAGGAAAATCAGAAGGCCATTCGAAGCGCAAACATGATCCCAGCACGGCTGCATTGAAGAAAAAGAGCGCACCAAAGAAGAATCCGGCTGAACCAACCGACAAAAATGCTGAAAGCAATTCCTCCGATAAAGATGATCCTCCACCCACAAGGGAAGAAGTTGAAGCTTCTCTCTCTGAGCAAGCGAACATCACAATGTCCATGGTGCTGCCTGATCTTCGCGCTCATGTCATTCCAATAGCACCTCCGAAGAAGATCACTTTGAAAAGAGAGACTCCACCTACAACTGTCACCATGAAGGATTCTATGAATTTGACTCCCCATCCCGAGGCAATAAACTTGAAGGATTTGGTAGTTGATGCTCCAGTCGGCACTGCCAAGCCAGGTGAACCAATTCCAAAGCCTAAAGTGAAGAAAATCAAGGCACCAATCACCGAGCAAACAGCACCTCAAGATGCTGCACCGAAGCAAAAGGCTGCCAAGTTTGCTCCAACTTTGACTCAACCATTGGCTTCTATGCCTCCATCTGAGCAAGTTCCCATGAAAAATGCCGTAGTTGCACAGACTTGTGTCCAATCTGATGCTACACATTATTACAATCATGTATTCATCATGGAGTAGCTTGACAAGTTTGTGGAAAATCCATTCGATGATGAAGTGGCATCTTTGCCAATCCCAACTAAAGTCATTTCCTAGGCTTCTGATGTTGTTCAAAATATGAGAGAAGATTCCGTTGAAATCAACACCCTCACTGCCGAACTCAATGACCTGGATGGTCGAATGAAAACTACATCCTCCAAGTTTGTCATTAAACAACTTGAAGAATCTTACATGGATATCAATCGGGCTTTGACTATTCTCCGCATCAGAAGATTGGGTTTTCACTCGGCTCTTGATAATATTGTTCGAAAGATCTGCCTTGAGCATCAAGCACAAGCCACTGGCTATAATGATCTTGTCAAATGACACATTGATCAAACTACTCAACAGACACAAAAGAGGTGAAAGAAAACTGTGAAGAAAAATGTTCCTCCCGTCACGACAGAAATGTCAACTGATCCTTCTGAAGCTCAGCCTTAGAAAGAAAATTCTCCCGAGCCAGCAATTCCTTCACAACCCACTTCAAGTCACTGATGCACTTCCCTCGCCAAGGCGAATTGAACCAATGCCTGTTGTTGGCGTTCTGGGAACGGGGGTCCCCAGACTTGCCTGCCTGCGGCCCACGGCGTGGTTCCAAAAGTGGGCCCGTACGACCAATCTTCACCAACAAGCACTCGAGACCCTCGCGAGGGGCCAAGCCTCGCGAGGCGGATGACACAAGACCTCCTCGGGAGCGGCCTTACCAGGCTGGCTCGCAAGGGGCGGAGAGATCAAGGCAAGGCAAACCTCGCGAGGTTTCCCGTGACGTAAGCCGTGACGATCAAGGCCAGGCGGGCGCCAGCGCGCACAGTGTCCTTGCTTCCTCTTTGGTGATAAGGAGGCAAGCGCAGGCAAGGAGTACTAAGGCGTCAAGCAAAGGTTTCCATATCGGTGCAACAAGTGAAGGAAATATGCCCTAGAGGCAATAATAAAGTATTATTTATTTCCTTATATCATGATAAATGTTTATTATTCATGCTAGAATTGTATTAACCGGAAACATAATACATGTGTGAATACATAGACAAACAGAGTGTCACTAGTATGCCTCTACTTGACTAGCTTGTTAATCAAAGATGGTTATGTTTCCTAGCCATAGACATGAGTTGTCATTTGATTAACGGGATCACCTCATTAGGAGAATGACGTGATTGACTTGACCCATTCGGTTAGCTTAGCACCCAATCGTTTAGTATGTTGCTATTGCTTTCTTCATGACTTATACATGTTCCTATGACTATGAGATTATGCAACTCCCGTTTACTAGAGGAACACTTTGTGTGCTACCAAACGTCACAACGTAAATGGGTGATTATAAAGGTGCTCTACAGGTGTCTCCAAAGGTACTTGTTGGGTTGGCGTATTTCGAGATTAGGATGTCACTCCGATTGTCGGAGAGGTATCTCTGGGCCCACTCAGTAATGCAGATCACTATAAGCCTGGCAAGCATTGTGACTAATGAGTTAGTTGCGGGATGATGTATTACGGAACGAGTAAAGAGACTTGCCGGTAACGAGATTGAACTAGGTATCGAGATACCGACGATCGAATCTCGGGCAAGTAACATACCGATGACAAAGGGAACAACGTATGTTGTTATGCGGTCTAACCGATAAAGATCTTCGTAGAATATGTAGGAACAAATATGAGCATCCAGGTTCCGCTATTGGTTATTGACCGGAGAGGTGTCTCGGTCATGTCTACATAGTTCTCGAACCCGTAGGGTCCGCACTCTTAAAGTTACGATGACAGTTATATTATGAGTTTATATGTTTTGATGTACCGAAGGTTGTTCGGAGTCCCGGATGTGATCACGGACATGACGAGGAGTCTCGAAATGGTCGAGACATAAAGATTGATATATTGGACGACTATATTCGGACACCGGAAGTGTTCCGGAGAAGTTTCGGATTTAACCAGAGTGCCGGAGGGTTACCGGAACCCCCCGGGGAAGTATTGGGCCTTAGTGCTCCTAGAGGGGAGAGAGAGGGCAGCAGCCAGGAGGTGGCGCGCCCCCTCCTAGGAGGAATCCTAGTTGGACTAGGAGTGGGGGGCGCAGCCCCCTTTCCGTCTCCCTCTCCCTCTCTTTCCTTCCCCCCCTCTTTTCCTAGTTGGACCAGGAAAGGGGAGTCCTACTCCTACTAGGAGGAGGACTCCCCCCTCTCCTTGGCGCACCTAGGGCAGCCGGCCTCCCCCTTGCTCCTTTATATACGGGGGCAGGGGGTCACCTCCAAACACACTTGATCTACGATATTTTAGCCGTGTGCGGTGCCCCCCTCCACCATATTACACCTCGATAATACCGTTGCGGAGCTTAGGCGAAGCCCTGCGTCTGTGGAACATCATCATCATCGTCACCACGCTGTCGTGCTGATGAAACTCTCCCTCAACACTCGGCTGGATCGGAGTTCGAGGGACGTCATCGAGCTGAACGTGTGCTGAACTCGGAGGTGCCGTGCGTTCGGTACTTGATCGGTCGGATCATGAAGACGTCCGACTACATCAACCGCGTTGTGATAACGCTTCCGCTGTCGGTCTATGAGGGTACGTGGACAACACTCTCCCCTCTTGTTGCTATGCATCACCATGATCTTGCGTGTGCGTAGGAATTTTTTTGAAATTACTACGTTCCCCAACAGTGGTATCCGAGCCTGGTTTTATGCGTTGATGCTATGCACGAGTAGAACACAAGTGAGTTGTGGGCGATATAAGTCATACTGCTTACCAGCATGTCATACTTTGGTTCAGCGGTATTGTGAGATGAAGCGGCCTGGACCGACATTACGCGTATGCTTACGCGAGACTGGTTTCACCGTTCGGAGCACTCGTTGCTTAAAGGTGACTGGCGGGTGTCTGTCTCTCTCACTTTAGTTGAACCGAGTGTGGCTACGCTCGGTCCTTGCGAAGGTTAAAACAGCACCAACTTGACAAACTATCATTGTGGTTTTGATGCGTAGGTAAGAACGGTTCTTGCTAAGCCCATAGCAGCCACGTAAAACTTGCAACAACAAAATAGAGGACGTCTAACTTGTTTTTGCAGGGCATGTTGTGATGTGATATGGTCAAGACATGATGTGATATAATTTGTTGTATGAGATGATCATGTTTTGTAACCGAGTTATCGGCAACTGGCAGGAGCCATATGGTTGTCGCTTTATTGTATGATATGCAATCGCCATGTAATAGTTTTACTTTATCACTAAGCGGTAGCGATAGTCGTAAAAGCAATAATTTGGCGAGACGACAACGATACTACGATGGAGATCAAGGTGTCGCGCCGGTGACGATGGTGATCATGACGGTGCTTCGGAGATGGAGATCACAAGCACGGTGCTTCGGAGATGGAGATCACAAGCACAAGATAATGATGGCCATATCATATCACTTATATTGATTGCATGTGATGTTAATCCTTTATGCATCTTATCTTGCTTTGATTGACGGTAGCATTATAAGATGATCTCTCACTAAAATTTCAAGATAAACTGTTCTCCCTGAGTATGCACCGTTGCGAAAGTTCTTCGTGCTGAGACACCACGTGTTAATCGGGTGTGATAGGCTCTACGTTCAAATACAACGGGTGCAAAACAGTTGCACACGCGGAATACTCAGGTTAAACTTGACGAGCCTAGCATATACAGATATGGCCTCGGAACACAGAGACCGAAAGGTCGAGCGTGAATCATATAGTAGATATGATCAACATAGTGATGTTCACCATTGAAACTACTCCATCTCACGTGTTAATCGGACATGGTTTAGTTGATCTGGATCACGTAATCACTTAGATGATTAGAGGGATGTCTATCTAAGTGGGAGTTCTTAAGTAATATGATTAATTGAACTTAAATTTATCATGAACTTAGTACCTGATAGTATCTTGCTTGTCTATGTTAATTGTAGATAAATGGCCCGTGCTGTTGTTCCGTTGAATTTTAATGCGTTCCTTGAGAAAGCTAAGTTGAAAGATGATGGTAGCAATTACACGGACTGGGTCCGTAACTTGAGGATTATCCTCATTGCTGCACAGAAGAATTACGTCCTAGAAGCACCGCTAGGTGCCAGGCCTCCTGCAAGAGCGACGCCAGAAGTTATGAACGTCTGGCAGAGCAAAGCTGATGACTACTCAATAGTTCAGTGTGCCATGCTTTACGGCTTAGAACCGGGTCTTCAACGACGTTTTCAACGTCATGGAGCATATGAGATGTTCCAGGAGTTGAAGTTAATATTTCAAGCAAATGCCCGGATTGAGAGATATGAAGTCTCCAATAAGTTCTATAGCTGCAAGATGGAAGAGAATAGTTCTGTCAGTGAGCATATACTCAGAATGTCTGGGTATAATAATCACTTGATTCAACTGGGAGTTCAACTTCCGGATGATTGCGTCATTGACAGAATTCTGCAATCACTGCCACCAAGCTACAAGAGCTTCGTGATGAACTATAACATGCAAGGGATGGATAAGACAATTCCCGAGCTCTTCGCAATGCTAAAGGCAGCGGAGGTAGAAATCAAAAAGGAGCATCAAGTGTTGATGGTCAGTAAAACCACTAGTTTCAAGAAAAAGGGCAAAGGGAAGAAGAAAGGGAACTTCAAGAAGAACAGCAAGCAAGTTGCTGTTCAGGAGAAGAAATCCAAGTCTGGACCTAAGCCTGAAACTGAGTGCTTCTACTGTAAGCAGACTGGTCACTGGAAGCGGAACTGCCCCAAGTATTTGGCGGATAAGAAGGATGGCAAGGTTAACAAAGGTATATGTGATACACATGTTATTGATGTGTACCTTACTAATACTCGCAGTAGCACCTGGGTATTTGATATTGGTTCTGTTGCTAATATTTGCAACTCGAAAGAGGGGCTACGAATTAAGCGAAGATTGGCTAAGGACGAGGTGACGATGCGCGTGGGAAATGGTTCCAAAGTCGATGTGATCGCCGTCGGCACGCTACCTCTACATCTACCTTCGGGATTAGTTTTAGACCTAAATAATTGTTATTTGGTGCCAGCGTTGAGCATGAACATTATATCTGGATCTTGTTTAATGCAAGACGGTTATTCATTTAAATCAGGGAATAATGGTTGTTCTATTTATATGAATAATATCTTTTATGGTCATGCACACTTGAAGAGTGGTCTATTTTTAATGAATCTCGATAGTAGTGATACACATATTCATAATGTCGAAGCCAAAAGATGCAGAGTTGATAATGACAGTGCAACTTATTTGTGGCACTGCCGTTTGGGTCATATCGGTGTAAAGCGCATGAAGAAACTCCATACTGATGGAATTTTGGAATCACTTGATTTTGAATCACTTGGTACTTGCGAACCGTGCCTCATGGGCAAGATGACCAAAACACCATTCTCCGAAACTATGGAGAGAGCAACAGATTTGTTGGAAATCATACATACAGATGTATGTGGTCCGATGAATATTGAGGCTCGTGGCGGATATCGTTATTTTCTCACCTTCACAGATGACTTGAGCAGATATGGGTATATCTACTTAATGAAACATAAGTCTGAAACATTTGAAAAGTTCAAAGAATTTCAGAGTGAAGTTGAAAATCATCGTAACAAGAAAATAAAATTCCTACGATCTGATTGTGGAGGAGAATATTTGAGTTACGAGTTTGGCCTACATTTGAAACAATGCGGAATAGTTTCGCAACTCACGCCACCCGGAACACCACAGCGTAATGGTGTGTCCGAACGTCGTAATCGTACTTTATTTGATATGGTACGATCTATGATGTCTCTTACTGATTTACCGCCATCATTTTGGGGTTATGCTTTAGAGACGGCTGCATTCACTCTAAATAGGACACCATCAAAATCCGTTGAGACGACGCCTTATGAACTATGGTTTGGCAAGAAACCAAAGTTGTCGTATCTTAAAGTTTGGGGTTGCGATGCTTATGTGAAGAAACTTCAACCTGATAAGCTCGAACCTAAATCGGAGAAATGTGTCTTCATAGGATACCCAAAAGAGACAGCTGGGTACACCTTCTATCACAGATCCGAAGGCAAGATATTCGTTGCTAGGAATGGATCCTTTCTAGAGAAGGAGTTTCTCTCGAAAGATGTGAGTGGGAGGAAAGTAGAACTTGATGAGGTAACTGTACCTGCTCCCTTATTGGAAAGTAGATCATCGCAGAAATCAGTTTCTGCGACACCTACACCAATTAGTGAGGAAATGATAATGATCATGAAACTTCAGATCAAGTTATTACTGAACCTCGTAGGTCAACTAGATCAAGATCCGCACCAGAGTGGTACGGTAATCCTGTTCTGGAGGTCATGTTACTAGACCATGATGAACCTACGAACTATGAAGAAGCGATGGTGAGCCCAGATTCCGCAAAATGGCTTGAAGCCATGAAATCCGAGATGGGATCCATGTATGAGAACAAAGTATGGACTTTGGTTGACTTGCCCGATGATCGGCAAGCCATTGAAAATAAATGGATCTTCAAGAAGAAGACTGACGCTGATGGTAATGTTACTGTCTATAAAGCTCGACTTGTTGCAAAAGGTTTTCGACAAGTTCAAGGGATTGACTACGATGAGACCTTCTCACCCGTAGCGATGCTTAAGTCTGTCCGAATCATGTTAGCTATTGCTGCATTTTATGATTATGAAATTTGGCAAATGGATGTCAAAACTGCATTCCTGAATGGATTTCTGGAAGAAGAGTTGTATATGATGCAACCGGAAGGTTTTGTCGATCCAAAGGGAGCTAACAAAGTGTGCAAGCTCCAGCGATCCATTTATGGACTGGTGCAAGCCTCTCGGAGTTGGAATAAACGCTTTGATAGTATCATCAAAGCATTTGGTTTTATACAGACTTTTGGAAAAGCCTGTATTTACAAGAAAGTGAGTGGGAGCTCGATAGCATTTCTGATATTATATGTGGATGACATATTGCTGATTGGAAATGATATAGAATTTCTGGATAGCATAAAGGGATACTTGAATAAGAGTTTTTCAATGAAAGACCTCGGTGAAGCTGCATATATATATTAGGCATTAAGATCTATAGAGATAGATCAAGACGCTTAATTGGACTTTCACAAAGCACATACCTTGACAAAGTTTTGAAGAAGTTCAAAATGGATCAAGCAAAGAAAGGGTTCTTGCCTGTACTACAAGGTGTGAGATTGAGTAAGACTCAATGCCCGACCACTGCAGAAGATAGAGAGAAGATGAAAGATGTTCCCTATGCTTCAGCCATAGGCTCTATCATGTATGCAATGCTATGTACCAGACCTGATGTGTGCCTTGCTATAAGTTTAGCAGGGAGGTACCAAAGTAATCCAGGAGTGGATCACTGGACAGCAGTCAAGAACATCCTGAAATACCTGAAAAGGACTAAGGATATGTTTCTCATTTATGGAGGTGACAAAGAGCTCATCGTAAATGGTTACGTTGATGCAAGCTTTGACACTGATCCGGACGATTCTAAATCGCAAACCGGATACGTATTTACATTGAACGGTGGAGCTGTCAGTTGGTGCAGTTCTAAGCAAAGTGTCGTGGCGGGATCTACGTGTGAAGCAGAGTACATAGCTGCTTCGGAAGCAGCAAATGAAGGAGTCTGGATGAAGGAGTTCATATCCGATCTAGGTGTCATACCTAGTGCATCGGGACCAATGAAAATCTTTTGTGACAATACTGGTGCAATTGCCTTAGCAAAGGAATCCAGATTTCACAAGAGAACCAAGCACATCAAAAGACGCTTCAATTCCATCCGGGATTTAGTCCAGGTGGGAGACATAGAAATTTGCAAGATACATACGGATCTGAATGTTGCAGACCCGTTGACTAAGCCTCTTCCACGAGCAAAACATGATCAGCACCAAGACTCCATGGGTGTGAGAATCATTACTGTGTAATCTAGATTATTGACTCTAGTGCAAGTGGGAGACTGAAGGAAATATGCCCTATAGGCAATAATAAAGTATTATTTATTTCCTTATATCATGATAAATGTTTATTATTCATGCTAGAATTGTATTAACCGGAAACATAATACATGTGTGAATACATAGACAAACAGAGTGTCACTAGTATGCCTCTACTTGACTAGCTCGTTAATCAAAGATGGTTATGTTTCCTAGCCATAGACATGAGTTGTCATTTGATTAACGGGATCACCTCATTAGGAGAATGACGTGATTGACTTGACCCATTCCGTTAGCTTAGCACCCGATCGTTTAGTATGTTGCTATTGCTTTCTTCATGACTTATACATGTTCCTATGACTATGAGATTATGCAACTCCCGTTTACCAGAGGAACACTTTGTGTGCTACCAAACATTACAACATAAATGGGTGATTATAAAGGTGCTCTACAGGTGTCTCCAAAGGTACTTGTTGGGTTGGCGTATTTCGAGATTAGGATTTGTCACTCCAATTGTCGGAGAGGTATCTCTGGGCCCACTCAGTAATGCACATCACTATAAGCCTTGCAAGCATTGTGACTAATGAGTTAGTTGCGGGTTGATGTATTACGGAACGAGTAAAGAGACTTGCCGGTAACGAGATTGAACTAGGTATCGAGATACCGACGATCGAATCTCGGGCAAGTAACATACCGATGACAAAGGGAACAACGTATGTTGTTATGCGGTCTGACCGATAAAGATCTTCATAGAATATGTAGGAACCAATATGAGCATCCAGGTTCCGCTATTGGTTATTGACCGGAGAGGTGTCTCAGTCATGTCTACATAGTTCTCGAACCCGTAGGGTCCGCACTCTTAAAGTTACGATGACAGTTATATTATGAGTTTATATGTTTTGATGTACCGAAGGTTGTTCGGAGTCCCGGATGTGATCACGGACATGACGAGGAGTCTCGAAATGGTCGAGACATAAAGATTGATATATTGGACGACTATATTCGGACACTGGAAGTGTTCCGGAGAAGTTTCGGATTTAACCGGAGTGCCGGAGGGTTACCGAAACCCCCCGGGGAAGTATTGGGCCTTAGTGGGCCTAGAGGGGAGAGAGAGGGGAGCAGCCAGGAGGTGGCGCGCCCCCTCCCAGGAGGAATCCTAGTTGGACTAGGAGAGGGGGGCGCAGCCCCCTTTCCCTCTCCCTCTCCCTCTCTTTCCTCCCCCCCTCTTTTCCTAGTTGGACTAGGAAAGGGGAGTCCTACTCCTACTAGGAGGAGGACTCCCCCCTCTCCTTGGCGCGCCTAGGGCAGCCGGCCTCCCCCTTGCTCCTTTATATACGGGGGCAGGGGGCACCTCCAAACACACTTGATATACGATATTTTAGCCGTGTGCGGTGCCCCCCTCCACCATATTACACCTTGATAATACCGTTGCGGAGCTTAGGCGAAGCCCTGCGTCGGTGGAACATCATCATCGTCACCACGCCGTCGTGCTGACGAAACTCTCCCTCAACACTCGACTGGATCGGAGTTCGAGGGACGTCATCGAGCTGAACGTGTGCTGAACTCGGAGGTGCCGTGCGTTCGGTACTTGATCGGTCGGATCATGAAGACGTACGACTACATCAACCGCGTTGTGATAACGCTTCCGCTGTCGGTCTACGAGGGTACGTGGACAACACTCTCCCCTCTTGTTGCTATGCATCACCATGATCTTGCGTGTGCGTAGGAATTTTTTTGAAATTACTACGTTCCCCAACAACAAGACCAAGACTAGCAGGACGGCAGGACGGAGGTCACCGTGGAGCCCGAGACAGTGTCTCCACCAGAGCCTTTGCCAGGCGAAGACTACTTTTGTCAGGATAAGCTGTACTAGCTGTCCTCCTTCAAACTCAGCCGTTGTGGCATCCCTTCCCGCTCAATATTTGGGAAGAGGACCAGGGCCTCTATAAACAGGACTAGCCATCACCGTAGGAGGCAACTGGGCTCAAACTCATTCAGTTCATCCACACACCCACCAAGCACAAGAACACCTCACCTCAGGAGGCTGTTCTTCCCCTTGTACTATTCATCCTCAGCCCGAGAGGCACTCCACCACCACCACACTGGAGTAGGGTATTACACCACAACGGTGGCCCGAACCAGTATAAATCTTGTGTCCTCGTGTTCTTTGGGTTCGGCGAGTTAGTCCGTGAGATCGTGGGAGAGGAGAGATCTTCATGCACACCCCAGTGTTCGAACCTCAAGGGTTTTGTCGGAACCCGAAATCGGACATTTGGCGCGCCAGGTAGGGGTGCCCCGAAGCTTTCCTCTCGTCGATCCGTGCTTCACCGCCCCACCACAACCATGTCAGACGCTCATCGCGCCCGCGCTGAGCACCGGGCCGCACTCGCCACCCGCGTCGCCCAGACGGCTCCTGTCGGCGGGCCTCCCAGTCGTTCTCCGTCACCTGCCGCCAACGCTGCCACCGGCCCGGCTGGAAACGAGCAGCAGGCATCCTCGCTGCACCCCTCGGTGCGGTGGGATGGCCGCACCGCCACTCTATCAATGACCCCCGCCGGTTCGTCGTCCCACGCTCATCGTGCTCCCACGGACGCGCGGGCCATGCTGCTCATGGCACACGAGCTCCTGCGCTACTGCCCGGTCGACGACCTCTACGAGGACTGGTCTGACCGCATCGCCGAGCTCGTCAGTGATGCAGGGGGCTCCCCTGCACCATCCCTCTCGCTGCCTCGTCCACCGCCGGCTACGGGCGACGTAGCTCACGGAGCGCCTCCACCACCTCTGCACCAAGACGGCGCCCTGACGCCAAGGCGCGCGGCCCCGCGGCGCGACCCGCCGCGCCAAGCACCCGTGCGTGAAGAAAGAAGTTGTCAAGAAGTTCCTCAACCGCAAGAAAATGCTCGACCGCCCCTCGCACCGCCACGTCAGGATCGCTTGCCACGGCAGGGCCTTGCACCACTTGCCGTGGCGGTGCGCAGGCACCAAGATCAAGCTCCACCTCCACGGCGAGCCCCGGTGACCACGACAGGCTGTCATGCCTTTACCCCCGAGCTGCGTAGCGTCGCCTGGTCGGGCAAGTTCAAACCGGATCTGCCTCCTCGCTACGACGGCACCCCCAACCCTGAAGAGTTCTTGTAGCTCTACGAGATGAGCATTGAGGCGGCCAACGGCGATGAGAAAGTCATGGTGAACTGGTTCCCCATGGCGCTCAAGGACGGCGCTCGTTCGTGGCTCCTGAACCTGCCTCCGGGCTCAATCTCCTCCTGGGACGAGATGCGCGACCGCTTCGTCGCCAACTTCCAGGGCACTCGCGACCACCCCCCGGCCGCGGGTGACCTGCACCGCATCAAGCAGCAACCAGGAGAGACCCTCCAGAAGTACATCCAGCGCTTCAACAACGTTCGCCTTAAGATCCCCAAGGTGACGGACGAGGCCATCATCTCAGCGTTCTCCGATGGCGTCCGCGACGTCAAGATGAAGGAGGAGCTCGCCATCCACGAGGAGTTGTGCACATCCCTGGAGCTATTCAACCTGGCGACCAGGTGCGCAAGGGCTGAGGAAGGGCGCCTTTCCCTCCTCGAGCTCCCAGCTGCCGACCCGGAGGAGAAGAAAGCCAAGGCCAAGGACATGAAGCGCAAGGGAGTGGTCGTGCTCGTGGCGAAGCCGGACACGAAGCGCCGCAGGGACCAGCCTGAGTCATCCAAGAGCAGCCGGCCATTCTGCGCCTTCCACAACGTGCATAGCCACAACACCAACGACTATCAAGAGCTCAGGGCCATTCGAGATGGACGCTTCGGTCGACGCCCCGAGTGCAACGACCGGGGCTACGGCCGAGGAGGAGGACGCGGTGGAGGACGCTGGGACGGCAATGGCCCGCACCAGGAGTGGCGTGACCAGCCTCGCGAAGACCGTTGGTAGGATCAGCCTCGCGACGGCGCTTGGAGGGATCAGCCTCGCGAGGACCGCCCTCATGGCAACGCTGGTCTTCCTCCTCTCCCTCCACCACCAAGAAGGAACGACGACCACCATCAGGACGAGGGGGCTGGGGGCTTCCAAGAGCCGCGTGTGATCGCCTACATCCTGGGTGGAGCTCAAGCCCCAGCCTCTCAACGCATCTTCAAGCAGTTTGCTTGTGAGGTGAACGCAGTCCTCCCCAGGCTCGAGGCCACGCGCCTGCTCAGGTGGTCCAAGTGCGCCATCACCTTCAGTTCAGCAGATCAGCTCAAGCGCGCGGCAACCGCTGGCGCTCTCCTGATGCTTTGTTCACCCGTCATCAACAACGTACAAGTCACCAAGACCCTCATCGACGGCGGCGCCAGGCTCAACGTCTTGTCCATCGAGACGTTCGACAACCTTCAACTGCCACACGATCAGCTTCAGCCTACCAAGCCCTTCTCAGGAGTGACTGACGGCTCCACCACACCGTTAGGGCAGGTACGCCTTCCCGTCACCTTCGGAGAACGCAACAACTACCGCACCGAGCTCATCGACTTCGATGTCTATCGTGGTTTTGTCATGGCAGATGTCCTAAGGAAAGGACTTAGTTGTGGAGCCATCGCGCGGGTTAGCTTAAAGGGGTTAAAGCGGACAAGGGACGCAGAGAGTTTATACTGGTTCGGCCCCTTGCGGTGAAGGTAAAAGCCTAATCCAGTTGTTGTGGAATTGCTAGGGTTTCGATGACCAGGGAGAGAATACGCTTTGCCTGAGTCTTGAGTTGTTGTCTGTTGTTCCCAAACCGCCGCCGGGTCGTCCCCTTATATACATGGGTTGACGCCCGTCGGTTTATAGAATCTCGAGGGCGGCTCATAAACGTGTCTGGCCCGGTCTCTACTCTTATCTTACAACACAAGTTTACATATCAACGCCGCTTTATGTCTACAGGCCTTAAACCGGCTTTTGGGCCCTGGGCCCTCATAAATCGTCACCGTCTTTGTCTTCATGGGCTTCAGATACAGCGAACCATTATGGGGCTAACCCGGCCTCTCCTGGCCGGTTTACACCCAGTAGTAATATCCCCAACATTAGGCCCCAGATTGATTTGAACTGGTTCATGTCAATCCTCAACTCATCATCATCTTCACAGAAACCGTGTAAACCGCCATGATGTCACTTTCCAGGATCATGATAAATCGCCATGACGTCATCTGTTATTTAAGAACTGCGCATAACCCACCTTTATTAATGAGCCTCTGACAATCGAGGCAACAGAGCCGTCACATATCCCATTTTTTTGGGCTCCTCGATTCTCGCGCCTGCCTTTTATCCATTCCCCTTATAAATAAGGCCGAGGGGTCCCTTTCACTTTTCCCCCTCGTGCCTCTTCGCGTCTTCTTTCTCATGCCGACCGACCTTCGAGCTCTGCCGCTGCCGTCGTTCTTCGCCTCTGCCTCGACAAAGGCCGCTGCATCAACCTGACTGTATCAGAGAAAACGCGGTGATCCTCCGCTACTTCCTCAGCACCAGTAAGTTCCTCTTCTCCTCACCCCAGATCCACCATTAGGGTTCGGTGTTCTTCATAGTTCTTCGAATTTCTTGAAGCTGTTCCTCCTTCAGTAATACCAATGGCTAGATAGATCTGATTGTTTTCAGCGCCTTCTGTAGTTTAAACTTATTTTTTTCTTGTTAAAGCATCTGCTTTATATCAAACCCATCTGAACTTACTGAACTTTTTGAGCACTTTGAAATTAGGCCAGAATATATTTTGATTTTCCAACGCACGACAGATCTGAAATTACCATGCCAAACTGTGAAACTTGTTTTTCCTTCACTTACACATCTTTAGACTTGTATCTTCAATACCATATTAGGCGGTTTAACCTTATAGAAAAAATGATGTTCCGGTAGATACCGTTAGTCCCCTATTGAACCGCCAATGCATTTATCTTTGCACCTTTTCCATTGTCAGACTCCGGTTGACCAATAACAAACTCCGGTTTAACATTATGCATACACCCTTGCACCACTGTATAGCTGTCCATTATGAATCTTAAACCGGTCATAATTATGTTTCAGCCTGTCATCGAAATGGCCAAACAAGTCTATGAGTGCAACTGGGCTCCTTCCCGGGTTACCGAAGAGCATTTAAACAGATGTGTCGCCACTAGCGCTTTAGCCAAGAAAGAGGTCATCCACTGGAGGGCTCCCGGTCTAGAAAATCCTCCTGAGCCCAAAGATGGAGAGGTAGTTGTTTTTGTTGACCACCTGGGCCGAGGCTTTAGCCCTCCCGGTTCAAGATTCTTCCGAGATGTGCTGGCCAGTTTTCAGCTTCACCCTCAGGACATCGGTCCAAATTCTGTGACCAACATCTGCCACTTCCAAGTCTTCTGTGAGGCTTATCTGCAAGAGGAACCTACAGTTGAACTGTTTAGGGATTTCTTTCACTTAAACCGCCACACAGAATTCACAGATGGACCCAATACTGAATTGGGCGGAATGGCGGTTCAGAAAAGGAAGGAAGTCACTTTCCCTCATGCCAAGCTTCATAGTCACCCCAAAGAATGGAACCAAACTTGGTTTTACTGCAAGGATACATCTCCGACTGATGAAAACCCCTTGCCGGGTTACCGCCCTCACCGCCTTAGCAACACACATCCCTTTCCTTAGAGGTTGACGGCAAAAGAAAGGGCCAACTATGCCCCACAACTGTCAAAGCTTAGAGCCTTCATGGCGAACGGTTTAACAGGTGTTGACTTTGCTCATTTTTGGATAAGCTGGAGCATTCTACCCTTAAGCCGGCGCCCCGGTTTGATGTGTGAATACACAGAAAGTTTGACCGATCCTCAATGACATATTAATATTCAGCTAACAGAGGCTGAAGTTACCGAGGCTGTCAAGAAAATGTTGAATGAACCGAAGGCCGTCTGCGGCCAGACCGGACTAAGTCCTTTCTGCACCTCCAACAAACCGCCAGCTGTAAGAACCATATACCCCTTTTTTGTCGTAAGTTGCTTCAAAATATTCTCTGAAAGTTTGTCTATTTTTGACAGGGTGATGATCCGTTCTGGAATAAAAAAACCGCCACAGGACAAACCGGCCAAGCCGCTTCGCCCAAAGACCAAAGTTGTTAAGAAACCTGCCAAGAAAAGGACCACTGCATCCTCCGAGCCAAATGCTGATGATGATGTGGGTAACCCGGAATCAGAGGTAGAACTTGACTCTCTTGGTTCATTTTTCATACACCTCATTGACAATGACTATTATCAGGACGACGCTGAAGGCAGTCAAGCTGATGACGTAGAGGTAATCATTCTTTCCTCCGATTCAGATCCTCTGCCAACATCTAAAATCCGTCGGGAAAACCGAAAGTAAAATTTTCTCACCCCCTTGCTTACTTGGATCCAAACTTTCTTTTGAAGACACAGCAACACGAAGCTCGCCGCACGACCCGGCACAGCGGCCAGGTAGTTACCTCCGCTGGTTTACCGAACACTCCGGTTCGGAAACGCCGATCAGAGGTCTCTTATACTCTTGACACTTCTTGCCCCAAGGCGGGTTGTTTCGACAGCCTCTTAAACCGTCTGATTCAAATTATCAGGGCACTTCCCACTCATCTTCTGGAGAGTCATCAGCCACAAAGCTTCCGCCCCTCAAGACAGTTCTTGGGTAAGTTATGCACTTCCTTTTATCCTTGATGTATTATTTTTGCATACTGTACTGATCTTCATGTTTATTTTCCTCAGTGCCAAGCCCAGGCCCAGCAAGAAGGCTCGGTTGAATAAACCGGTTGACGATAATACGGTTGTTGAACCGGAAAAAACTCCAGATCCGGAAGAAACCGATGCTAATGCCATGCTCAATGATCCGCCGCTTCAAGACCAGGACTTGTTTACTGAACAAGTAGAAATTGACACCACAAGCCATGCTGAAAATCCGTCCAGCCCGGCCCGACCTGATAATAAACCGGCCAGCCCAGCTAAGGACACTGACAATCCGCCAACTCCTGTGAAAGCTGCTGAAGATAAAGAGGATGATGTTATAATCACCGGTGTCGGCCACACCGCTCCTGGCAACCCAGTCGCTTTGTCCAAACATAGCGCCAAGGACGAGCTTTCTGCTATGGGCAAAGGCAAATGGAGCACCGATTTGTCCAGCTACACCCATCTCAGCGCCCAAGACATTCACTCTGGCTTCTTGAATTGTCTGTACACCAATCGTGATCATGAAGCCGGTTTAGTAAATTTGATGAAAGAGCGATATGAGGTAACCATACAACTATATCTCTTATGTCCATTTTCAAATATCAATTCCAGTAGCCCCCAAGTGACGGTTTATGATACCAATCTAAACCGGGACTTTAGTGACATCTTTATATTTGCAACACTGCATCTTTTTTCACTGGTGTAGCCCCCAAGTGACGGTTTAACTTTTAAAAAGATGAACCGGGACTGTAGAAGAATTCCTATATCAGCAGTTATGAGCAAACACACATTAGCCCCCAAGTGCCAAGATTAATACTTGTATTGTGCTTGGGACTTGTAGAAATTTCTGATAAGGAGCAAATATGCATTAGCCCCCAAGTATCAAGGGCAGAACTTGTTATGTGCTTGGTACTTCAAACATGTACTGTCAACTCATTATATATCTGTCTCTTTATAGGCTAAGCTGAGCAAGAAGGAAGCTCAAACCGATCTGCAAGAGAACATCAAGTCTCAGCAAGCCGAAACCTCCAAAGCCAAGGAAGAGTTGACTCGCATTTTAGACGCTATGGAGAAACTGAAAGAGAGCTTCAACAAGGAGCGGGCGGATTGGGAGACAGAAAAATCCGCTTTGCAAAAAAGGGCCGAAGACGCAGAAGCAGCTCTTAAACCGGTGGTAGATGAACTGACTGGTGTAAAGCGGCAGATTCATGCCATGACTGCTGCTGTGTTCGGTAAACATCTTTTCCTTATGCTTTCAACATATCTTCCCATGTGTTGCCGGTTTACTGATGTTTACAATGATGCAGGAACTCGCATTAGCCATCTGGGATCTGATGTTCAAAAGAAGCTGAAGGCTGCCTATACTCTGATAGAGCAGTTGTATACCGGTGCGCAGCGGATCATCTACACCGCTTCACACAATAAGCCTCCCCCCACTTTAATCAAGGAAACCTTAGAAAGGTTATCTATGCTTCCTGCCCGGGTAGAAGAACTTAAAAAGTCTGCTGCAAGAGCAGGCGCTCTAACCGCCCTAACCTGGGCAAAAGCATGGGTACCTGACTTGGATCCAGTGGAAGCGGCCAAAGGCTATCCCAGTTTGAAAGAAGACGGATCAGAATTCGGCAATGATGATGTCCGAGCCATAAACCGAGAAGTACGTCCAATGGCTTGTCAACTGGCTGAAGAGGCGGATCTCTCGTACTATCAGGCGAGTTATGATGACAAGAACAGACGGGTTGCTGCACCAATTTCGGAAGCGCAAAATCTTATCCCACCAATCCGTAAGCACACTTATGCCCCTGACATTGAACCGTCCACGCTTATAAGCGATGAAGCTGTATTCCAAGCCCTAACTGGGATCGACTGGGCAACTATTGACTTCCAGCCACTGGGTAGAGAGGAGGGAGTTGAACCGGTGCAAGATGATCCGCAGCCGTCAGGCCAAGCTGGTGACGAATCATGATCCGGAGGCCAGTTTAGTCTTCTACATGCTGCAATACTTATTGTGAAACAATTATCCTTTTGGGCACTGAAACGCCTTGTAATAGTCTAGTTAAAACACTTGATCCGATATGCCTTCGTGCATATTTATGTGTGCCTGACATTTGTTGATCCACCATGCTTGAAGACATATTATTCTCATAACTCATAACGATTTACTCAAGCTATTCCTGCACAGAAGAAGTAGATAGTGTCCTGGCGGTGTACCGCCGGACGGGTCATGATGCCCAGGTATATAGCTAAGGTGTATAACCGAAGCTGAAAAAAGATGATCAAATATGAAAAATAATTGATACATGTGACCTTAGGTCATAATGTTGGCTGACCAACTATTGTAATGAGGGTAACAACCCTAATACGGAGCATCAGTAACTCCTGTTATATGATGTCAGTTTACAATAAAACCGTTTCGGGTTGTGATAAACACCGGTTTATTCAATACTGGTGACTTTTAGTCGAAACCAGACCGGGCTGATAGTCTCCGGATTATAATTTGATCATGTACTGACAACTTGGAGTTGACAACCTAACCGGGTTGATGAACACCGGTTTAAAAACATCACAAATCTTGTCAAAAGAGAAAAACTTAGCAAAAAGCGAATAAAAACCCTTGTAGTCGAGGCTTTTCACGGGCTGCCAGGCCCCAAATTCGAGGCTTTTCATGGGCTGCCAGGCCACTGAGTTAAACCATTTCACAAAGCCTTTTAAGATGGTCCGCAATCCTTAACCAATCATCGTTTTAACTTGACAAGTTTAGGGTCTTTATTTTAGAGTAACTTGTCAAAGTTCGAAGGGTCATACCATTTTTACCTGGGCGGAGTGACTTACTTAAATAGGCAGGTTAACCCGGGGTTTTAGGTGTATACACCAGGCTTCCAAGCCATGGCTTGATAGCCTATTACAAGTGTAGATTCTTTGTTCATTTCGACAGCAAAGAATCCCCAAGTAACATTTTGAGCTGTGCTCAGTGGGTGCCCATGTTTGAGTTGTTGTTTTATAACACTCTCTTTGGCCCCGGATTGATTTGGCTTTGAGCCGATCAAGAGGTGTGACTATGGTTCGGATATGACCAAGCCCCCAAGTGATGCTGCGGCATTGTGCCGATCGAGAGGTGTAGCTATGGTTCGGATACGACCAAGCCCCCAAGTGATGTAATATAAAGCTTTGAGAAGCTGAATCATGGGGTAAACCGAATGCCGCTTTATAAACAGAAGCTCCATGTAACCACACATGATGTAAGAAAAAGAACAGATACCCCGCTTTAGCTGAGGTTCCAGTTTATTATATTGATCATAATATATACATTGTCATAATATGTACATAAGCATAGCCTATGGCTCAAGTATAGTAGGGCCGAAGATGAGCAATATTCCACGGCCGGTTGGTCTCCTCCGATTTACGTGAGTCTTTGCGCTCTCGAACATCGATTAGGTAGTATGACCCGTTGTGCAGATTCTTGCTGACCACAAAGGGTCCTTCCCAAGGGGGTGATAGCTTGTGCATATCCGACTGATCCTGGATGAGTCAAAGCACCAAATCGCCTTCTTGAAAGGTTCTGGTTCTAACCCGGCGGCAGTGATAACGACGCAGATCTTGCTAATAAATCGCCGAGCAGGCTGCTGCCATGTCACGCTCCTCATCTAACAAGTCAAGAGCTTCCTGCCGTGCCTTCTCGTTGTCAGCTTCAACATATGCCGCTACACGAGGTGAGTCATGACAGATGTCACTAGGAAGAACCGCTTCCGCTCCATAAACCATGAAGAACGGTGTGTACCCCGTTGATCTGTTGGGTGTGGTATTGATACTCCATAACACAGAAGGTAACTCCTCAACCCAACAACCCAGCGTCCGTTGCAAAGGAACCATAAGCCGGGGTTTGATGCCTCTGAAGATCTCTTGATTGGCCCTCTCCGCTTGACCATTGGACTGGGGGTGAGCCACTGATGATACGTCAAGCCGGATGTGCTCACGTTGACAGAACTCCTTCATGCCACCCTTTGACAGATTGGTACCATTGTCTGTTATAATGCTGTGTGGAAAGCCAAACCGAAAGATCACATTTTTGATGAATTGAACCGCCATAGCTGCATCACACTTACTGACCGGCTCTACCTCCACCCACTTCGTGAACTTATCAACCGCCACCAAAAGGAGGGTCTTCTTGCCCTTGGATCTCTTGAAGGGCCCAACCATATCCAGCCCCCAAGTTGCAAACGGCCAAGTGATTGGAATCGTCCTCAATTCTTGAGCCGGTACATGAGCACGTCATGAGAATTTTTTACATCCATCGCACCTTTTGACCAAGTCCTCGGCATCAGCATGAGCTGTTAACCAATAAAAACTGTGACGAAACGCCTTGGCCACCAAAGACTTTGAACCAGCGTGGTGACCACAATCTCCTTCGTGGATCTCACGCAAAATTTCACGGCCTTCTTTAGGAGACACCAAGCGTTGAAATGCCCCTGTCACACTGCAATGATGTAACTCTCCATTGATAATAGTCATGGACTTGGACCGCCGGATTATCTGCCTGGCTAAAGTTTCATCCTCTGGTAACTCGCCCCGGTTCATATACGCCAAATATGGAACCGTCCAATCCGGAATAACATGAAGATCCGCCACCAACTGAGCTTCCGGATCAGGAATAGCCAAATCCTCTTCACCAGGGAGCTTGACGGACGGATTATGCAACACATCCAGGAAGACATTAGGTCGAACCGGTTTACGTTGGGAACCCAAACGGCTTAAAGCGTCCGCCGCTTCGTTCTTCCGGCGGTCCACATGATCCACCTGATAACCTTTGAAATGACCTGCAACAATATCCACCTCACGACGATATGCCGCCATGAGTGGGTCCTTGGAATCCCAAGTGTCGGACACTTGTTGAGCCACCAGGTCCGAGTCACCGAAGCACCTAACTCGGCTTAGGTTCATCTCCTTAGCCATCCGAAGACCATGGAGTAAGGCCTCATATTCAGATGCATTGTTAGTGCAAGGGAACATTAAATGGAGAACATAACAAAACTTATCACCTCGCGGGGAAGTTAATATGACTCCAGCCCCCGAGCCCTCCAATTGCCTGGACCCATCAAAATGAATAGTCCAATAAGTATGATCCGGCTTCTCTTCTGGCGCTTGTAGTTCTGTCCAATCATTGATGAAATCCACAAGTGCCTGAGATTTGATCGCCGTTCGGGGTATGTATTTCAACCTGTGAGGCCCGAGCTCGATAGCCCACTTAGCAATCCGGCCAGTTGCTTTCCTGTTCTGAATTATATCCCCCAAAGGAGCAGAGCTGACCACCATGATGGGATGACCTTGGAAATATTGCTTAAGCTTCCGGCTTGCCATGAAAACTCCATACACCAGCTTCTGCCAATGCGGGTACCTCTGCTTGGACTCAATAAGTACCTCACTGGTATAGTAAAACGGCCGTTGAACCGGATATTCCTTTCCGGCCTCCTTGCGCTCCACCACAATAGCCACACTAACAGCCCGGGCGTTAGCTGCCACATATAGCAACAATGGCTCTTTGTCAACTGGAGCAGCGAGAACCGGCGGATTAGCCAGCTGCCGCTTTAAATCCTCAAATGCTTCATTAGCGCCATCACTCCAGACGAAGTTATCCGTTTTCTTCAGCATCTGATACAAAGGGATGGCCTTCTCGCCAAGGCGACTGATAAACCGGCTCAACGCGACAATCCGGCCTGCCAGGCGTTGAACATCATTGATACACTTTGGTTTGGCCAAAGAAGTAATGGCTTTGATCTTTTCCGGATTAGCTTCAATGCCCCTGTTAGACACCAAAAAGCCCAAGAGCTTGCCTGCCGGTACACCAAAGACGCACTTGGCCGGATTAAGCATCATTTTATAAACCCACAGGTTATCAAAGTTCTCCTTCAAGTCATCAATCAATGTCTCCTTCTTCCTTGATTTCACCACAATATCATCTACATATGCATGAACATTGCGGCCGATCTGATCATGAAGACAATTCTGCACACACCGCTGATAGGTCGCCTGGGCACTCTTTAGCCCAAAGGGCATAGACACAAAACAGAAGGCTCCAAAAGGAGTTATAAAGGATGTCTTCTCCTAGTCCTTAACTGCCATTTTTATCTGACGGTAACCAGAATACGCATCTAGAAAGCTCAAACGCTCGCAACCCGCCGTAGCATCAATGATTTGATCAATACGAGGGAGGGCAAAAGGATCTGCTGGACAGGCTTTGTTGAGATCTGTGTAGTCCACACACATGCGCCAAGTGCCGTTCTTCTTGAGCACTAGCACCGGATTAGCCAGCCACTTAGGATGAAATACTTCGATGATAAACCCAGCCACCAAGAGCCTGGCAACTTCTTCTCCAATAGCCTTGCGTCTTTCTTCATTGAACCGGCGAAGAAATTGCTTGACTGGTTTATACTTGGGATCAACATTGAGGGTGTGCTCAGCGAGTTCTCTCGGTACACCTGGCATGTCAGAAGGCTTCCACGCAAAGATGTCCCGATTCTCATGGATGAACTCGATGAGCGCGCTTTCCTATTTCGGATCCAAGTTAGCGCTGATGCTAAACTGCTTGGACGAATCGCCGGGCACGAAGTCAACAAGCTTAGTCTCATCAGCCGATTTAAACTTTAGGGCCGGATCATGCTCTGTAGTTGGTTTCTTTAATGAAGTCATATCTGCCGGATCAACATTGTCTTTGTAAAACTTCAACTCTTCTGTTGCACAAACCGACTCAGCATAAGCCGCATCGCCTTCTTCACACTCCAAAGCGATCTTGTGGCTCCCGTGCACTGTGATAGTCCCCTTATGACCCGGCATCTTGAGCTGCAGATAGACATAACAGGGCCTTGCCATAAACTTAGCATAAGCCAGCCGTCCAAACAGGGCATGATATGGGATCTTGATTTTCACCACCTCAAACGTCAACGTCTCTGATCTTGAATCATGCTCATCACCAAAAGCAACCTCCAGAGCTATCTTACCAACGGGATATGCCGATTTACCAGGTACCACACCATGGAAGACCGTGTTGGATGGTTTAAGATTTATATCTGTTAACCCCATGCGACGGAAGGTTTCATAATAAAGTATATTGATACTACTCCCCCATCCATGAGTACCTTGGTGAACTTATAACCTCCCACCTGAGGTGCCACCACCAGCGCCAGATGACCTGGATTGTCAACCCGGGGTGGATGATCCTCTCGACTCCACATAATAGGCTGTTCAGACCAGCATAAATATCGGGGAACCGCCGGTTCAACGGAATTCACTGCCCTCTTATGAAGCTTCTGATCACGCTTGTCCAGGCTAGTGGTGAAGACATGATACTGCCCGCTATTCAACTGCTTCGGGTTGCTCTGGTAACCCGACTGCTGCTGCTGTTGCTGATTCCCCTGATTATTATAACCACCTTGGTTGCCTTGACTGCTTTGATTGCCATGTCCATTCTGGTTACCGTGAAAACCTAAACCGAAACTGCCTCCACCGTAACCCGGCCCATGAGACCCGGGGCCCGAACCGCCACCCGGTCCATGATCATACCGAAAAGAATCAGAATTTTTGAACTCCTGCATGATATAACAATCTTTCCAGAGGTGCATGGACGGGTTCTCCTTCGTCCCGTGCTTTGGGCAAGGCTGGTTCAACAGATAAGACAGGCGGTCCGGGTTAGGACTCGGTCCTCCACCACGCTGGGGCGGTTTACCTTTACGCCGTTGGCCTTTGTCCTGCGCGTTGGTATTAGCCACAAAATCCAAACTGTTCTCGCTTTACGCTTACCGTTGTTTCCATGGCCCGCCGGGTTGTGCTGCTGCCCCTTGGTATTGCCGCTCTTCTTTCCCTTCCCTGTCTTGTCATCGTCAGACTCGTGGTCCTTGGTACAATCAAAGTTGGCATATTTCACCAGAGCAGCCATGAGAGTCCCCATGTCATTGCAGTGACGCTTGAGCCGTACCAATTTCAACTTCAGTGGCGTAAACCGGCAATTTCCTTCCAACGTCAAAACTGTTGTATCAGCGTTGATGCGGTCTGATGAATGCAAGATTTGTGAAACCCGACGCACCCAATGGGTTGTTGATTCTCCTTCCTCCTGTACACAGGCAGCCAAGTCTACAATCGACATAGGCTGCTTGCACGTGTCTTTGAAATTTTGAATAAACCGGGCTCTCAGCTCGGCCCATGACCCAATGGAGTTGGCCGGCAAGTTTTTCAACCAAGTGCGAGCCGTTCCTTCCAACATCATGGTAAAGTATTTAGCACACGCCGCATCGTCCACATCCAGCATCTCCATTGCCATCTCATAGCTTTCGACCCATGCCTCAGGGGATAAATCGGCGGTGTAATTCGGCACTTTGCGCGGCCCTTTGAAATCCTTGGGTAGGCGCACGTTGCGCAGCGCCAGTATGAGACACGGTACTCCCAAAGAGCTGGAAGTAACTCCTGGTTCCACCGATGTGGTTGGACGAACCGGAGTAAGTTGACGGGCCTCGTGCTGTGCTGCTAACTCGGCCTCCCGACGAGCTCGAGCACGATCCACCACATCCTGAGCATCACCTCCACCACCCGCCGGGTTATGGCCACGGGGCGGATCACAGTTTCGTGCATTGCTCGACACGACCGGTTCATCCATACGCCTGATGTAGCTCCGGCTTGGGCGGGGAGTAGAATGGATCCTTTCGCGACTATATGAATAAGCCTCCTGCTGAACCAAAGCTATTTGAAGAAGCTCCCTAACCCGTCGCGTCTCGACTGCCACCGGAGACTCGCCTTCGATCGGGATGGCCGCTAGTCGTGATGTGACAGCGACAATGTTGTCCATTGGGTTACAGTAATGACCCGGTGGTGTTGGGACATGTTGTGCCACAACGTTGTTCTGGCGAGGCGGATCCACCAAACGTGGCTGAACCGGCGCCCCCGCTCCCGGTGCCTCCGCCCGGTTTACCACCGACGGATTACTAGTCCTTGCTCCTGGGGTATTAAAGAGGTTCCTAGCTTCATAAACCGGTGGCAGGCGAGATTGGTACCTCCTCTTCAGGACATCGTTCGACGCACTCTGATCCAGCATAAGTCGGTAAGCTTGTGCATCCAATGCAGCCCGTTCCACAGCAATCCTGGTATCCTCAGCGGCCAAGTCGGTTTTGGCCTGGGTGATCTGATCTTTCACCTTCGCGATTTTCGCATTATGTGCATCTTGATCCGCCGGGTTAACCTCCGCCATCAGCGTTGCCAAAGCGTCAAATAAATCAGACAGAACCTGAGCCGGCGGTCGCACAGGGCCTCCTGCCCCGGCCGCTGTCGTTGTTGCTGATCCGGAAATCACCACCGCTGCTGTCGAAGAGTGGAGTGCTAGCTGTGTACTGGCCATGAAGATCGCAACCCGGTTTGGTGGATCAAAGGGGCCCGGTACTGTCGCCATCGGAACAGCCCCCAATCCGGCCATCTTGCAACTGATACAACGACTCGGTCTCTCCGGTCGATGACTCGTCGCCGGAATAAACGACGGTTTCACCACCAGATTCCGATCTATCAACAGATTCCCCTCCGTGGATGACTCCCACGAAGGCACGCTTCATGACAGGCTTAACCCGGGCAGATCTCGCACGCTGAGCCATTTCGACGAGGTCGGTGCAGATGTCCGGCTCAGGGCCCGGTTCGCCGATCTTGCCGATGAAAACGTGTATGCCACCGAAGGGGACCCGATACCCGTACTCGATTGAGCCGGCCTCGGGGCCCCAGCCTGCATCATCGATGTAGAGCTTGCCACGACGACTCTTGGTCATCCGGCCCACAGCGTAGCCCTTGAGTCCTTCGAAGCTGCCCTCTAAGAACTCGAAACCATCTTGCGATAGCCCCACGGTGGGCGCCAACTATCGTGGTTTTGTCACAGCAGATGTCCTAAGGAAAGGACTTAGTCGTGGAGCCATCGCGTGGGTTAGCTTAAAGGGGTTAAAGCAGACAAGGGACGCAGAGAGTTTATACTGGTTTGGCCCCTTGCGGTGAAGGTAAAAGCCTAATCCAGTTGTTGTGGAATTGCTAGGATTTCGATGACCAGGGAGCGAATACGCTTTGCATGAGTCTCGAGTTGTTGTCTGTTGTTCCCAAACCGCCGCCGGGTCGTCCCCTTATATACATGGGTTGATGCCCGTCGGTTTAAAGAATCCCGAGGCCGGCTCATAAACGTGTCCGGCCCGGTCTCTACTCTTATCTTACAACACAAGTTTACATATCAGCGCCGGTTTATGTCTACACGGCTTAAACCGGCTTTTGGGCCCTGGGCCTTCATAAAACATCACTGTCTTTGTCTTCATGGGCTTCAGATACAATGAACCATTATGGGGCTAACCCAGCCTCTCCTGGTCGGTTTACGCCCAGTAGTAATATCCCCAACAACGTCGCTCACATCCGTCTGCCATACAATGTCATCCTCGGGTACCCGGCCCTGGCCAAGTTCATGGCAGTGACGCACCACGGCTACAACGTCCTCAAGATGCCAGGAAGCGGCGGGATCATCACAGTCCCCTGCGAAGAAAGAGATGTGGTGTGCTCCCTCGAGCGCGCCTTCCAAGCAGCGTCAATCGAAGACCGCGACAACAATGCAGCTCAGTACCCTCCTGAGGTCGTCCCCAAGAAGAAGCAGCTAATCCATGCCGGATCTCAGGAGAGTGGCGCCGCAAGTGGTACCTCGTCAGGATCAGCGCCCGTGCCTGGGGCGCCTCCCTCCCTCGCATAGGAAGGTGCGCCCGGCGCCCTCCTCGGGCAGGGCTCGGGGGCTCTCTTCTGGAGGGCCTCAGACCTTGCCAACGTCATGAGGGAGGCGCTTGGGCACCACATGGAGGCGTGCTTTGCAGCACGTTTCCCTTAGGAGGACACCGGATGAGGAGCGCCCAGCGCTCAGGAGTTCATTGCCAAGACTACTCAGGAACTGCAAGACGCGAGAGCCATGCGCGGCGACCGCCGCTCACCGGGCGCAGCTCCCCATCCAGGTAAGGGTGCCGGGCTGCGCGTTTGCATCGACGTCCTAGGGCTCAACAGGGCCGCATCTTAGGAGCCCTTCCGGCCTTCGCGCGTGGGACGCTGCGAGGGCCCACCTCACAGCTATGTTCTCATGCCCTTTGGCCTGCCGAGTGTGGCGTCCGCCTTCCAGCGCGGCCTGCGGAGCATCTTGGTGGCTCAGGAGGCCAGGCACCATGCAGTCCTGGCGGAGATGGAGACGGTCCTCAAGGAACCGCCTGGACCCCCAGAGCCTCCCAAGGCTCAGGATCCCGGTGGCTCATGAGGAGCAACCCCTGCACCACGCGTCTTCGGCTGCCCCAACACCCCTTCTACGACGAACCAGGTGACATTTTCCAAGTTCATTTAGCTAGGAGCGCCCGTCGGGCTGCATCATTCCCAAGCCGCGTGGGTCCGTCTCTGTGGCATGTATCCCTTTACATCTTTAGCTTACCTTGCTGGGGGCGCCTCACGGGCTGCATCATCCCCAAGCCGCTCGGGTCCGACCTAGTGGCATAAATCGTCCGTGCACTTATCTAAGCCAGTTTGCTTCTCATGCTTGATCTATCTGCAATTATCACCTGCTTAATTGTCACCCGCCATGAGAGCCGCGCGCCTAGCGCCTTTCTTCAGGATCCTTTGCATGAGGAGGCTAGGCACGGCGTCTGTGCTCGGGCCCGTCCCTACAGCATCGATAAACCCAACGGCTGAGCTCTGTCTGGCGGGCCGGCCCCGTTCACGTCACCTCCTGGGGTCGTTGGTGCTGGGCCCCCTCATGCGATAGCCTCAAGAGATTCGTTCGGCGCGGGTTGTCTAACCACCTCGCAGGGCCAGCACAGTCATTAAGAACCAAGACCAGGCGCAATCCGCCTTGAGGTAGGGCCTCATGAGTCTCGCGCTGGCTCACGAGTGCCCAGACACACCTCGTCTAGCCCTGCTGTGCAACCCACGTGTCAGGGCGGGGCTGTACACGCCCCGGGGGCTCTCCGCAGTAGGGAGTCCCTCCCACGCACCAGTGGAAGCACCATGCTCCGCGCTGGCCGTCGACACTGCCGAGGAGCGGCTATGCCCGTGCAAGTGTGGAAGCGCTATGCTCCGCGCTGGTGATAAACAATTGAGGGCGGCCTTGCTGCCGTATCAACCTCAGGGAGCCCTTGAGCTCAGTGTCCGGCCTCATCGCAACACCTCCCCTTGGGAGAGTCGCGTGAGGGGGCTAGACACGGGGGCTGCGCTCGGGTCATGCCCAAGTGTACGCCACCCAGCCAGGTTCCCCGGACCTGGTTGCCGCGCGCCCCTCCTGAGCCGAGCCTCGGCTAGGACAAAGGTATGAAGGTTGTTTGCATGTCAAGGGGGACTCCTGAGCATCACGACTCATGAGCCTAACTGGTCACGTAGCCCCTCACCCCTTGGTCTTGTCCTGGTCTCCGGACGACCCAACGGCAGCTGAGGCTCTGCCGACGTAGAACGTAAAGCAAATAGGAAGGAAATCGCAAAATCTCAAAGCAAATATTACAAGACATATTGATTCTCCCAAATATCAAACACAAGTTTAAACGCCTCCACGAGGCATGATGCATGTTGCAGGAGTAAAACAGGAAAGCAGCCGTGAGCAGGTCACCCTTGGGCATCGCCATCACCCGCAAGGGGTGCCCTTTCCTTGATGGCTTCGCCCTCACCCGTACCACCGGTCGGGGCTGCAGGATCAGGAGCACCGCTGGACAGAGGCGTAAGAGCGAAGGCGCGAAACTTCTTCAGCAGGGCCTCAACCTGAACCTTCACAGCTGCAGCAGTGGCTGCACAACGCTCGTCGTCCACAGGCTCCAGCAGCTCGTCCAGGCGGGTAGCAGGATCGCGAAGATGGAGGTGGCTGAAGACACGCGTCAGCGCATCTGAGGAAAGAACGCGGGCTTCTTCCTTGGCAATGGGACCGATGCCGCTCACAACCTCCTCAAGCGCGTCAACCAAGTAGGGAAGCAGCTGGGCGGGGCCGTCCTCGTCGGTGGTCAGCGGCCTCTCCAAGTGCGGGAGTCCTGGATTAGGGGGTCCTCGGACAGCCGGACTATTGGACTATGAAGATACAAGATTGAAGACTTCGACCCGTGTCCGGATGGGACTCTCCTTGGCGTGGAAGGCAAGCTTGGCAATACAGATATGTAGATCTCCTCCCTTGTAACCGACTCTGTGTAACCCTAGCCCCCTCCGGTGTCTATACAAACCGAAGGGTTTAGTCCGTAGGACAACAACAATCATACCATAGGCTAGCTTCTAGGGTTTAGCCTCTACGATCTCGTGGTAGATCAACTCTTGTAATACTCATATCATCAAGATCAATCAAGCAGGAAGTAGGGTACTGCCTCCATCAAGAGGGCCCGAACCTGGGTAAACATTGTGTCCCCCGCCTCCTGTTACCATGCGCCTTAGACGCACAGTTCGGGACCCCCTACCCGAGATCCGCCGGTTTTGACACCGATTGGTGCTTTCATTGAGGGTTCCACTGTGCCGTCATCATAAGGTTGGATGGCTCGCCTCGTTGTCAAGGACAACATCGCTTCTGGGGGAGCCCTGGTTGTAGGCCAAACTCTCCGACTAGGCGGTTTCGTCATGACCGCCTGTTCGACCGCTGCACCGACGACGACTTCTCGGGTCATTGAAAACAGCCGCCACGTCAGCTCGGGACTCGCCGAGCAGTTGCATCCAATAGAGCTCTTTTCTTTGAACGAGCTCTTGGATCGCATCGCCGCATTGGGAGTCGCTACGGACTATGATTAGATCGGGCTTAAACCCGACCAAAGGGAGATTAACTCCCCGCTGGTCACCCACCAGATAGCGGTGGTGGAGGAGCAATGCGGCGATTCTTCCTCTATCTTGAGGACAAACTATGTCTGGAATCCCGAGCTCTCTGAGCCGGATACCCGTCTACGGGAGGACATCGCCCAAACCCTGAACCTAGAATCAGGCAGTGGACCAGACCTATCGGGCAACATCCTGGAGCCCGAACTTCCAAGATCAGAAACTCCTCCGCCCCGGGGTCTCAGATCGGGTCAAGGTTCGGACTTAAATCCACCCACCCACCCAGATATAAACGATCTTTCCCACATTAGACAAAAGCCCCAGGAGACAGTACACCACTATTGGGCCAGATTCCTCCTTGTAATGAACAAGGTCAAGGACTGTCGCGAGGAAGACGCAATTTCATCCTTTTGCAATAATTGCACGGACAAGGGAATCCTCAACGCCATAAGTCACTGTGACATAGCACACTTCGCTGACTTGGCGGCCATAGTACGGAAGTACCGTGCGATGGAAAGCGCCTGGAAAACCCAAACAAAATTTTGGGATGCTCCGGCTCTAACAAAACCCCCAGTCCGAACTAAAAGGGTGCACTCTCGTAAGTCGCCCGACCCAATTACAAAGAAGCAAAAGCCCACTACAGGGCATGGAACCGTATTGGAGGGATGGCTTAATGGGCCATGCAAAATTCACAGTACAACGAATACCATACCAACACACAGCCTTAGAGCATGTTGGGTACTCCCGTAGGTGGCCAAGAGCGGTGAGGATCTCCTCATTAACAATACCGCACAGCACCATCCCCTGGAGAACAACAATACGGTATTGAAAGTCTTCGAGACCTTTGCCTCAAATAATAGGCGTAAGCGAGCACTCCGCAGCCTTGCCGAAGTCTGCCACGTGGCAGCAATAAATCCATGGAGCGATACGGCTATCACCTTCAATGCCAGTGACGAACCTAAATTCCGAACAGCCCGAGCACCAGCCGCCTTGGTCCTTAGTCCAATTGTGGACGGCTTCCGGCTTACTAAAGTGCTCATGGACGGCGGCAACGGATTAAACCTCATCTATGAGGAGACTCTGCAAAAAATGGAAATAGACAAAAGCCACATTGAGCAAAGCAGCACGACCTTCAGAGGAATCATCCCTAGTCGGGAGGCACGATGTGCTGGGAAAATCACACTAGATGTGGTATTCGGCACGCCGGAGAATTATAGGTCCGAAGAAATCACATTCCAAGTGGCCCCGTTCAATAGTGGATACCACGCCCTTCTAGGGCGGGAAGCATTCACGATCTTCCAAGCCATACCCCATTACGGGTACATGAAGCTCAAAATGCCCGGGCCCAATGGAATCATCACTCTAGCTAGTGACCCGGACATAGCACTCTGCGCCGAAAACAAAACAGCCGCACTGGCCCTCGAGGCGTTATCCGAAGCCCTCGCGGCCGAGGAATTAACTGCGCTGCGCTCCACAGTGGACAGGGACGACGTGATACTCGACAAAAGATCCAAGTCCACCTCTTTTAAACCAGCGGATGAAATAGTCAAATTCCAAGTCCACCCAACGGACCCTACAAAAACAGCATCCATCGGGGCACAGTTAAACCCCGTTGTAGACGCCGCACTACGGGAGTTCCTGCGCGAGAATTGTGACATATTCGCCTGGCATCCTTCAGACATGCCAGGAATCCCACGCAGGCTTGCCGAGCATAGCCTTAACATTCTCAAGGGATTCAAGCCGGTCAAGCAGACTCTTCGGTGTTTCTCTGAACCTAAGCGACAAGCCATGGGAGAGGAGCTAGCCAAGTTACCGGAGGCCGGATTCATTAGAGAAATAAAACATCCGGACTGGCTAGCAAACCTGGTGATGGTACCAAAGAAGGATAAATCCTAGTGCCTATGTGTCAATTTCAAGGACCTTAACAAGGCTTGCCCCAAGGATCCCTTCCCCCTCCCCCGCATCGATCAAATTATCGACGCTACTGCAGGACACGACTCATTGTGCTTCCTCGACGCATACTCCGGATACCATCAAATCAAAATGGCGGAGTCCGACCAAGCCGCAACGGCATTTATCACCCCATATGGCCCCTTGTGTTTTAACACCATGCCTTTCGGGCTTAAGAACGCCGGTGCAATGTACCAACGCATGATTCAGACATGCCTGGAAAAATAGATCGGCAAAACAGTGGAGGCATACGTAGACGATGTGGTCGTTAAAACCAGACACGTCGAATCCTTAATAGATGACTTGAGGCTCACGTTCGACAATCTCCGAACATACGACATCAAGCTCAATCCGGAAAAATGCGTTTTCGGCGTGCCCGCCGGAAAGCTCCTGGGCTTCATCGTCTCCAGTAGAGGAATTGAAGCAAATCCGGCTAAAATCCGAGCTCTCTCATAGTTGGCCATCCCAACTGACCTCAAGCAAATCCAGAAATTAACTAGATGCGTGGCGGCCTTAAGCCGCTTTATCTCCCAATTAGGAGAAAAGGCACTACCCGTTTATCGCCTTCTTCGGTGCACCGAACACTTCGAGTGGACGGATGCGGCCACGGCCGGATTGGAAGAAATAAAAGCCATCCTGGCCACCAACCCAATCTTGGCCTCGCCAAATGTCGGCGAACCAATGCTGCTATATATAGCGGAAACTCACCAAGTTGTAAGCACAGTGCTCGTCGTCGAACGAGAGACGGACGGACATAAATTCCCACTTCAAAAGCTAGTATACTATGTATCCACTGTCCTCACTCCATGCAAATCACGGTACCCACATTATCAAAAGATAGCATACGCGGTATTCATGGCATCTCGAAAATTACGACACTACTTTCAAGAGTGTTCAATTATGGTGGCCTCGGAAGTACCACTCAACGACATAATAAACAACCGCGATGCCACGGGCCGGATTGCTAAATGGGCTATCAAGCTCCTCCTGTTCGACATAACATATAAACCACGGCGAGCCATTAAGTCGCAAGTATTGGCCGATTTTATCGCCGAGTGGACAGAAGCCGAACTCCCTAAAGAATACGACGCGTACTCCAATTGGATCATGCACTTCGACGGCTCTAAAATGCTGGCGGGTCTGGGGGCTGGTGTCGTCCTGGCATCCCCCACCGGAGATACAGTCCAGTATGTACTCCAAATACTATACACAGACTCCAACAATGCGGCAGAATATGAGGCCCTGTTACATGGTCTCCGGATGGCAGTCTCCATGGGCATTCAACGCCTGGAGGTGCGGGGGGATTCGAGCCTCGCAATATCTCAAATAAATGGAGACTTCGATGCCAAAGATCCAAAAATGGCGGCTTATCGCAATGCCGTCCTCAAAATGTCAGCTCGGTTCGAGGGGCTTGAATTCCACCATGTGGCCCGGGAAAACAATCAGGCGGCGGATATCCTCGCCCGCATAGGCGCTAAACGCGACCCTGTCCCACCTAATATCTTCTTGGAAAGGCCATTTAAGCCATCCGTGGTATGGGAAGGAGAGACCGGTAGCAATAGTCCGGACCCGGCCACAACACCAGATACCGAACACTCTGACGTAATCGGCGGCTCTGCCACCGAAATAACACCTTCCGCCCACGTGATTATGGCTGTCATCGCCCCGTGGACAGAACACTTCCTGGCCTACCTAACGAGGCAGGAACTACCTGAGGACCCAAACGAGGCACGTTGCATTGTGCGGCGGTCTAAAGCCTACAAGGTCCATGAGGGAGAGCTTTATAAGAAAAGCGCTACCGGAGTCCTTCAAAGGTGCATCTCCAAAGAGGAAGGACGTCAACTTTTGGTAGAAATTCATGCTGGACTCGGCGGTCACCACGCCGCAGCCCGAGCCCTTGTAAGCAAGGCCTTCCGTACAGGTTTTTACTGGCCGACGGCCCGAGCAGACGCACAGGACCTCGTCCAACGTTGTGTCGGTTGCCAGCTTTTTGCAAATCAAAGCCATATGCCGCCTACCGCTCTCCAAACAATCCCCATTACTTGGCCCTTTGCGGTCTGGGGGCTTGATATGGTCGGACCCCTCAAAGGGGGAAGGCATAAAAAAAATACTTATTGGTCATGGTGGATAAATTCACCAAATGGATAGAAGCCAAACCAGTTAAAACGGTCAAATCCGGACCAGTGATAGACTTCATATCTGGGGTTGTACACCGTTATGGCGTCCCCCACAGCATCATCATTGATAACGGCTCGAACTTTATAGCCGACGAGGTAAAACTTTGGTGCAGCAACATGGGCATCAAGCTCGATTATGCTTTGGTCTATCACCCGCAAACTAACGGTCAAGTCGAGCGAGCAAATGGTCTTATCATGAGCGGCATTAAACCCAGATTAGTGCGGTCCTTAAAGGAATCAAACACTCACTGGGTAGAGGAGCTCGACTCCGTACTATGGGGGTTGCGGACCACGCCGAATCGCACTACCGGATACACACCATTTTTTATGGTGTACGGCGCAGAGGCGGTACTACCCTGCGACATAATCCATGACTCACCTCGAGTGCGCATGTATGAAGAGAAAGAAGCCGAGCTTGATCGGCAGGACAGTTTGGACGCCCTGGAGGAGGAGCATGACGAGGCAAAAGCTCGTTCCGCATTCTATCAGCAACAGGCTCGAAGGTATCAAAGCAGAGAAGTACGGGCCAAAACCTATAACGTTGGCGAACTCGTTCTACGCCTACCGGAGAAGAAAAGAACAAGCTCAAGCCCAAATGGGAAGGTCCCTTCATTATTGACCAAGTTCTGACCGGTGGAGCGTACCGTCTGCGGGATGCATTGGACAATCGACTCGAGCCAAACCCATGGAACTCAGCCAGACTCCGAAGGTTCTACGCCTAGTGTCGGACTCTATGTCCGTCTCCTTACCTCCGTCAATTTTTTAAATATCCGTTATCTGTCTTTTTTCCTTTTTCTTCAAGGCCTGACAAGGCTAAATTGTGTCTTGACTACACAATCTTGACGCGCTAACCGCGCTCATTATACCTGGGGGCTTCTTATACAGAAGCTTAATATAACTATTTTCCGGGCTCTATGCCCCACACATGTGTTATTCTTCCACATGTACCTTTTTCGCCATTATATGCATCGATATGACTTAAGTTTTGGCCAAGCTGGGTTGCCTGGCTCTTGTGTTTATGCCCTACATTCCCGTTAATTCGGCTAGGGCATAAGGGGAGCACCTCTGGGATTGATACTGCCGGGTCAGCTGGATGTGTACCTCAGACTGGGTGAAGCCGAAATCTAGCGTTCTTAAGGGAATACTCAGTCGGTGAACAAAAGATGACTTTTATTTATTTTAATACATGCCCCCAGATGTTTATAGCATGTGTCTCTTTTCGCAGTTCGGACATGCACATTAGGGCATGCGTACCCAGGGAAAGGAACCCTTAACGGAACTATTCTCCCTGGAAGATGTTTCTTACTATCCATGTAATATAACATAGCTAGTTGGGTACTTGTCTGTTCAAGCACTTATGACCCCTACGCCTGGTCTCCACGCGTACCCCGATTTTTACATAACTGAGCGGGTATTCAGATACACTCCGGACTATTGGGTCCAGAGGTCGAAGCGAAAAGGTCCGCCATGACAAATGATTTACAATCCGGCTAGGGACAATATATGTCACTTGAAGTACACAGTCACTTAGACTGACTAAATTCTTCTTCTATACCATCCAACAGGCTGTCTAGCCTACAATCCTATTGGGAATACTTTGCGGCTAATTCTACTTGGTCATACACCAAACTGACGGGGATCTCCTTCCCGTCAGGCCCCATAGGTCTGACCTCGGCCATGTGGGGTCAGCCTTGGTATACCGCGTCTTCACCATGGCCCAGGCTTCCCTCCCACCTTGTCGGCAGGCTGATATCTTCCATAATCGGAAGCACCGCCGCGCTCCCTTGAGCTTCTCTACAAGCTCCCCCATGCCCCCTGGCAGGGAAACGGAGGGCCACAAGGCTTGGGCAATGCCCTGCATCACCTGCCGAACTTGTTCGTGCAGTTGTGAGAGCTCTGGCAGAAGATCACCCGCGGACCCGGGCATCTCGTCCTCGGGACGACCCGTCAGCATACCTGCAGATATAAATCTGTTAGCCGGTTTCTTCGCCGAACTCTTTAAAAGTTTGTTCAAGCACTTACTGAAAATGTCGCGTCAAAGCCTCTTATTCTCCTTTACGGAGTCAGCAAGCTGAGCCCGGCCATCCTTCAGTTCCACGCCCAGCTGGATATTGGCATCTTGGAGATTGTTTTTCTCCTGCCTAACCTTTTTAAGCACGCGCTCACCAGCCTTTAGCTGTCGTTGGGCATGCGGCTCGTTCCCTATCACGACCTCCGGATTCACTCCGGAGTCATCTACAGAATCTATTGTTAGATTTGCATGCATGCCGCATACTATCTGGTACCTGTCATTCTTTGCAATAGAGACAAATGTTACCAGAGGGGGCCTTCTCGGACTCCTTCAGCGTGGCAACTGCGGCCCGTAGCTGGGCTTTGCACTCTTCCAGCTCTTGAGACAATTGGGTATTCTTCTCTGTAAGAACCTGCACAATTAATGATCCTTAAATCAGTAGTGTCAACTGTTTCAAGTCTCAGGGGCTACTGATATATATATAATTATTAGATTTTCTTATCCGTATATCCTTTACATACTTGTCCGTGGCTCTGGCAAGACCATTTTGAGCAGCACGGATGTACGCGTCTCCTGAGTTGAAGGCATCAAACGCCTCTTGGGAGAAACAAGCGTCACGGAGTACGGCCCGGCGACGCCTGTGATTCATAGCACTTTCCACTTCGGAATTTGTAGCGAATAGCCTATCCGCATCCTCTGTAGGAGGAACATCCGACGTTCGCCCCGTGTTAGCTTCCGCCTCTATGTCCGGCCCTGGAGCCCGACTGGTGGAGGCGTGATCGGCAACCTCTTCGGATATAGTCCGGCGAGCGTTTTTCCTACTAGGAAATGTGGACGTTATTATATTTTAAAAGACGACAACCACGGAGTGAGGTTCTGTATCATACCTCTGCGACGGCGTCTCAGTCCTGGCCGCCTTCCTTTTTAGCCTACCCGGCTTCGGTGCCCCTTGTTGGAGAGTTACTGCGGGTTCAGCATGGCGTCCCGAGGGCCTTCCCTGTAAGACACGATATGTGTACGGTAGGTGAAGTGCAGAAAAGGGGATCCTTCTCGGAAGTTGGGACTCCAGTTTCACTTACATGTGATGCAGGGAGTAGCCCAGGATAGTCGGCTATGATGGCCACCATGGCATCATCGCAGCTCAATTGATAGAATGTCCTGTCGATCAGCTCCACAAATATGTCTGGATCCTCTTTGAGTGCGGGATCGAGGGCCCGGTCAGGGTCCTCCGGTTGTGGAGGCGGGCTGTGAACCTCCCTTACAGCTTTTCGCAGTTCCTGCCATGAAACGGCAAGGTAAATACTTATGACGAAGAATGAGGGAAGGTCGGGAGTAAAAAGTGACAGCTCACCCAGCTTGGAGGGTTGTACATGGAGAATCCATCCCGTGGTTTAATGTGGATGAACTCCTCTTCCTCTCCTTTGTACAAATCAGATAGGATTTTTGCTAGAGCAGCGACCGAGTCCGGTCCCTTACGACCGTAGTGGGTGGCATCATCTTCTCCATTAAAGTGCCACATGGGATGCCCCCGATATTGAAGTGGATGTACCCCCCGCATTATACATATTGACATAACCTCGATTATTGTCAGTCCAGATTGAGCCAGCATTTTTATACGGCCCATAAGGTAAAGGACTTCTCCATTATCTTCCTCCTGGGGGCTCCGAGGGCGCCAGCTGCGGCGTTTCTTCAGGGGAGCATTGTCGAACTCAGGAAGACCCATCCGAATAGGATCCGGAAGGGGGACGTCCTCCATATAAAACCACTCCGAAGGCCAGTCCTCGGATATGTTCTTCAGAGTACCGGACAGGTATCCGGTCTCGGCGATGCGCCATATTTCGGCTCCGCCCACTTGGTATATTGACCCCTCCTGTGTATGGGGTACGAGGCAGAATAGCCTCTTCCATAGCTCGAAATGAGCTTCGCAGCCCAAAAACAGCTCGCAAAGGGCGACATAGCCAGCGATGTGTAATATGGAGACGGGAGTGAAATTATGCAGCTGGAGGCCATAGAACTCCAGGAGCCCGTGGAGGAATGGATGAATTGGAAATCCAAGACCTCTTAATAAGTAAGGGACAAGGCATACCTGCTCCCCCATGGATGGGCTGGGAAAGATCTCCGCTTGCTCCCCGCCGTTATAGGTGGCGAGCCCAGCTCGAATGGGGACCATATACGCTGGAGGGAGAAATCCCTGGGTCTGTAACTCTACTAATTGGCTGTGGGGGACAGAACACTTCTTCCAATTACAGGGCTTAGGGCTACGAGAGCGAGAGGAGGAGCTGCGGCGTCCGGCCATGTTGGAATGGATTTTTTCCGGGCGCGCTCCGATGGATACTCGCAGTGGAGGATGGTGTGATCTGGATCTGAGAATCCCCGTCTATTTAATAGACGATTTACCCACATGGCTAGGGTGGCAATTGTAAAAATGCCCCGACTTCTCGCATTCGCTCGATTGAGTGGAGGATATCCATTATTAGGCGCGGAAGCCAAGGAGTGCAACATTTATGGGAAACCGGACACTACTCAAACAAGTATTCAGAATTTGGAGAAGAACCCGCCTTGCAATGCCGAAGACAATCTGCGCGCCGGACTCATCGCCATTGAAGCCTGGTTCAGGGGCTACTGAGGGAGTCCTGGATTAGGGGGTCCTCGGGCAGCCGGACTATATCCTTTGGCCGGACTGTTGGACTATGAAGATACAAGATTGAAGACTTCGACCCGTGTCCGGATGGGACTCTCTTGGCGTGGAAGGCAAGCTTGGCAATACGGATATGTAGATCTCCTCCCTTGTAACTGACTCTGTGTAACCCTAGCCCCCTCCGGTGTCTATATAAACTGGAGGGTTTAGTCCGTAGGACAACAACAATCATACCATAGGCTAGCTTCTAGGGTTTAGACTCTACGATCTCATGGTAGATCAACTCTTGTAATACTCATATCATCAAGATCAATCAAGCAGGAAGTAGGGTATTACCTCCATCGAGAGGGCCCGAACCTGGGTAAGCATTGTGTCCCCCGCCTCCGGTTACCATCCGCCTTAGACGCACAGTTCGGGACCCCCTACCCGAGATCTGCCGGTTTTGACACCGACACCAAGCCCTTCTCGTACAGTGCCTTCAGTGCCACGCGAGACCTCTCCTCAAGAAGCGCGAAGACTGCGCGGTCCTCGGCCAGGACCTTCGCCTTGGCATCCAAACTGGCTTTCTCCGCCTTCACCTTCCGCTCCAGCTCCTCCAGCTGGCTGCGTTCCGCGGCCTGCGCCTTCGCCAACTCTCCCAGCTCGGCGTCGCGATCCTTGATGGCATCTTCCCGGGCCTTCATCTTCTCCTCCTCCGCCTCGCGGTCGCGAGCCTCTTCCGCACGCTTGTCGCGCAGGGCCTTCAGCTCGGCCTCCAGCCCCCGGCAGCGATCCTAGGTGGCTTCGGCATCCTTCAGCGCCGCTTCACGAGCAGCTGCAGCTTGGGCGATGGCCTGCTTCTCCTTCTCGGAGGCCGCCGTGGCCTGGCTCAGCGTCGCTCGAACAGACACGTCAGAATAAAGCCAGCCAGAGACCAGCTCCAAGCGCACGGCTACCAGGTGGGAGTCGGCACTTTGGAGATCTTCTTGCAGCTGGGCCATCTCCAAAAGGGCATGCTCCAAGACATCAGGAGAAGCAGAAGGACCTGGAATCAGCAACGCAACGAGAGAAGGAGAAGGTATCGTTGAGGGAGTCCTGGACTAAGGGGTCCTCGGGCGTCCGGCCTGTTATCCATTGGGCCGGACTGATGGGCTGTGAAGACATGAAGGCCGAAGACTGTACCCGTGTCCGGATTGGACTCTACTTGGCGTGGAAGGCAAGCTTGGCGACCTATTATGAAAATTCCTTCATATGTAACCGACTCTATGTAAACCTTAGATCCCCCCGGTGTCTATATAAACCGGAGGGGTTGGTCCGGAAAGGATACACATTACCATGGTCATATAGGCTAGACTTCTAGGGTTTAGACTCTACGATCTCATGGTAGATCAACTCTTGTAATACTCATATTCATCAAGATCAATCAAGCAGGAAGTAGGGTATTACCTCCATAGAGAGGGCCCGAACCTAGGTAAACATCGTGTCCCCCGTCTCCTGTTACCATCGATCCTAGACGCACAGTTTGGGACCCCCTACCTGAGATCCGCCGGTTTTCACACCGACAATCGTCACCACAGCCTGGGAGACTGGGGGCTCCTGAGCCTTGGAGACCTCAGCAACCGAGCCGGACACCGGCGCCTCAGGAGCCAGCAGGGCCACGAGGGCTGACTCCTCCTGAGGATTCTTCCCCAGGCCTCGCGAGGACGACTGAGCGAGAGAGACATGAGCGCCAGCGCTGCCCTTCTCCACGGAGGGAGACGTAGCCGGAGCAGGCGAACTAGTCTCGGGCGGCACCATCGCCCCGTCCTTCCTCTTCTTCGCCGCGGGCGTTGGCCTGCTCGCGCAACCGGGAAGTGTCAAGGTCAAGCAGCAGAAGCAAGAGCGAAACAAGGCAAGAGCACTCACTGGTCCACCGCGGCGTAGTCCACCCTCCTCTTGCTAAGCTTGAAGACCGAGAGCCTCCCAGCCTGGGGCGCAGGCGCACGGGCCCTAGGAGCAGAAGAAGGAGCAGCTGGTGGGCTGGAAGCAGCTCCAGGTAGCGTCAGAACGGAAGCAGCATCTCGGGAGATCAGCACCGACCGGCCCCTCATCGGGATCAGGGTGGCTCTCTCTTCTCCTGGCGGGCGTCGGTCTCGTCATCGTTAGGAAGGGTGCGGAGAATGTCAGCCTTGCTCAAGGGGGAGGTCTCCCCCATCCCTTCAGGGGTCACCTCCGAGTCGTGCTCCTCGTCCTCCTCCTCTTCCTCCCTGCGGGACTCATCGGAAGACAGCTCCACCGGCGTCGGCGCCACAGGGGCCCCGGTGGGCGCCGGCAGCACCAGCCCGCGCCCATCAAAGGTCGTCCTGGCGGCCACGACCTGCGCCCCGTCCTTGCGGCAGAACAAGGGAACGAAGACGCTCAGCGAGTACTCTTGGTCGTCCCCAACCAGGAGGCGGAGAGCCGCAGCCAGCTCACTGTCAGGCAAGGCTTCCGGGCTCAGGCGAACCTTGTCCTCTTCATCCCCAAGCCTCCACAAGGGGCACGTATGCGCCTGAAGCGGGGCCACACACATCATCAAGAATTCCCTCAGGAGCATGGCCCATGTCACCTTTGCCGCCTTCGCGTTGCCCGGCTTCAGGTCGGCGTTCATCTGCTCTAGCACCGACGTCACCCGCTCATCAGTGAGCTTCGTGCAAGACTGTGACGCCCCGAGACCGACGCTCAAGAAGCCTTCCAGTTATTTCGTTGTTGCCGTGTGTTTTATTTGTTGTTGCATTTCATCATGTCATCATGCATGTTGCATCCGCATGTTTTTATAAAACTCGTAGACGTTCGTAGTTGCTGCTTGCTCTCTTTGTCTCCATTTATCTTTTTTCGGCCCTTTGTCCTTGTCTATCTCTCTCAAAACCCCTCGCGTGCGCGTCCGAAACTTCTCCGAACCTGACCCGGGCAGCCATCACCGATGGATCCGGATCATCCCCAAACGTCCCTCTAATATCTTCGTTTCTCCATTGGACTCCCCTAACCTAATTATCTCGACCATCCGATCTAAATCGGAGGGTCCTTTTAGCCCCTGGTCTAGCCACCCTACCTATTTAAACAGCCAAACCCTAGCCTATCCTGTCCAATCCACCAATCCTCCTCGCCGCCGCCACTCCTCTTCCTCGGGATCCAACCCGCATCCACTCTCTCCGTCCCTCGTTTTCAGCACCAGGCCGACTAGTACCCCTTCGATCCACCTCGCTGCCGCCCATCGCGCCCGAGGCCAAGCCCCTCGAGCAGGAGGGCTTCTCCTGCCCGAGCCCTGCCTCGTCCCCCATTGTCCTCGCTCGTCGTCACGTCACTGGCGTCCAAACCACCGGAGCGCAGTCGCCCTTCCGCTGCCGTCGAGCGCCACCGCAGCAGCAGCTCCAGGCCGGCCCCCTCACCGCGCGCCCTTGTCTCTTCTCCCTTCCCTTCGCTTTCTCTCTCTCCCTCTCATCGCCCTACTTCCTCTCTCTCGCAGGGAACACAGGGGCACATGGAGCTCCATGGCCGCCCGACGCTCAAGCCACCACCAGGAACCGCTTGTCCGCCTCGGATCCTCCCAGATCGGGACCATCCCGGCCTTCCCCGCACCTCCTGATGCCCATCGCCGCTCGCCTCAGTCTGCCAAGTTTCTGCGCCGCCACGCCTTCCTCCTCTGCTTCTGCATCGAGCAGGAGGAGGACGCCCCTGCCTCTGCCTCGAGTCGTTCGAGCGTTCACCGCGCCCCTCCTCGTCGCCATGGATCCGCGCCAAGCTCCGCCTCCCCGCGCTCCGTTCAGCCCGTTCAGGCCGCTTCTCACCGACCCTCTCGCCAGGAGCTCGCGCCAAGTCCGTCGTCGTTGTTCTGCTTCACGGAGACGAGGACGAGCACGAGCCCTTGCCTCCTGCCGCGTCCGCAGCCTGCCTCCTCTCCAGCGTCGCGCCCAAGTCCCACGTCGCCGGCAGCCGTTCCCGCCGTCCGTCGCCATAAACCTGCTATTGTCGCCTCTGTTCTTCAGTAATGAGCAACAGCTCGCTCGCCTCGCCTCATGTTGACCGCGTTTTCGCCAAGTCCAGCTCTAGGCCCAACGCCCCCTTTCCGGCCTCACCTTCCCACCGCCCTGGGCCAGGCCCAGCTGGGTGAGCTTCCAGCGCCCATGCTCCCATCGGGCCAGTCAGATTTGGCCCGATGTAGTTTTTTTCCTGCCTATGATTTTATCAATTAACCTGTGATTTACCTATTTTACAGAAAAGTCCCTCTAGATCATGCATTTAATAACTCACAAATGGTGCATCGGTTTGAAATGATTTAAACATGTAAAATGCTTAGAATTTTGTGTAGATTAATAATTTGCAGCTTTGACCCATGTTAAAATTGTTTAAATGTGTTGTTTGAATTAATTTGCTTAAATTCCATGCTAAAATGATTTATTTCATAACTAATTAACCGTATCCCCGAATTAAACAAACTTTATATGTAAATGGGGTGGAAAATGCATAGATTAACATGGTGTACTTATTTTCCATGCTTAATACCTCTAAAATTGTGTATAGGGCAGAACAGTACCAACTTAAAATATGCATATGAGGATTCCTGGAATTGTTGTTTGTTGTTTCCGGCCTCATTTAAACTTGCCTAGATAGGTAGTTTTATTATGCTTCACATATTGCCATGTTTAACAACATTTAATATTGTTGGGTACATAAACAAGAGTGAACTAAATAAATGAATGTTGTGTTTCGTCAATATGCAACTCGTTGCATATTGAACTCCACTTAATTGGTAGTATTGTTTCTTGCACTTTGCCATGCTATGCCATGCCTATTTAAACCGGACATGCATCATACTTGATTGTGCACCATGCCGTGTTGATATGATGGTTGTTTACCATGATGTTTGCTTCTTTCCGGTTGCGCTTCTCCTTGATAGTTCCGCTTACGTTGCGGTTGTGAGGATTCGTTCGTCTACGTCCGTTTGTCTTCTTCATGGACTCGTTCTTCTTCCTAGCGGGATTTCAGGCAATATGACCATTACCCTCAATATCACTTCTATCTTTGCTTTGCTAGTTGTTCGTTCTATCGCAATGCTTGCGCTACCTACCACTTGTTTATCAAGCCTCCCAAATTACAATGTCAGCCTCTAAACTTTTCACCCTTCCTAGCAAGTCGTTGTATGGCTACGTTACCACTTTTGCTCAGCCCCTCTTATAGCGTTGCTAGCTGCAGGTGAAGATGAAGTTTGTTCCATGTTGGGACATGGATATTGTTGGGATATCAAAATATATCTTATTTTAATTAATGCATCTATATACTTGGTAAAGGGTGGAAGGCTCAGCCTTATGCCTGGTGTTTTGTTCCACTCTTGCCGCCCTAGTTTCCGTCATACCGGTGTTATGTTCCTTGATTTTGCGTTCCTTACGCGGTTGGGTGATTTATGGGACCCCCTTGACAGTTCTCCTTGAAGAAAACTCTTCCAGCAAGGCCCAACATTGGTTTTACATTTTCCTAACAACCTAAGCCTTTTTCCCTTGGGTTTCCGGAGCCCGAGGGTCATCTTTATTTTAGCTCCCCCCCCCCGGGCCAGTGCTCCTCTGAGTGCTGGTCCAAACCGAGCGATGTCCGGCGCCCCCTGGGCAACCAGGGTCTATGCCAACCCGACGTTTGGCTCATTTGGTGTGCCCTGAGAACAAGATACGTGCAACTCCTATCGGGATTTGTCGGCACATCGGGCGGCTTTGCTGGCCTTGTTTTACCATTGTCGAAATGTCTTGTAAACCGGGATTCCGAGACTGATTGGGTCTTCCCGGGAGAAGGAATATCCATCGTTGACCGTGAGAGCTTGTGATGGGCTAAGTTGGGACACCCCTGCAGGGTATAAACTTTCGAGAGCCATGCCCGCGGGAATTTGTTAATGTCCGATTGTAGAGAACTTGACACTTGACTTAATTAAAGCGCATCAACCGCGTGTGTAACCGTGATGGTCTCTTTTCGGCAGAGTCCGGGAAGTGAACACGGTTTTTGGGTTATGTTTGACGTAAGTAGGAGTTCAGGATCACTTCTTGATCATTGCTAGTTGACGACCGTTCCGTTGCTTCTCCTCTCGCTCTTATTTGCGTAAGTTAGCCACCATATTTGCTTAGTCGCTGCTGCAACCTCACCACTTTAGCCCTTTCCTACCCATTAAGCTTTGCTAGTCTTGATACCCATGGTAATGGGATTGCTGAGTCCTTGTGACTCACCAGGTACTTCCAAATAGTTGCAGGTGCCGATGATACCAGTGCATATGACGCAACCGAGCTCCAGTGGGAGCTCGATGAAGAGCTTGGTCATTACTATGTTTCGTTTTCCTGATGATCAGTAGTGGAGCCCAGTTGGGACGATCGGGAACCTAGCATTTGGGGTTATCTTCTTTTTTATCTGGATTTGACCGTAGTCAATCTATGTGTGTATCTTGAATGATGTATGAATTTATTTATGTATTGTGTGAAGTGGCGATTGTAAGCCAACTCTTTATCCCATTCTTGTTCATTACATGGGATTGTGTGAAGATGACCCTTCTTGCGACAAAACCTACAATGCGGTTATGCCTCTAAGTCGTGCCTCGACATGTGAGAGATATAGCCGCATCGTGGGTGTTACAAGTTGGTAATCAGAGCCATCCCCGACTTAGGAGCCTCCTGCTCGATCGAATCGCTGACGTTGTTGAGTCTAGAACAAAATGTTTTGAGTCTTAGGATTATATATATCGGAGAGTAGGATTCTTTTTACTCCTCAGTCCCTTCGTCGCTCTGGTGAGGTCTCCTGACGTAGATGTTTTGACTTTCCTCTCCTCAAATTTCACTAATTTTTTTTTAGGATCACGCGGGTATCTTGGGATCGTTCCGATATTCTTGTGACGAGAACATTGTTTTTGGTGCCTCCTGACATTTAGGGGTTGTGGCAGTGTCCCGGGGAGTTGAGCTTCGAGGTGTTGTCGTCACATTTTATCGTTGCAGTTCTGGAATACCTGAGTTTCGCCGACATCGAAAATCTCTTTTATGCAGTTGTTGGTGAGATTACCTCAACGCCACCCAGTACTGGGGCGGGAGTTCGGGAGTATTGCCATAGCTCGTATAACGGATGCTTTTCGAAGGTTGAGGTACACAATTTCCGGAGTTTTCTTGGTTATGTGTTGACAGATGGATACAGCTGGATCTAGGGATTGTTAGTTTGGGTGAGATATATTGCGTCCCCCGTATCCCCAACACCAGATTGCATAACCAGAAAGTTACAGGAGTTTTATAGGTGGGAATTCAAGTAGCTCCTAGGATATCTTTTTGACGGATGTATGATTTGAGATTGGGGTCCAACGTCTAGTGGTTCGCTTTTCACGGTCGATTTACAGTGGTCACGAGACTTCTTAAAGAATCCTTGGCTATGCCGATTCGGGGACGTCTTGTTTGTCATTTGTGACGTCCGCTGTACGCCGTGCCCGTGGGGCCTCATCACGAACACTTTGGGCGAAATCTCTATCATATGTTTGTTTCCGGCTTATTCTGCAAGCCAATCCTTTGTTTTGTTTTAAGTTGTGGTATTCGAGTTGCTTCATTGTCAGGTGTTGATTCCCTACCTTTTCTAAGTGGTGTTCTCATATTCCTATGTGGATACTAATCCTTCTTGATCATCGAGATTGCCATCTTAATTCTATTTCCAACCGGTGTGTTTCTCGTCGAGATGATCCCATCATTCTCCCCATCCGCAAGATCAATTCTATGTTTTCTCGACGGTGTTTATTCCATATGCCCCAAGTTGCCTTTGTTTTTTCCCACCCTCCCACCCTTTTCTTCAAGGACTCAGATTTCTCAATCATGTATCCTTTTATTGATGGGAAGCCTCTCCATCCTTCCTTTTCCATCAATGTTCTTATCCGGTGATTCTCAGGAAGATACTAACGGAGCTTCAAGTTCATCATTCTCTTTTCTACCGGAGTGCCTCAACAATTCATGGTGGTATTTCTCGTCATCATTCTCAACATTTGAAGACGAAGAAGAGTTTTTTTCCTCCAAATCTTATCCGTTCTCTCAAAGATGCGTGGTTCTAACTTGTTGCCATCCTCTCATAATTGTTTTGATTGTGAGAATTCTTTTCATACCCATCCGGAGCATTTCATGAGTTGTTTCCATTTCTTTCCTCCGAAGGCCATCATGTCATAATTATTCATTCTCAGCTTTCAGATCTTATTCTCCAAATCTTACCGGTGCATCGTTCAAATATCCGCTAATTAGTTCATGATCTCTTCATTCTCATGTATCTAAATTCTGTCAAGTATTTTTATTCGTTTTCTAATTCTTCCCGGTGAATTGTGCCTTTGCTACTTTCATTTCCAATTCTTACGGTGGTTCGTTCAAGAGTTCTCTTTTCTTGGTTATCATATCAATTCATTCATTCTTTCCAAATCCTACTGGCGGATCATTGAAGACTTTTCTCAAGTTTGAGCAATATCTCTCTTCAATCCTTTTTCAACGAGAATAAGTAGTATGCCAAATCCGTTGTTTGTCATCAATCTAAATTGGTGAAGGATACGTATAACATAATTCTTGTTCTTGTTTCATCCAAGTGATTAATTCCTTCTTCCGGAGTTCCAAGTTTTTCCGCTTTATCTCGTCGCGAAGCTCCATCTAAATCATCGCAAGGCTTCACCTTGTGTTTTCAACTTCTCTTTCTTTTTATCATCCTTTCATTACCGGAGTTATTCATGGAGGCTCTACATGGTGGTTCGTCAAGGATTCTTTTCATTCTTCAATTGTTCTTCAAGATTTTTCTTGGAGTTAAGATCCGCCAAGCTATACTCTAAAATAAACATGGTGTTCAACACATGTTTTGTTTTGTGGAGTCCAAGCATTCTTCATCTTGCATTCTAAAGTGCAATTCGTTCTACCTTATCATTTGAGGTGGTGTTATGTCATTCTTGACAATCTGAGTTCATGTTTCGCGATTCACATGTTGTCAAGAATGAGGTATTTTAAATCCATTAATCTCTTTGTTGGAGTTATTTTGTGTCATAGTTCACCTAAAAGCCTTCCATAGGGAATGTTGCTAGTTGTGGTGTGTATCAATGATCCAAGTTTTCTCTTATCCTCTTGGTGAAAGAAGTTTTCTCTTATCTTCATTGATCTCAACCAATCAATTGTTTCTGTTAGTGGCCGGTTGTCACCTCATCATTTTGAGATGTTTGCCATAAGCCCATAACAAGCTTGTGCTTTCGTTGTTGATTTTCCAACAACTCCATTCAATCCTTCTTTACAAGGATGCTTTTCAAGCTCATTTGTGGTAGAAGTTGGCATTTTCTTCTCCATTCTGTTATTACAATGATCTATCTTCTATTCTTTCTTCTGGAGGCATTGTGATGTTGCTCTCTTCACTCATCATCTCGAATTGTGAGGATCAGGTTCTTTTCGTGCTTATCCATTTAACCGGAGTGTTGTGATATCTTTCAAGTTCTTTTGATCTTATCAAGTTTCCCTTCTCTTTTCTACCGGAGTGCTGTCCAAATTCTTTCATTCTTATTCCTTGGCTATCTCATTATACCGAGGTGGTCATATTCTTATTGGTTCATTGAGCTCTTGTTCCATGCTTCAATCTACAAGGTTCTCGTAATGTTCCTTGTTTCTCTTTGCTAACGGAGTGTTTGCAATCTTGTTCGTCTCCGTTGTATTCATTCTTTCAAGATTTTCAACCTCTCAAGGATCATGGTTTCACTCGTTTGTCAAAGAAGCAACTTAGTTTACCTCTTCTCTTCCTCTTCTGTTTCTCTCCGGTGCCATCCTAGATCTCGGGACGAGATCTCTTGTAAGTGGAGGAGTGTTGTGACGCCCCGGGACCGACGCTCCAGAAGCCTTCCAGTTATTTCGTTGTTGCCGTGTGTTTTATTTGTTGTTGCATTTCATCATGTCATCATGCATGTTGCATCCGCATGTTTTTATAAAACACGTAGACGTTCGTAGTTGCCTCTTGCTCTCTTTGTCTCCATTTATCTTTTTTCGGCCCTTTGTCCTTTTCTATCTCTCTTAAAACCCCTCGCGTGCGCGTCCGAAACTTCTCCGAACCTGACCCGGGCAGTCATCACCGATGGATCCGGATCATCCCCAAACGTCCCTCTAATATCTTCGTTTCTCCATTGGACTCCCCTAACCTAATTATCTCGACCATCCGATCTAAATCGGAGGGTCCTTTTAGCCCCTGGTCTAGCCACCCTACCTATTTAAACAGCCAAACCCTAGCCTATCCTATCCAATCCACCAATCCTCCTCGCCGCCGCCACTCCTCTTCCTCGGGATCCAACCCGCATCCAATCTCTCCGTCCCTCGTTTTCAGCACCAGGCCGACCAGCACCCCTTCGATCCACCTCGCTGCCGCCCATCATGCCCGAGGCCAAGCCCCTCGAGCAGGAGGGCTTCTCCTGCCTGAGCCCTGCCTCGTCCCCCATCGTCCTCGCCCGTCGTCATGTCACCGGCGTCCAAACCACTGGAGCGCAGCCGCCCTTCCGCTGCTGTCGAGCGCCACCACAGCAGCAGCTCCAGGCCGGCCCCGTCACCGAGCGCCCTTGTCTCTTCTCCCTTCCCTTTTCTTTGTCTCTCTCCCTCTCATCTCCCTACTTCCTCTCTCTCACAGGGAACACAGGGGCACATGGAGCTCCATGGCTGCCCGACGCTCAAGCCACCACCAGGAACCGCTCGTCCGCCTTGGGTCCTCCCAGATCGGGACCGTCCCGGCCTTCCCCGCACCTCCTGACGCCCATCGCCGCTCGCCACCGTCCGCCAAGTTTCTGCGCCTCCGCGCCTTCTTCCTCTGCTTCTGCATCAAGCAGGAGGAGGACGCCCCTGCCTCTGCCTCGAGTCGTTCGAGCGTTCACCGCGCCCCTCCTCGTCGCCATGGATCCGCACCAAGCTCCGCCTCCCCGCGCTCCGTTCAGCCCGTTCCGGCCGCTTCTCGCCGACCCTGTCGCCAGGAGCTCGCGCCAAGTCCGTCTTCGTCGTTCTGCTTCACGGAGACGAGGACGAGCACGAGCCCTTGCCTCCTGCCGCGTCTGCAGCCTGCCTCCTCTCCAGCGTCGCGCCCAAGTCCCACGGCAGCCATTCCCGACGTCCGTCGCCCTAAACCTGCTGCTGTCGCCTCTGTTCTTCAGTAACGAGCAGCAGCTCGCTCGCCTCGCCTCGCGTTGACCGCGTTTTCGCCAAGTCCAGCTCCAGGCCCAGCGCCCCCTTTCCGGCCTCACCTTCCCACCGCCCTGGGCCAAGGCCCAGCTCGGTGAGCTTCCAGCGCCCATGCTCCCATCGGGCCAGTCAGATTTGGCCCGATGTACTTTTTTTTCCTGCCTGCGATTATATCAATTATCCAGTGATTTACCTGTTTTACAGAAAAGTCCCTCTAGATCATGCATTTAATAACTCACAAATGGTGCATCGGTTTAAAATGATTTAAACATGTAAAATGCTTAGAATTTTGTGTAGATTAATAATTTGCAACTTTCACCCATGTTAAAATTGTTTAAATGTGTTGTTTGAATTAATTTGCTTAAATGCCATGCTAAAATGATTTATTTCATAACTAATTAACCGTATCCCCGAATTAAACAAACTTTATATGTAAATGGGGTGGAAAAATGCATAGATTAACATGGTGTACTTATTTTCCATGGTTAATACCTCTAAAATTGTGTATAGGGCAGAACTGTACCAACTTAAAATATGCATATGAGGATTTCCGGAATTGTTGTTTGTTGTTTCTGGCCTCATTTAAACTTGCCTAGATAGGTAGTTTTATTATGCTTCACATATTGCCATGTTTAACAACATTTAATATGGTTGGGTACATAAACAAGAGTGAACTAAATAAATGAATGTGGTGTTTCGTCAATATGCAACTCGTTGCATATTGAACTCCACTTAATTGGTAGTATTGTTTCTTGCACTTTGCCATGCTATGCCATGCCTATTTAAACCGGACATGCATCATACTTGATTGTGCACCATGCCGTGTTGATATGATGGTTGTTTACCATGATGTTTTCTTCTTTCCGGTTGCGCTTCTCCTTGATAGTTCCGCTTACGTTGCGGTTGTGAGGATTCGTTCGTCTACGTCCGTTTGTCTTCTTCATGGACTCGTTCTTCTTCCTAGCGGGATTTCAGGCAAGATGACCATTACCCTCGATATCACTTCTATCTTTGCTTTGCTAGTTGTCCGTTCTATCTCTATGCTTGCGCTACCTACCACTTGTTTATCAAGCCTCCCAAATTACCATGTCAGCCTCTAACCTTTTCACCCTTCCTAGAAAACCGTTGTTTGGCTACGTTACCACTTTTGCTCAGCCCCTCTTATAGCGTTGCTACTTGCAGGTGAAGATGAAGTTTGTTCCATGTTGGGACATGGATATTGTTGGGATATCACAATATATCTTATTTTAATTAATGCATCTATATACTTGGTAAAGGGTGGAAGGCTCGTCCTTATGCATGGTGTTTTGTTCCACTCTTGCCGCCCTAGTTTCCGTCATACCAGTGTTATGTTCCTTGATTTTGCGTTCCTTACGCGGTTGGGTGATTTATGGGACCCCCTTGACAGTTCGCCTTGAATAAAACTCTTCCAGCAAGGCCCAACATTGGTTTTACATTTTCCTAACAACCTAAGCCTTTTTCCCTTGGGTTTCCGGAGCCCGAGGGTCATCTTTATTTTAGCCCCCCCCCCCCGGCCAGTGCTCCTCTGAGTGCTGGTCCAAACCGAGCGATGTCCGGCGCCCCCTGGGTAACCAGGGTCTATGCCAACCCGACGTCTGGCTCATCCGGTGTGCCCTGAGAACGAGATACGTGCGACTCCTATCGGGATTTGTCGGCACATCGGGCGGCTTTGCTGGTCTTGTTTTACCATTGTCGAAATGTCTTGTAAACCGGGATTCCGAGACTGATCGGGTCATCCCGAGAGAAGGAATATCCTTCGTAGACCGTGAGGGCTTGTGATGGTCTAAGTTGGGACACCCCTGCAGGGTATAAACTTTTGAGAGCCGTGCCCGCGGTTATGTGGCAGATGGGAATTTGTTAATGTCCGGTTGTAGAGAACTTGATGCTTGACTTAATTAAAGCGCATCAATCGCGTGTGTAACCGTGATGGTCTCTTTTCGGCGGAGTCCGGGAAGTGAACACGGTTTTTGGGTTATGTTTGACGTAAGTAGAAGTTCAGGATCACTTCTGGATCATTACTAGTTGACGACCATTCTGTTGCTTCTCTTCTCGCTCTTATTTGCGTAAGTTAGCCACCATATTTGCTTAGTCGCTGCTGCAACCTCACCACTTTACCCCTTTCCTACCCATTAAGCTTTGCTAGTCTTGATACCCATGGTAATGGGATTGCTGAGTCCTCGTGACTCACCAGGTACTTCCAGACAGTTGCAGGTGCCCATGATACCAGTGCAGATGACGCAACCGAGCTCAAGTGGGAGCTCGATGAAGAGCTTGGTCGTTACTTGTTTTGTTTTCCTGATGATCAGTAGTGGAGCCCAGTTGGGACGATCAGGGACCTAGCATTTGGGGTTATCTTCTTTTTTATCTGGATTTGACCGTAGTCGGTCTATGTGTGTATCTTGAATGATGTATGAATTTATTTATGTATTGTGTGAAGTGGCGATTGTAAGCCAACTCTTTATCACATTCTTGTTCATTACATGGGATTGTGTGAAGATGACCCTTCTTGCGACAAAACCTACAATGCGGTTATGCCTCTAAGTCGTGCCTCGACACGTGAGAGATATAGCCGCATCGTGGGTGTTACAAAGACCACCCCTTGTCAGACTGGGGCATCTCCGTAGGCAGCACCAAGCATGGGTGGACGCACTTGGCGTCCATCATGACCCACTTGCTCCTGAAGCCGTCGGCCTTCTTCCCAGCCTTCGAGATCGAGTTGGCCTTGCCGGCCGCGATGAAGTTGGCACACCCGGAGGTACGACCCTCGTTGATGCGGAAGAAGAAGAAGTGGCGCAGCAGAGCCACGGACGACATCACGCCGAGATACGCCTCGCAGTAGAAGGCGAAGATCGACAGGAGAAGGTTAGAGTTGGGATGAAGATGCAGCGCGTGCAGCCCGTAGTGGCCAAGGACCTCAAAGAAGAAGTAAGAGAAGGGGGGAACCTGCCCTGCGATGATGCTGCTCGTGAAAAAGGGGAAGAAGGTGCTTCCCTCGGGCTCCGGCACGGCAGAGCCGGTCCGGAGCTCAGTCTGCCCCCTCTCGTTGCTTTCCCCCGCCGTCAGCAGGCGCGTGGCAGCGAGGCTCTTCTCTGAGCCATTGGGCGCGTCGAGAGCTGGCTCGTACCAAGCCGGCGATGAGGCAGGATTGACCTTCCGGGGCGCCATTGGTCGCTAATGCGGAAGGGATGGGAGCAGATCTGGAGATTTCGGAAGCAAGGAGCAAGAAAGGGGATCTGGAGCAAGGCGGAAGGAAGCAATGAAGGCAAGCGTTGCCCACACCAGCCTTTTGTTAGTCAGGCAGTTGCCGAGGCAGTGTGGGGAAGCGGAGACGCCCACGTCCAATCAACCACCACGCGTCGACCAAGGCCGCATGCTGTTGGGGCCCGCGGCGCTCCGCACTTGCCCTTTGGCTTCGCCTCCAAGCCAAGTCCAAGCGCGCCTTGGGCCCGGGGGCTACTGTCGGCATTCTGGAAACAGGAGTCCCTAGACTTGCCTGCCTGCGGCCCACGGCGTGGTTCCACAAGTGGGCCCATATGACCCATCTTCACCAACAAGCATTCGAGACCCTCGCGAGGGGCCAAGCCTCGCGAGGCGTACGACACAAGACCTCCTCAGGAGCGGCCTCACCAGGCTGGCTCGCGAGGGGCGGAGAGATCAAGGCAAGGCAAACCTCGCGAGGTTTCCCGTGATGTAAGCCATGACGATCAAGTCCATGCGGGCGCCAGCGCGCACAGTGTCCTTGCTTCCTCTTTGGTGCTAAGGAGGCAAGCGCATGCGAGGAGTACCAAGGCATCCAGCAAAGGTTTCCATATCAGTGCAACAAGACCAACACCAGCAGCACGGCATGACGGAGGTCACCGTGGAGCCCAAGACGGCGTCACCACCAGAGCCTTTGGCAGGCGAAGACTACTTTTGTCAGGATAAGCTATACTAGCTGCCCCCCTTCAAACTCGGCCGTTGTGGCATCCCTTCCCGCTCAATATTTGGGAAGAGGACCAGGGCCTCTATAAACAGGACTAGCCATCACCATAGGAGGCAACTGGGCTCGAACTCATTTAGTTCATCCACACACCCACCAAGCACAAGAACACCTCACCTCAGGAGGCTGTTCTTCCCCTTGTACTGTTCATCCTCAGCCCGAGAGGCAATCCACCACCACCACACTGGAGTAGGGTATTACACCACAACAGTGGCCCGAACTAGTATAAATCTTGTGTCCTCGTGTTCTTTGGGTTCAGCGAGTTAGTCCGTGAGATTGTGGAGTGTGAGAGCGTGGGAGTGGAGAGATCTTCGTGCGCACCCCAGTGTTCGAACCTCAAGGGTTTTGCCGGAACCCGAAATCCGACACCTGTGGCCTCCCTTGTTAGAAATGATGTTCCACCTCAGCAAGTTGTTTCTGAAGAAGGTGAAATCCCTCACTCCGAACCCCAAGCTTCTCCCACTCGTGAAACACCGAATGTTTTGGCTCCTCCAACTGTTCAGCAACAAAAGATTCCCAAAGAACAAACGCAACCACCTCCAGTCCATGTTCAAAAGGAATCTGCTTCGTTGCCTGGACTAAGGAACATGCCACACACTTCTGAATCTCCTCGTTTCTGGACTAAGGAACAGGCCCTTTATTACTCTTGGATTCTAGATGGCAGCCAAAAGATATTTCCTCATGAGTTCCTCGACATATCAGCTATGAAGAGTATTGGATGTTTTGATCAGCTATTGCAAGATCTGGAAGATTTTTGCCTCACGAATGTCTTTACATTCGAACATCCGTGGAACAGAGAAATCATTCTTCAGTTCTATGCAACCTTGTACATTTTTGGCGATGAATCTGATAGCTCTAAGTAGACCATGGAGTGGATGACCGAAGGGAAACGAATCAAATGCTCTTCAATAGATTTTGTCTTACACTTTCATTTCCCTCGATTCGAGCATGGCAAAACTGAAATTAGAGTGCACAATATTGATGTTATTTCAGATGAAATCTTTCGATGCACCATGGATAAGGAAAAGATCCGTGACTACAATGGCCCCCCAAAGCCAGAGCACTTCACTTTCGAGAATCAAACTATATACCATCTGCTCACTTACACCATTTGCCCTCTAGCCAGGATGAATTCAGAAAATGTCATTTCAGATGTTCTTCAAAATGTTATATATGCAATCTCCGAGCGATATGTCGTTGATGTTGAGGATATGTTTCTGCGTATCTTAAAGGACTCTGCCCAGCATCCGAAAACCATCAAAGTCTATGCACCATGGATTCAGAAAGTTGTTGATCATGCCATGCATACAGAGTACTTGGCAAAGGTTACTCACAAAAGCTTCGTTCCTCCAGTACGATACCCTGCAAGTATTGGAAGATATATCTTTGGGTAAATCGCCAGACTCAAGCCATCAAGATTATCACAAGACATTTGATGGGCCACATCTGCCTCAGCGTGAGCGAAAGATATTTCATCAACCTCCATCGCAGCTTGAAGTCAGTCTACGCACACAACAACTGCTGCTACAACACATTGCTGAGGATCGCCGAGAGAAAGAACATCTTGATGCTGAGCTGAATGCAATCAACAATCAAACCAAAGTGGTGCACATCAGTGTGGCTGAAAATAAGAAGCGTCTTCTGGAAATTACCTCGAAAGTTCTTCACCGAGAAACAACTCCTGCATGTCAATCTCAAAGAACTTTACGATTATATTGACAAAGGCTTTTCTGATGAAGATTTCCAAGATCGTCTTACTCCTCCTCTGCCTGATCGTGCACCAACAACTGATCTCCTCCATCTTAAGCTTCGCAACTTGCTCGAAGAATCTGGAGCTACCTCACCAACCGAGAAACCAACTGATATCTACTACGCAACTTTATTCTTGTAGACTCGTGTTGGGCCTCCAAGCGCAGAGTTTTGTAGGACAATAGCAATTTTCCATCAAGTGGATGACCTAAGGTTTATCAATCTGTGGGAGGCGTAGGATGAAGATGGTCTCTCTCAAACAACCCTACAACCAAATAACAAAGAGTCTCTTGTGTCCCCAACACACCAAATACAATGGTAATTTGTATAGGTGCACTAGTTCGGCGAAGAGATGGTGATACAAGTGTAGTAATGTTAGTAGATATTGATTTTTGTAATAGGAACAATAAAACACAGCAAGGTAGCAATTGATAAAATGGAGCACAAATAGTATTGCAATGCTTGAAAATGAGGCCTAGGGTCCGTACTTTCGCTAGTGCAATCTCTCAACAATGCTAATATAATTGGATCATCTAACCATCCCTCAACGTGCAATGAAGAATCACTCCAAAGTTCCTATCTAGCGGAGAACATAAGAAGAAATTGTTTGTAGCTATTCTTTCCAATCGATCTGTCGAAGAGTTCATACTAAAATAACACCAAGTTATTCTTTCTGATCGATCTATCAAGAGTTCATACTAAAATAACACTAAGTTATTCTTTCCGATCGATCTATCAAGAGTTCGTACTAAAATAACACCAAAGCAAATTCATATTCATAATACTCAATCCAACACAAAGAGCCTCAAAGAGTGCCCCAAGATTTCTATCGGATAAACAAAAGACGAGAACGTGCATCAACCCCTATGCATAGATTACCCCAATGTCACCTTGGGAATCCGCGAGTTGAGTGCCAAAACACATATCAAGTGAATCAATATGATACCCCATTGTCACCACATGTATTCATAGCAAGACATACATCAAGTGCTCTCAAATACATAAAAGTATTCAATCCGATAAAACAAAATCTCAAAGGGAAAACTCAATTCACAACAAGATAGAGAGGGGGAAACACCACATGATCCTACTATATTAACAAAGCCCGCGATACATCAAGATTGTGACATCTCAAGAACACAACAGAGGGAGATTAAACACATAGATACTGGTACAAACCCTCAGGCCCGAGGGTGGACTACTCCCTCCTCATCATGGTGGCCGCCGGGATGATGAAGATGGCCACCGGTGATGGTTTCCCCCTCCGGCAGGGTGTCGGAACGGGGCCTAGATTGGTTTTTCGTGGCTACAGAGGCTTGCAGTGGTGGAACTTTTGATCTAGGGTTGTCTCTGGGGTTTTTTGGAATATTTGAGAATTTATAGGGCGAAGAGGCGGTGCGGGAGGCCACCGAGGTGGGCACAACCCACCTGGGCGTGCCTGGGACCCCTGGCGCGCCCTAGTGGGTTGTGCTCTCCTCGGAGCTCCCCTCTGGTACTTCTTTGGCCCACCGGGTGTCTTCTGGTCCAAAAAAATCTCCAAAAAGTTTCGCTGCGCTTGGACTCCGTTCGGTAATGATTTTCTGCGATGTAAAAAACAAGCAAAAAACAGCAACTGGCACTGGGCACTATGTCAATAGGTTAGTCCCAAAAAATGATATAAAGTTTCTATAAAATGATTGTAAAACATCCAAGAATGATAATATAACAGCATGGAACAAGCAAAAAGTATAGATACGTTGGAGACGTATCAGCATCTCCAAGCTTAATTCCTACTCGTCCTCGAGTAGGTAAATGATAAAAACAAATTTTTGGATGTGGAATGCTGCCTAACATGCTCATCACATATTATTTCTTTTGTAGGATGGACATATGGAGTTTTATATGGTTCAAAGTAATAGTCTAGTTTTGACATGAAGATTTCAATACTCAAGCATATCAACAAGCAACCATGTCTTTCAAAATATCAACACTAAAGCAAGTTATCCCTAGCCCATCATGCTCAATCATTGTTCCATTCATGAAACACACTCGCATATTAGCTACACCCAATGCTCAAGCACGATCATAGTGCCCCTTAGTTGGTGCTTTATAAGAGAAGATGGAGACTCAAAATAAAAATTTCATAAAGTAAATCGAAAGGCCCTTCACAGAGGGAAGTAGGGATTTGTAGAGGTGCCAGAGCTCAAAGCAAAAAAGATAGAGATAAAACTTTTTTGTTGGCGTGCTTTTCCTGTCAACGAAAACGATCTAGTAGTTCCCAATAATTTCCATGCTAGATATATCATAGGTTGTTCCCAAACAAAAAATTAAAGTTTATTCCTTTTTCCACCATTCTTCCACAATCCATGGCTAGCCGTATCCACCGGTGCCTTCCATACCAACACTTTCCAAGGAATTTATTATTTGACAACATAAAGTAAATTCATTTTTCATTTCGGGAATGGGCATCCCTAATACCTTTGCCATACTCTCATGCAATGACAAGTGAATAAACACTCATCTTGAGAATAACGCATCTAGCATGGAAAAATATCAGCCACCCCCTACCGTTTCATGAGCGGTACGAGCACACAAAAGAGAAATTATTTTGAAAATTAGAGATGGCACATACAAATTTGCTTAGAACGGCGTAGAAATACCGCATATAGGTAGGTATGGTGCACTCATATGGCAAGACTAGGTTTAAAGATTTTAGATACACAAGTAGTATTTCTACTTAGTGCAAGTGGAGGCTAGCAAATAGATTGAGAAGCAACCAACCAAGAAATGAAATATCACATAAGCGAGCATTAAGCATAACTAACATCGAATAATCCACCATAAGTAGGATATAATTTCATTGCGTAACTATTGGCTTTCGTGCTTGCATAGGGAATCACAAACCTTAACACCAATATTCTTACTAAAGCATAATTACTCACCAATATGACTCACATATCACTATCATCATACCGCAAAACTATTACAAAGAATCAAGTTTATTTTGTCCAATGATCTTCGTGAAAGTGTTTATTATATCCTTCTTGGAAATCTATCACTTTGGGACTAATTTCATATATTGCAATTGCTTTTGACAAGCTCAAACAAATATAAGTGAAGAAAATGAGTATAAAAATTTTCATATCTCAAAATAATATAAGTGAAGCGTGAGAGATTTCGACAAACTACTCCAAAAAGATATAAGTGAAGATCAAGCGAGTAGTTATGTAAATGGGTGGCTATGTGAGGACTCTCTCTTATTTAAAAACTTTCAGATCTAAGTATTTTATTAAAACAGCAAGAAAAAAATAATAAAATGACAATCCAAGAATAGCACGCATCATGTGAAGAAGCAAAAAACTTAGGCTCAACCGATACTAACCGATAATTGTCGATGAAGAAAGGTGGGATGCCTACCGGGGCGTCCCCAAGCTTAGATGCTTGAGACTTCTTGAAACATTATCTTGGTATGCCTTGGGCATCCCCAAGCTTGAGCTTTTGTGTCTCCTTAATTTCTTTTTATATCACGGTTTCCCTAAATTTTAAAAACTTCATCCACACAAAACTCAACAAGAACTCGTGAGATAAGTTAGTATAAACCAATGCAAAAACCTTATCATTCTCTACTGTAGAAAATCACTAAAATTATTATTCAACATTGCATACTAAATTCCTCTGCATATTTAATACTCCTATCCTCAAATAGAATCACTAAACAAGCAAACATATGCAAACAATGCAAACATAACAACAATCTGCCAAAACAGTACAGTCTGTAAAGAATGCATGAATATCAATACTTCTTTAACTCCAAAAATTCTGAAAGTTTAACACACTGTAGAAAATTTATCAGAGCTTATTGTGCAAAAAGTTTCAACATTTTATCACATTCTGAATTTTCTAGGGAATTTTTGCAACAACGATGAACTTTGTGTTTTGAAACAGCAACATGTAGACTTGCAAAATAAGCATGGGAAAGGCTATAGTTGACATTTTTATTGAAATAAAAGATGCAAAACATTATTATAAATAACAACAAGCAAATCCTAGCAAAATAAAATGATTCTCCAAGCAAAACACATATCATGTGATGAATGAAAATATAGCTCCAAGTGAGGTTACCGATAATGTTGAAGACGAAAGAGGGGATGCCTTCCGGGGCATCCCCAAGCTTAGTTGCTTGGATCTTCACTGAATATTACCTTCGGGGTGCCATGGGCATCCCCAAACTTAGGGTATTGTCACTCCTTATTCTCCTCATATCCATATAGCACCCAAAACTTAAAAACTTCAATCACACAAAACTTGACGAAACTTCGTGAGATAGGTTAGTATGATAAAGACAAATCATCCACTTTGGTACTTGTCGTGGATTTGTCACGGCAGATGTCTTAGTGTGAGTACTTAGTCGTGAGGCCAACGCATCTATATGGTAGCTTGAGAGGGGTTGATCGGAATCGAGAGACGCAACGCAAGACAAGGGTTTAGACAGCTTCGGGCCCCGGGAAACATCATCCGGTAATAACCCTACATGTTGTTTGTGGCTAGGTCTCATTCTGCTCATGAGGGAGTCACCGTAAACCAGCTCTCCTAATTGTGTCTAGCCTAGAGATTATTCCACCTGTCCCTCTTGGGGTGCCCTGCCCCTCCTTATATAAGCTGAAGGGGCGGGTTACATGTGGAGTCCAACTCGGACATAAGACTTAACTATTCTGACTTCTCTTCACGGGCTTTTCTCCATGGGCTTCTTAATGTCTTGGGCTTCTTAACTGCCGACTTACAATCTGGCTTACCATCTGGCTTAACTGTCTGCCGGCTTAACTGTTTCCGCCGGCTTACCATGATTAACTGTCTCCGCCGGCTTACCCTGCTTAACTGTCCGTCGGCTTACCCTGCTTAACTGTCCGTCGGCTTCCCCTGCTTAACTGTCCATCGGCTTCCCCTACTTAACTGTCCGTCGGCTTCCCCTGCTTAATTGTCCGCCGGCTTACCCTGCTTAATTGTCCGCCGGCTTAAACAATCTGCCGGGTCACCAATGAAACAGCAAGTCCCAGCCGGGTCATATCTCCGGCCGGGTCATACCGCGGGGTATATCCCCGACATTAGCCCCGAGTTTAATTTGGATTTATCCATGTTAAACTGATCCTGTAAACAAAACACAAGAACAATTTTAACAGGTTATGCTCTGGTTTAAATATTCTTGTAAGCCGGCACCTGAACATCCTTAAGTCCCTGTCATTTCCTTCTTCTAGAAAATCTGGGTTAATAAGCCAACTTCATAATCAATTTGCTGACGTTGGTTTCTCACAGAGAAAAATTGCGAAGAATAATTCATTTCACTCAGCTTCAATGCTTAAAAAAATATTGTTCTTTGAAATACTCATCTGATTCTTCAGCCGGCTTGAAGATGTAAAACTTGTCGGTTTATCATTGCCAAAATTGTCGGTTTGTAAATATTGATGACACCGGGTCATAATTGTAGTTAACATCAAGCTTGAAAATATACCTCTTATATGCCTATCACTTGTAGCCCCCAAGTCTTAAGAAGGTAGCGTAGCAACAACTTAAGACTTGGTTCAATATAAATGTCACAACCTTTAAGAAATCCGATTTTTTCATCTCAGTTACTAGTCAAACTGAATATTCCACATATGTAGCCCCCAAGTGCTGGGTTGTCATGCTTGCAGCAACCTGGGACTTGTAATTGCCTTATGCTCATAAAAACTTTAACCAGTGTAACCCCTAAGGGTCGGGTCATTATGCAATAATGAACAGGGACTTTATAAATATGATCATATGAACTTTGAATAACAACGTGTAGCCCCCAAAGGCCGGCTCAGTAAGATAATATTGAGCTGGGACTTTATATATACTTCTTTGAAAAGAACATCATATGATGTAACCCCCATCATGGGGCTTGAACCCATGTCCACAAGGTTAAGAGCTTTGTGTTTTACCAACTGAGCAATGAACCCTTCAATATAATGGATTAAGGCTTATGTACCTTGAATTTTTGACAGGAGCAATTAGTAGCCCCCAAGGGCCGGCTCATTATGATATGATGAGTCAGGTCTTCAATAAGGCAAGTAAAAATGTCTTTGCATTAGCCCCCAAGTGCCATGGTGCATGCTGGCAGTGACATGGGACTTGCATATTTGATGTGATCTCAACTTGAATAATGTAGCCCCCAAGTGTCCGCTTGTAAGCCTGCAGCGACTCGGGACTATTCCTTCCATTGTAGAATAAATCATATCCATTGATAAAATAATAGCCATTGCGCTAAAGCAACTTTGAAAACCTCAATCATAATACTGGTTATTGATAACCATATAAAAATCCAGCCATGTTGGCTATTAAAGATTTGAATAATATAACCCGGTTTGAAAACTGGTTCCTGTGATATTTGATCACACTGTTGGTTTACCAAGCCTATGTAGTAAGGGTGATAACCCAAAATCTCGGGTTAATAAACACCGGACATTATCTTTTTTCATACTGGCGACTTATAGTCAAAAACCAGACCGGGTTAACAAACACCAGTGAATTGTAACCATAAAGCATTATAAGCCTTATTGAATAAACCTCAAAAAATCTGTTGAATAAAAACAAACGAAAAACGAGGCTTTTCATGGGCTGTCAGGCCGAAAATTGAGTGCTTTCACGGGCTGCACAGGCCACTGAGTTAAACCGTTTTACAAACCTTATAAGACGGACCTCACATAACCAATCGTCATTTTAACTTTGACAAGTTCAGGGTCTGCATAAGATTGACTTGTCAAATGTTCGGCGGGTCATTCCAGGAATACCTGGGCGGAGTGGCTTACTTAAAAAGGCAGGATAACCCGGGGTTTTAGGTGAATACACCTGGCTTCCAAGCCTGGCTTTTAATCCTATCACAAGGGTTATAGCAACTCTTGTTCTTTAGAACAAAAGAGCCCCCAAGCAATATTTTTGAGCTGTGCTCAGCGGGTACCTATGTTTGAGTTGTGCTTTGCAACAGATTCTCTTTGGTCCCTTTAACCTGGGTAGCAAGCCCCCAAGTGTTTTGTAAGAATGGCATATAAGTCGGATTAAAGGGTAATCATAGCTTTGCTTCAAGGAGCAGGAAGCCCCCATATGACCATAATAAGATAATCCCATAAGGCAGGATACCCATGTTTGAACCGCGCACCATGGCAGCAAGCTCTCTTTGGCAACCTTTAATTTTTCTGAGAACTCGAACTTGCGAGAGATGGATTCTTTTTGGACCGGACATTTAAACCGGATATTGAGAGCTTCAAAGCTTTATGGGAGAGAGATGTCTCTTGAGCTGGATTTTAAACCGGAATTGCTTCATTTTGAGCCGGAAATTTTCTGACGGCCTTTAAATTTTCATCAATATGGCAATAGCCTCCGGGACTGGGTTATCTTCCCTTCAACATCCTGTGGTTCTTGAATTTGCTGAAACTAGTAAGACTTTGCTGAATCATATCATTCTAGCCCCCGAGTCTTAAAATGATTCGAGGAGTTGGCTTGAGATTCTTAATATTTGACCACAGCATAAGAGGTGTATTGTTGGCGTTGATAATGCGATGTGAATCCACAGAAGGTTGAGGTGACTGCGGCGGGTTATAAATGACCCCGTATGAGCAATGTCAGCAACTCGGCCAACAGTTCATTCCAACTGGCTGTTTTGAAGTTAACCAAACTATAGTACCGGCAACTTGTGTGCCTGCCCATTGAGCCATCCAGTGCAGACGGATAATATCTGATAATTTGCCTCCAATTTGTTGGAAAAGAAAACCGGGCTACCCAAGCAGTGACTTGCTCATACTAAATAAACAGCTCATGCAGACAGGTGGGACCCTGGTGTATTGATGTAGACCAGGCCATGAGAGACGGACGGAAAAGACGACCGCAGCATCAGAGGTGGCTCAGACAGATGAGTCAGCCACGGTGTTGTAGGCCAGTGTAGGCGGCGAGAGTCGGCAGCGGCGTTGGTAAGTCGGTGCAGGCGAGAGAGTCGGCCGTAGCGCTGGAAACGGCATGGACGCAGGCGAATCGGCCGTGGACATGAATGAGTCAGTTGCGTATGTTGATGTAGCGGGGGTGGCAACTTGTGCATGTATCCGTCCAGCAGCACGGCACAAACGCGTTAATGGAGAAATAATATTGGTGCACACCCCTTATGCGACACCTTTGTAAGGAGTAATGGTCCTGTGAAAATAAAATCATAGACCAGAGTAATTGTTCTCAAACAATTTGATATGTGCTGATAAAATGTATAGAAAAAATAGCACCTGGTATTTTTTGTCGGATGAACGCGAATGCTAGTGCTAGATTTTGTTGGATGTAATCTGGGCGAAACAGCAGATAGTGATTCATTGCTCTGCACCGGAAATATGATCGGGTTGCCCTTGTTCCTCACGTGACGATGTACCAAAGGTGTTTTGTATAATGATGATGTACGCTTAGCACTATTTGATCCATCAGGCCATCACTGCAGATTACCCCTGGCTTATGAGTATCAGGAGCTATGATTCATCTATCCTCTTGGTGACTTGCTGCCTTTATATAGGAACGTACGAGTGGATTGATTCCTTGCCTCGGTCCACACGCCAATTTTACGAGGAAACAAATAAAAACTATGTGGATGATTGCCCAAACGGACCTTGTATTCTACTCGTGACATGTGCTAATTCCCTTTGACTCTTATGCATACGAAGAATTTTTTGCTTCGACGCCTCGAGTGTACGAGAACTTGTTGGCTTCATTGCTATGCTGGCTTTTGCATAAAACTGCTGGTCTTCCCAGATGTTGCTGCAGTTCCGCTTCTCTTTTCTTGCAAAACTCACGACCGCGCACATACACCGATCATAAAAAATGCTGAAAACACTCTGCAATGCCACAGAGTTCTAACAGACTCGTGAATAATTCCAAAGTCTGTTCTCCCGCGACCGAGGACGTATTTTGACGGCAGCATCAACACCTTCTCTCACAGGGGTAAAACGGCGGTAGAGGCGCGGACGACTTGAATGGAGCAAGGCGTAATGACCGGCTCGCGAGCAGAGGCCGTGGTGGTTCATCGGCAGAGGTAAGGCCGTACGAACGACGGTTTAGGCAGCAGCGGACGACAACTTGACAGCAATCCGGCGGACTCAGAGGCCAGCGGGTTGAGCGGTATGAGGTAGAGACGGCCAGCGGCTCGAGGCGGAGGTATCTTGGCGGTTCACGGCAAGCCCGCGGTAGCGACTTGCGGCAGTTGTGGGCCGGCCCAGCGCTGGCGGCTCTCGGCGCATCCATGGCAGAAGGGGCAAGGCCTCGGCGTGGTAGCTCACCACGGAGGTGGCGAGTGGTGGCTTGGTGCAGCCAAGGTGAAGGAGCGACGCCAAGACAGAAATAAGGGCAACTTTTGCAGGGGCGGCTCAAAACTCTGGCAGAAAAACGACGGCAGCCTGAAGCAACTCGGCGTGAAGTCCTCCTGGTGACTCAGAGCGAGGCCGAAGCGGCGACGGCGGAAGCCGGCCGGCTCGAAGGAGGACCCGACTCGCAGGAACGATGGTGACTCAGAGCGGGCGGCTCAACAGCGGCGACCTGGCCCGGCGAGGCACGAATGGCCCGTGATGGAGACAAACGGGGCGGCCCAAGGCGGACGGCGAAGCTCGGCGACTCAGGGAGGGTGTCATGGTTTTTATCACGACAGATGTCCTAGTGTGAGGACTTAGTCGTGGAGCCATCGCAACATAGTTAGCTTAAAGGGGGTAAAGCGAGACAAGGGACGCAAAGAGTTTAGACTGGTTCGGCCCCTTGCGGTGAAGGTAAAGGCCTAATCCAGTTGAGGTCGTATTGCTAGGGTTTCGATGACCAGGGAGCGAATACGCTTTGCCTGGTTTTTGATCTGTTGTTTCTTGTCCCTAAACCGCCGCCGGGTCGTCCCTTTATATACACAGGTTGACGCTCGGCGGTTTATAGAATCCCGGCCGGCTCATAAACGTGTCCGGCTCGGTTTCTACCCTTTCCTATCTTACCACACAAGTCATACATCATATGGCGGTTTACATCTACGGCCCTAATCTGCCTTTGGGCCTTGGGCCTTCTTGTTAGATCTCCTTCGTAAAGTGCCATACTCCTTGTCTTCGTGGGCTTCAATATGAATAACTCATTATGAGTATAACCAGGCCCCTCCTGGGCGGTTTATACTTAGTAGTTATATCCCCAACATTAGGCCCCAGATTGATTTGAACTTGTTCATGTCAATCTTCAGTACTTAGGAAAATTCCTTCTTCAACACCTTCGTGAAAATCTTGTAACTCGCCATGACGTCATCTTCCAAGATCATGATAATCCGCCGTGACGTCATCTACCATTAACTTTATATAGAACCCAAATCTTTTAATGAATATCCAAAAATCGAGGCATCTGTATATCTACATATCCGTTTTTTGACCTCCTCGATTCCCGCGCCTGCCACTTATCCATTCACCTTATAAATAGGACCGGGGGTCATTTTCACTTTTCCCCCTCGTGCCTCTTCACTTCATCTTCTTCCTTGCGTTGACCTAGCGCTCAAGCTCAGCCGCCGCCGCCAAGTCTTCGTCCTCGACCTCAACTCCGGCCGCTACATCACCCTAATCGTACTAGAGAATCGCGGCACCACTCCGCTGTTCCATTAGCATCAGTAAGCCTTCTTTATTTCCGCCATAGATCTGCCATTAGGGTTTCAGTGTTCATCGGTGTTCGTCGGTGTTCATCGCTGCGCAATAGCTCTTGATTCAAACCTTGACTTTATCCCATACAGCGATACCCGTAGCCCTTCTTTCCATTAGTGCATCTCACTTGAATAGAAAATCCCATCTGGATCCTTCAACTGTTCAAGTACCAGAATATTTAACCCTGAATATTTTTCCATTTTCTGACATGCGGTAGATCCAGATTTGTAATACCAATTTGTGAAACATTTTTTTCCATCACTTAGTTATTTCATATATGTACCTTCAATACTAACGTAGGCGGTTTAACTTTAGAAAATGATAACCCGCCATGTACCATTAGTCCCCTCTTAAACCGCCAGTTGCTCCTCGTTATAATTCCAATAACATCACCCTCCGATTTAACATTTTCGCATGCTTTAACACTTTGTCTCTTAACCTGCAATACTTTACGCTTGTCAATTATGAATCTTAAACCGGCACAAACCTTCCTTCAGGTTGTCAAATAAATGGCCAAGTCTTTTTATGCTTGCAACTGGGTTCCTTCCCGGGTTACTGAGGAACAACTGACCGGGTGCGTCGCAACCGGCGCTTTAGCAAAAAAGGAAGTCATCCACTGGAGAGTCCCCGGTTCAGAAAATCCTCCTGAGCCCAAAGATGGAGAAGTGATTGTGTTCGTTGACCATCTGGGTCGAGGGTTTAGCCCTCCCGGATCAAAAAAAATCCGTGATGTGCTTGCTAGCTTCCAACTCCGCCCTCAAGATATTGGACCTAACTCCGTGTCCAATATTTGCAATTTTCAAGTGTTTTGCAAGGCTTATCTGCAAGAAGAACCTTCTGTTGAACTGTTCAGAGATTTCTTCTATCTAAACTGTCGTACTGAATTTACGGATGGGCCCAATACTAAACTTGGCGGGGTCAATTCGAAAAAGGAAAGATGTCAGCTTCCCTCACGCCAAGCATCATAGTCACCCAAAGACTGGAATCAGACTTGGTTCTACTGCCGAGATACATCTCCAGCTGACGAGAATCCTCTGTCGGGTTATTGTGCTCACCGGCTTACCAATACACATCCATTTCCCAAAAGGCTGACTGCAAAGGAACGGGCCAACTATGCACCACAGCTTTCAAAGCTCAGAGCCTTTGTGGCTAATGGTTTAACAGGCATTGATTTTGTACATTGCTGGATATCTTGGGATATTTTGCCTTTAAGCCATCGCTCCGGTTTAATGTGCGGGTACACAGGGGATTTGAAAGACCCTCAACGGCACACTAACATTCAGCTAACTGACGCTGAAATCACTGAAGCTGTTAAGAAGATATTGGATGAACCGATGGCTGCCTGCAGTAAAACAGGGCTTAGTCCCTTCTGTGTTTCAAATAAACCACCAGCTGTAAGAATCGCATAACTCCTGTTTTAATCCGATTTTCTTAATGCTTCCTTATAACCTTTGTTAATCTTTGACAGGGTGATGATCCGTTCTGGAAGAAGAAGCCGCAGGATAAACCAGCGAAAACCCCTCGTGTCAAGGCTAAAGTCACCAAGAAGCCTATCAAAAAGAAAACCGCCGACTCCACCGATTTAAACGTTGATGATGACGATGAAAATCACGAGTCAGAGGTAGAACTTGATTCACTTGGTTCCTTCTTCATACATCTTATTGATAATGATTATTATCAGGAGGACGCAGAGGCTAGCCAAGCTGGTGATGTAGAGGTAATTATTCTTTCCTCCGGCTCAGAACCTCTGCCAACTCCGAAAACCCGTCAAGCAAATCGGAAAGTAAGATTTTCTCACCCTCTAGCTCACATGGATTCAAACTTTCTTTTGAAGAAACAGCAACACGAAGCTCGCCGCACAACTTGGCATAGCGGCCATGTGGTAACTTCTTCCGATTTACCGAACACGCCGGTTCGTAAATGTCGCCCAGAGGTCTCTTATAATTCCGACCCACATTATCCTAAGGCGGGTTATTTCCAGCAACCTCGTACTCCGTCTGATTCAAATTATCAGGGAACTTCCCATTCTTCTTCTGGTGAATCAACAGAAACGCAACTTCCAACCCACAAAACGGCTCCTGGGTGAGTTATGCTTAAATTAACCCTTAACACCTTATGTTTGCCCACTGTACTAACCTTTATGTTTGTTCCTCTCAGTGCCAAGCCTAGACCCAGCAAAAAGGCCAAGTTGAATAAACCGGCTGATGATAACCCGGCCATTGAACCGGAGAAGACCGCAGAACCGTTTGAGCCAAATGTTGATGCTATTCTTGATGATCCGCCACCGCAAGATCATGAAACCTTTGTTGAGCACATGGAAAATGATCCAACGGGTCATGCTGTTGATCCGCCAAGCCCAGCTAAAGCGGCTGGTAAACCGCCGAGCCCAGTCAAAGCTGCTGATGATAAAACGGATGATGTTATAGTTACTGGCTTTGGCTACACAACTCCTGGCAACCCCATTGCTCTGTCAAAACACAGTGCCAAACAAGAAATCTCTGTTGTACAAGGGTAAGTGGAAAGCAGACTTGGAGAACTATGCCCATCTAAGTGCCCAAGACATCCATTCTGGGTTTTTAAACCGCCTGTACACAAGCCGCGACTATGAAGCCAACTTAGTGAACATGATGAAGGAGCGATATGAGGTAAATACTGTTAACTTTGCATAATTATTCTTCCCTTTTATCCAATTTGTAATATCAACTCCAGTAGCCCCCAAGGGCCGGTTTATAATAACACTATAAGCCGGGACTTTTGTAATACTTCAATTTTTGCCTACGTAGCCCCCAATGGCCGGTGTATCTTTTCAAGATGAACCGAGACTTTAGAGTATTAATCCTTCAATTTCACCTGTGTAGCCCCCAAGGGCCGGTTTATGTTTTCAAGATGAACCGGGACTTTTATCCTTGAGCAAATATGCATTAGCCCCCAAGTACCAAGTGGATAACTTGTTATGTGCTTGGTACTTCAAATATGTACTGTTAACTCATAAATTGCATGTCTCTTGTAGGCTGAGCTGAGCAAAAAAGAATCCCAAACCGCCGACCTTCAAGAAAATATCAAGTCCCAACAAGCAGAAACCTCCAAGGCCAAAGAGGAGCTGACCAGTGCCTTAGCAGCCATGGAGAAACTGAAGGAGAGCTTTAAAAGCGAGTGGGCTGTCTGGGATACAGAGAAAGCAACTCTGCTGAAGAGGGATGAGGACGCTGAAGCGACCCTTAACCCAGTAACAGAAGAGCTGACTGGCTTGAAGCGGCAAATAAACGCCATGACTTCTGCTGTTTTTGGTAAAGGGCCTCTTCCTAAGCTTTAAACATGTATTATCCCATAAACTGCCGGTTTACCAATTGTTTGTGATGATGCAGGATCTCGCATTACTCATCTTGGCTCCGACATGCAGAAGAAATTAAAGGCTGCCTATACTCTCATAGAGCAATTATATACCGGCGCACAATGGATCATCTATACCGCCTCTCATAATAAACCGCCCCCCACCTTGATCAAGGAAACATTAGAGAGGCTGTTGATGATGCCTGCCCGGTTTGAAGAATTAAAAAGATCAACTACAAGGGCAGGTGCTCTGACCGCGCTAACACGGGCTAAAGCATGGATACCTGATCTTGATCCGGCTGACGTGGGAAACGGTTATCCGAGCATAAAGGAGGACGGGTCAGACTTTGATAATGATGACCTCCAAGCTTTGACAAAGGAAATGCGCCCATTGGCTAGCAAATTGGCTGAAGAGATCGATCTTTCTCATTATCAGTCGATTTATGATGCTGACAACAAGAGAGTCAACCCGCCAACCTATGATGCTCCGACGCTTATTCCTCCAATATGTAAGCACACCTACGCCCCTGATGTTGAACCTTCCACATTTATAAGTGATGAAGCTATATTCAAGGCCTTAACTGGGATTGACTGGGCAACCGTTGACTTCCAGCCACTGGGTGGAGAGGAGGAGGATGAACCGGCGCAGAATGATCCACAACCTTCAAGCCAGCCCGGCGAAGATTCGTAATCCGGGGGACGGTTTAGCTTCTGCATTCTCTACAAGATTTATTGAAAACAATTATTCTTTTGGGTCTTAAAGCGCCTTGTAATAGGCTAGTTTCTATGCTTGATCTGCTATGCCATCGTGCATATATACTTTGCATGACACTGCTAATCCGCCATGATTAAGATATGCTATGTCTACTTATGATCCTTAGCAGCTTATTCAATCTGTTCTTGCATACAACAGATAAAAAATGTCTTGGCGGTTTACCGCCGGACGGGTCATAATGCCCAACATATAGCCAGGGTTTATAACCAAGGCTGTACTTAAGAATAATCAAATATGGAATATATCATACCTGTGATATTGAATCACGTTGTTGGTTTACCAACTTATTGTAGTAAGGGTGATAACCCAAATCCTGAGTATTGATAATTCCTCCTATGTTTGCCGGTTTATAGCAAAGCCGGGCCGGGTTTAATAAACACCGGATTTCCTTGTATCATACTGGTGACTTGTAGTCGAAAGCCAGACCAGGCCAATAAACACCGGATTGTAGCTGATCGTATGCTGACAACTTATAGTCGAAAGCCAAGTCGGGTCAATAGACACCGGTTATCTTGTAAGTTTGTACTGGCGACTTGTAATCAAAAAGCCAGACCGTGTCAGTAAACACCGGATTAGTATAAACCTCATCAAAATAATCCTCAAAAAGAAAGATTTCAAAAGAAAACCTGCAAGAAGCGAGGCTTTTCATGGGCTGCCATGCCCAAAACGAGGCTTTTCATGGGCTGCTAGGCCACTGAGTTAAACCATTTTACAAACCTTATAAGATGGACCTCACTTTAACCAATCGTCATTTTAACTATGACAAGTTCAGGGTCTGTATAAGATTGACTTGTCAAACGTTCGACGGGCCTTACCAGGATTACCTGGGCGGAGTGACTTACTTAAAAAGGCAGGATAACCCGGGGTTTTAGGTGAATACACCTGGCTTCCAAGCCTGGCTTTTATAGCCTATTACAAGGTTATAGACTCTTTGTTCTTTAGAACAAAAGAGCCCCCAAGCAATATTTTGAGTTGTGCTTGATGGGCGCCTATGTTTGAGTTGTGCTTTTGCAACAGACTCTCTTTGGCCCCTTTTGACTTTGGGTAGCAAGCCCCCAAGTTTTTTTATGTGGCCTATAAGCCGGATCAATGGGCAATTAGAACTCTGCTTTATAAACAGAAGCCCCCATGTAACCAAAAACTTTTAAGGAAGAACGGCAGAGGCCCCGCTTTAGCAGGGATGCCGGTTTATTATATTGATCATAATATATACATTGTCAAGAATATGTACATAAGAGGAGCCTATGGCTCAGGTGTAGTAAGGCCGAAGATGAGCAATATTCCACGGCCGGTGGGTCTCCTCCTCCGATTTACGTGAGTCTTTGTGCTCTTGAACATCGATAAGGTAGTATGACCCGTTGTTCAGATTCTTGCTGACCACAAAGGGTCCTTCCCAAGGCGGGGATAACTTGTGCACATATCAGTCTGATCCTGGATGAGCGGGAGCACCAGATCGCCTTCTTGAAAAGTTCTAGTTTTAACCAGGCGGCTGTGATAACGATGCAGATCTTGCTGGTAAATCGTTGAACGAGCCGCTGCAATATCACGCTCCTCATCTAACAGGTCAAGTGCTTCCTGACGTGCTTCCTCATTGTCAGCTTCAACATAAGCCGCCACACGAGGCGAGTCATGACGGATGTCACTAGGGAGAACCGCCTCTGCTCCGTAAACCATGAAAAAAGGTGTGTAACCCATAGACCTATTGGGTGTGGTATTGATGCTCCATGACACAGAAGGTAACTCCTCCACCCAACAACCCAGCGTCCTCTGTAAAGGAACCATAAGCCGGGGCTTGATACCTCTCAGGATCTCTTGATTGGCTCTCTCCGCTTGACCATTAGATTGGGGGTGAGCCACGGATGATACGTCAAGCCGGATGTGCTCACGTTGACAAAATTCATTCATAGCACCCTTGGACAGATTAGTGCCATTATCAGTTATGATAATGTGGGAAATCCAAAACGGAAAATCACCTTTTTCATGAACTGAACCGCCATCGCCGCATCACATTTACTGACCAGCTCTGCCTCAACCCACTTTGTAAAGTTGTCAACCGCCACCAGAAGGTGTGTCTTTTTGTCCTTGGACCTCTTGAAAGGCCCAACCATGTCAAGCCCCCAGACTGCAAACGGCCAAGTAATTGGAACCACCCTCAATTCTTGAGCCAGTACATGGGCAGGTCGTGAGAATTTTTGACTGCCATCACATTTACTGACCAAATCCTCAGCATCAGCATGAGCCGCCAGCCAATAAAATCCATGATGAAAAGCCTTGGCCACGAGAGACTTTGAACCAGCATGATGACCACAATCCCCTTCATGAATCTCACGCAGGATCTCACGGCCCTCTTCTGGAGAAACACAACGTTGAAAAGCCCCTGTAACACTGCAGTGATGTAGCTCTCCATTAACAATTGTCATTGACTTAGACCGCCGGGTTATCTGCCTGGCTAAGATTTCATCCTCAGGTAATTCGCCCCGGGTCATATAAGCCAAATAAGGGACCGTCTAATCAGGAATGCCATGAACCACCGCCACCAACTGAGCTTCCAGGTCAGGAATAGCCAAATCCTCCTCCGTAAGTAACTTAACCAACGGGTTATGCAAGACATCAAGAAAGACATTAGGCGGCACCGGTTTACGTTGAGAACCCAACCGGCTTAAGGCATCGGCCGCTTCATTTTTCCTCCGATCAATATGCTCAACTTGATAACCTTTGAAGTAACCAGCAATAACATCCACTTCTCGTTGATAAGCCGCCATGAGTGGATCCTTAGAATCCCACTTACCAGAGACTTGTTGAGCTACTAAATCAGAGTCGCCAAAGCATCTCACCCGGCTTAAGTTCATCTCCTTAGCCATCCGAAGACCATGAAGTAAGGCCTCATACTCAGCTGCATTGTTAGTACAAGGAAACATCAACCGGAGAACATAACAAAATTTATCACCTCGAGGGGAAGCAAGCACAACTCCAGCCCCCGAGCCTTCCAGTTGCCGGGACCCGTCAAAATGAATTGTCTAGTATGTGTTATCCAGTTTATCTTCAGGCGCCTGCAACTCTGTCCAGTCATTGATAAAATCCACGAGTGCTTGTGACTTGATGGCCGTGCGAGGCACATACTTCAGACCATGGGGTCCAAGCTCAATGGCCCACTTGGCAACTCGTCTTGTGGCTTCTCTATTTTGAATGATATCTCCCAAAGGAGCAGAGCTGACCATCGTAATAGGATGCCCTTGAAAGTACTGCTTGAGCTTTCTGCTGGCCATGAACACCCCGTATACCAGCTTCTGCCTGTGCGGATACCTCTACTTAGACTCGATAAGCACCTCACTGACGTAGTAAACCGGTCTCTGAACCGGGTATTCTTTGCCTGCCTCCTTCCGTTCCACCACAATGGCTACGCTGACAGCCCGAGCATTAGCAGCCACATATAACAATAAGGGCTCTTTATCAATAGGAGCAGCAAGAACGGGCGGCTCAGCTAGCTGTTTCTTCAAATCCTCAAACGCCTCATTAGCAGCATCACTCCAAACGAAATCATCTAACTTCGTCATCATCTGATACAGAGGGATGGCCTTTTCTCCGAGGCGGCTTATAAACCGGCTCAAAGCTGCAATCCGGCCCACTAAACGCTGAACCTCATTGACACACGCCGGTTTAGCCAGGGAAGTAATGGCTTTGATCTTCTCCGGATTAGCTTCAATGCCCCTGTTAGACACCAAAAAACCCAAAAGCTTGCCTGCCGGTACGCCAAAGACACATTTTGCCGGGTTAAGCATCATTTTGTAAACCCGAGATTGTCAAACGTCTCCTTCAAATCATCAATCAGGGTCTCCTTCTTTCTTGACTTAACCACAATGTCATCTACATAAGCATGAACATTGCGCCCAATCTGACTGTGAAGGCAATTTTGCACACATCGCTGATAAGTCGCCTGGGCACTCTTAAGCCCAAAAGGCATAGACACATAGCAGAAGGCTCCAAACGGAGTTATAAAAGTCGTCTTCTCATGGTCCTTAACTTCCATCTTGATCTGATGATAACCAGAGTAAGCATCCAGAAAACACAAACGCTCACAACCCGCCGTAGCATCAATAATCTGATCAATACGAGGGAGAGCAAAGGGATCAGCCGGACAAGCCTTGTTCAAATCTGTGTAGTCCACACACATATGCCAAGTGTCATTCTTCTTAAGTACCAGCACCGGGTTAGCTAACCATCAGGGTGAAAAACCTCCACAATGAACCCTGCTGCCAAGAGCCGGGCTACCACCTCACCAATGGCCTTGCGCCTTTCTTCATTGAAGCAGCGGAGAAACTGCTTGACCGGTTTAAACTTGGGATCGATTTTAAGAGTGTGCTCAGTGAGTTCCCTCGGTACACCTGGCATGTCAGAAGGTTTCCATGCAAAGATGTCCCGGTTCTCACGGATGAACTCGATGAGCGCGCTTTCCTATTTTGGATCCAGATTAGCACTGATGCTAAACTGCTTGGATGAATCGCCAGGAACAAAATCAACTAATTTAGTCTCATCATCCGATTTAAACTTCAAGGCCGGATCATGCTCTGTAGTTGGCTTTTTCAAAGAAGTCATATCTGCCGGATCAACATTGTCCTTATAAAACTTCAGCTCCTCTGTTGCACAAACCGACTCAGCATAAGCCGCATCACCTTCTTCACATTCCAAAGCTATCTTACGGCTCCCATGTACCATGATAGTCCCCTTATGACCCGGCATATTGAGCTGCAGATAAACATAACAGGGCCTTGCCATGAACTTAGCATAAGCCGACCGTCCAAACAGGGCATGATAAGGGCTCTTGATTTTCACCACTTCAAAGGTCAATGTCTCTGATCTAGAGTCATGATCATCTCCAAAAGCAACCTCCAAGGCTATCTTACCGACTGGATACGCCGACTTACTAGGCACCACACCATGGAAAACAGTGTTCGACGGTTTAAGATTCTTATATGTCAACCCCATGCGATGGAAGGTTTCATAATAGAGAATATTGATGCTGCTCCCCCCGTCCATGAGTACCTTGGTGAACTTATACCCTCCAACCTGAGGTGCCACCACCAGTGCCAGCCTGCCAGGTGACTCGGATTATCAACCTGGGGCGGGTGATCTTCTCGACTCCATACGATGGGCTGCTCAGACCAGCGCAAATAACGGGGAACTGCCGGTTCAATGGAGTTCACCGCTCTCTTATGAAGCTTCTGGTCGCGCTTGCATAGGCTAGTGGTGAAGACATGATACTGCCCACTATTCCACTGCTTTGGGTTGCTCTGATAACCCGACTATGTTGTTGTTGACTCCCCTGATTATGTTGCTGATTATAACCACCTTGGTTGCCATGACTGCCTTGATTGCCTTGAAATCCTGAGCCAGAACCGCCTCTGCCGTAACCCGGCCCATGAAAACCGGGTCCTGAACCGCCAGCTGGTCCATGACCATCTTGGAAAAGATTTGAATTTTTGAACTCCTTCATAATAAAGCAATCCTTCCAGAGGTGCGTCGACGGCCTTTCTCGCGTCTCGTGTCTTGGGCAAGGCTGGTTTAACAGGTGCTCAAGATTGATACCTGATCCTCCACTTCGCGGGGGCGGTTTACCCTTATGACGCTGACCATTATTCTGCGTGTTGGTGTTAGCGACAAAATCTAAATTGTTATCAGCCTTGCACTTACCGTTGTTTCCATGGCCTGCCGGGTTATGCTATTGTCCTCTGGTGCTACTGCTCTTCTTTCCCTTTCCCGGCTTTTCATCGTCAGACTCGGGGTCCTTGGTACCATCAGAGTCAGCATACTTAACCAGAGCCGCCATAAGTGTCCCCATGTCATTGCAGTGACGCTTGAGCCGTCCTAATTTCAGCTTCAGAGGCGTGAACCGACAATTGCCTTCCAACGTTAAGACTGTTGAATCGGCATTGATGCGGTCCGACGAATGCAGGATTGCTGAAACCCGGCGCACCCAATGGGTTGTCGATTCACCTTCTTCTTGGACACAGGCGGCTAAATCAACAATTGACATGGGCTGCTTGCACGTGTCTTTGAAATTCAGGATAAACCGGGCCTTTAGCTCGGCCCATGATCCAATAGAGTTAGCTGGCAAACTTTTCAGCCAAGTCTGAGTTGTTCCCTCCAACATCATGGTGAAGTACTTAGCACATGCAGCATCGTCAACGTCCAGCATTTCCATCGCCATCTCATAGCTCTCAATCCATGATTCGAGGGGTAAGTCAGCAGTGTAATTGGGCACTTTACGGGGACCTTTGAAATCCTTGGGCAGCCGCACATTACGTAGAGCCGGGATGAGACATGGCACCCCCAAAGAACTGAAAGCAACACCTGGTTCCACTGAAGTTGTTGGACGAACCGGAGTAAGCTAACGGGCCACGTACTGCACCGCTAGCTCGACCTCTCGATGTGCCCTACCATGATCCACCACGTTCTGAGCATTTGCACCACCGCCCGCCGGGTTATGCCCACGAGGCGGGTTACGGTTCCGTGCACTGCTTTACATAGCCGGTTCATCAATATGCCTACTGTAACTCCGGCTTGGGCGGGGGGTGGAATGAATCCTTTCACGGCTGTACGATTAAGCCTGCTGCTGAGTCAAGGCTATCTGAAGGAGCTCTCTAGCCCGTCATATCTCAACTGCTACTGGGGACTCGCCTTCTACTGGTTCCTGCTCCTGGTGTGTTAAAGAGATTCCTTGCTTCATAAACCGGAGGCAGGTGAGACCGGTATCTTCTCCTCATGACATCATTTGAAGCGTTCTGATCTAACATAAGTCGGTAAGCCTGTGCATCCAACTCGGCCCGCTCTACAGCCATGCTGGTATCCTCAGCTGCCAGGTCTGCCTTGGCTTGAGTTATCTGATCCTTCACTTTCACAACTTCCGCGTTATGCTGATCTTGATTCGCCGGGTTAACCTCTGCCGCCAGCAGCGTTGCCAAAGTGTCAAATAAGTCGGACAAAACCTGAGCCGGGGGTCGCACAGGGCCTCCTGCCCCGGCTGCTGTCACCGTTGCTGACCATGAGATCATCGTTACTGCAGTTGAAGAGTGCTGCACTGGCTGTGTACCGGCCATGAAGATCGCAACCCGGCTCGGCGGATCGAAGGGGTCCGGAATACTTTCGCCATCGGAACAGCCCCCAAGCCGGCCGTCTTGCAGTTGGTACAATGACTCGGTCTCTTCGGTAGATGACTCGTCATCGGAGTAAACTATGGTTTCATCACCAGATGGCGATCTGTCCTCAGATTCCGCTCCGTGGATGACTCCCACGAAGGCACACTTCATGGCAGGCTGAACCCGGGCGGGTCTCGCACGCTGAGTCATTTCGACGATGTCGGTGCAGATGTCCGGCTCAGGGCCTGGTTCGCCGATCTTGCCAATGAAGACGTGAATTCTGCCGAAGGGGACCCGGTACCCATACTCAATTGAGCCGACCTCGGGGCCCCGTCCTGCATCATCGAAGTAGAGCTTGCCGCGACGACTTTTGGTCATCCGGCCCACAATGTATCCCTTGAGCCCTTCGAAGTTGCCCTCTAAGAACTTGAAACCATCGTGCGATAGCCCCACGATGGGCGCCAACTGTCGTGGAATTGTCGGGCCGGCCCAAGGCAACTCAGGGGACCTGGCGGCGACTCAGGGGGGTAGTGAGGTCGCACCAGAGGCGGAGATGCAGAGGCGGCTCAGCCATAGCCGAGGTGGAGAGCATCCGGCGGCTCTGGATTGGCCGACGGCTCATAGGTGAAAATGGCAACTCGCGCACGGCGGCTCAGCAGCGGAAACAGCGACTTGAGGTCGTGGCAGGTTGTGGCTGAAGCTCGGAATAAACCACGGCGGTAGCGGCGGCTCACGGCGGCAGCGGCGGCTCACAGTGGAGGCGAGGCCAGCGAGGTGCGGGGCAGTTCTCCGGCGGAGGCAGCCACTCGCATTTTGCAGAAACGGGTGTGGTAGGAACAGCTCGTGGACGGAAAGGGACTCCAGCGGCAATAGTTTCAGCAGCGTAGTTCAATTTCATGCCACTGTCCAAGTCCTTTTTCCGGTCATAATTAGTTTGACCATGTTCATGTATATACTCTTGTTGATGTAGATCGTTCTGTATGTTGAGGCCGCAGGTCTACTCGATGCGAGGTTGGATAGAGACAGCCGGCGGCTCTCCAGGGGGGCGGCTCTCCCGCGATGTGCAGGGCCCGGAGTCCAATCCTTCTCCGGGTCGTTGTTGGGTTGACCTCAGTAAACGGCCGAACAAATCGCATGACGTCGACTGCAGATCGACCGTAACCCTAACTATTCTCTGACTTAAATCTCACGGTTTGTAAAATCTGGACAGATGAACTTGAAGCTATAGCAGATCCTTCCGAGCTGAGTCATTCTTCATCTGAAAAAATTGCTAACTTCTCGATCCCTGGGAGAGATCCCTTCAAGACTCAACACCACCGTGCGCAGGCCCCATGGTGGGCGCCAACTGTCGTGGATTTGTCACATCAGATGTCTTAGTGTGAGGACTTAGTCGTGAGGCCAACGCATCTATATGGTAGCTTGAGAGGGGTTGATCAGAATCGAGAGACGCAACGCAAGACAAGGGTTTAGACAGCTTCGGGCCCCGGGAAACATCATCCGGTAATAACCCTACATGATGTTTGTGGCTAGGTCTCATTATGCTCATGAGGGAGTCGCCGTAAACCGGCTCTCCTAATTGTGTCTAGCCTAGAGATTATTCCACCTGTCCCTCTTTGGGTGCCCTGCCCCTCCTTATATAAGCTGAAGGGGCAGGTTACATGTGGAGTCCAACTTGGACTTAAGACTTAACTATTCTGACTTCTCTTCACGGGCTTCTCTCCATGGGCTTCTTAACATCTTGTGCTTCTTAACTACCGACTTACAATCTGGCTTACCATCTGGCTTAACTGTCTGCCGGCTTAACTGTCTCCGCCGGCTTACCATGATTAACTGTCTCCGCCGGCTTACCCTGCTTAACTGTCCGTCGGCTTACCCTGCTTAACTGTCCATCGGCTTCCCCTGCTTAACTGTCCGTCGGCTTCCCCTGCTTAACTGCCTGTCGGCTTCCCCTGCTTAACTGTCCGCCGGCTTACCCTGCTTAACTGTCTGCCGGCTTAAACAGCTTAAACAATCTTCCGGGTCACCAATGAAACACCAAGTCCCAGCCGGGTCATATCTCCGGCCGGGTCATACCGCGGGGTATATCCCCGACAGTACTGTCAAAGACAAGCTTCATAGTTGTTCTCACACAGTTCCTACTGTAGCATATCATTTCTACAATCTGATCAATATAAGCCATAGAAACTAGAAAACAAGCGAACTATGCATTGAAAATAGAATCTGTCAAAAACAGAATAGTTTGTAATGATCTGGACAACAACCATACTTCTGCTACTCCAAAAATTCTGAAAAATTAGGACAATGAGGGAATTTATATATCTATCACCTATAAAAAATTCAGATCAAAAGCACGTTCTGGTGAATTATTAAAATTCCTGGACTGAGTGCAAAAGTTTCTGTCTTTGCACAGAATCAAGTCAACTATCATCCACACTATCCCAAAGGCTTTACTTGGCACTTTATTGAAACAAAAGCTATAAAACATGATTACTACAGTATCTTAATCATGTGAACACACAAAAACAGTAGGTATAAATATTGGGTTGTCTCCCAACAAGTGCTTTTCTTTAGCCTTTTAGCTAGGCATGATGATTTCAATGATGCTCACATAAAAGATAATAATTGAAACATAAAGAGAGCATCATGAATCCCATGGCAAACACATTTAATTCTAACCCACTTCCTATGCATAGGGATTTTGTGAGCAAACAATTTATGGGAGCAAGAATCAACTAGCATAGGAAGGCAAATCAAGTGCAACTTCAAAACTTTCAACATAAAGAGAGGAAACTTGATATTATTGAGATGTGTAGAAGCATAAGTTCCTCCCTCATAGTTTTCAGTAGCATCATGAATGAATTTAACAATATAACTATCACGTAAAGCATTCTTTTCATGATCTACAAGCATAGGAAATTTATTACTCTACACATAAGCAAAATTATTCTCATGAATAGTAGTGGGAGCAAACTCAACAAAATAACTATCATGGGATTGAAAATAAGAATCATGATGACAAGTTTCATGCTTATAATTATTCTCTATAACATATATGTCATCACCATAATCATCATAGATAGCAACTTTGTTGTCACAATCAATTGAAACCTCTTCCAACATAGTGGATTCATCACTAAATAAAGTCATGACATCTTCTAATCCACTTTCATCAATATAATCATCATAAATAGGAGGCATGCTATCATTATAACAAATTTGCACATCAAATCTTCGGGGACTAAAAATATCATCTTCATCAAACATAGCATCCCCAAGCTTATGGCTTTGCATATCGTTAGCATCATGGATATTCAAAGAGTTCATACCAACAATTGCAATCATGCTCATCATTCAAACATTTTTTATCAAACATTTTATAGAATTCTTCTTCTCTCAATTGAGCACAACTTTCCTTTCCATCATTTTCACGGAAGACATTATAAAGATGAATAATACGATGCAACCTCAATTCCATTTTTTTGCAGTTTTATTTTTATAAACCAAACTAGTGATAAACAAGAAACTAAAAGATTCGATTGCAAGATCTAAAGATGTACCTTCAAGCACTCACCTCCCCGGCAACGGCGTCAGAAAAGATCTTGATGTCTACTATGCAACTTTATTCTTGAGACTCGTGTTGGGCCTCCAAGCGCAGAGTTTTGTAGGACAGTAGCAATTTCCCCTCAAGTGGATGACCTAAGGTTTATCAATCCGTGGGAGGCGTAGGATGAAGATGGTCTCTCTCAAACAACCCTGCAACCAAATAACAAAGAGTCGTGTCCCCAACACACCAAATACAACGGGAATTGGTATAGGTGGACTAGTTCGACTAAGAGATGGTGATACAAGTGTAGTAATGATAGTAGATATTGATTTTTGTAATAGGAACAATAAAAAACAACAAGATAGCAATTGATAAAATGGAGCACAAACAGTATTGCAATGCTTGAAAATGAGGCCTAGGGTCCGTACTTTCGCTAGTGCAATCTCTCAACAATGCTAATATAATTGGATCGTATAACCATCCCTCAACGTGCGATGAAGAATCACTCCAAAGTTCCTATCTAGCGGAGAACATAAGAAGAAATTGTTTGTAGCTATTCTTTCCGATCGATCTATCTAAGAGTTCATACTAAAATAACACCTAGTTATTCTTTTCGATCGATCTATCAAGAGTTCGTACTAAAATAACACTAAGTTATTCTTTCTGATCGATCTATCAAGAGTTCGTACTAAAATAACACCAAAGCAAATTCATATTCATAATACTCAATCCAACACAAAGAACCTCAAAGAGTACCCCAAGATTTCTACCGGAGAAACAAAAGACGAGAACGTGCATCAACCCCTATGCATAGATTACCCCAGTGTCACCTCGGGAATCCGCGAGTTGAGTGCCGAACACATATAAAGTGAATCAATATGATACCCCATTGTTACCACGGGTATTCATAGCAAGACATACATCAAGTGCTCTCAAATCCATAAAAGTATTCAATCCAATAAAACAAAATCTCAAAGGGAAAACTCGATTCACAACAAGATAGAGAGGGAAAAACACCATATGATCGGACTATATTAACAAAGCCCGCGATACATCAAGATCGTGACATCTCAAGAACATGACAGAGATAGAGAGAGATTAAACACATAGCTACTGGTACAAACCCTCAGCCCCGAGGGTGGACTACTCCCTCCTCATCATGGTGGCCGCCGGGATGATGAAGATGGCCACCGGTGATGGTTTCCCCCTCTGGCAGGGTGCCGGAACGAGGTCTAGATTGGTTTTTCGTGGCTACAGAGGCTTGCGGCAGCGGAACTTCTTTTGGAATATTTGAGAATTTATAGGGCGAAGAGGCGGTGCGGGAGGCCACCGAGGTGGGCACAACCCACCTGGGCGCGCCTGGGCCCCCAGGCGCGCCCTGGTGGGTTGTGCTCTCCTCGGAGCTCCCCTCTGGTACTTCTTTCGCCCACCGGGTGTCTTCTGGTCCAGAAAAAATCTCCAAAAAGTTTCGCTGCGTTTGGACTCCGTTTGGTAATGATTTTCTGCGATGTAGAAAACAAGCAAAAAACAACAACTAACACTGGGCACTATGTCAATAGGTTAGTCCAAAAAAAGATATAAAGTTGCTATAAAATGATTGTAAAACATCCCAGAATGATAATATAACAGCATGGAACAAGCAAAAATTATAGATACATTGGGGATGTATCACTAGCCAAAGGAAGTGTGCTATCGCGTGTGACTCAAGTGGCTGATCCTAATGTGCCTTCATCATCTCAGCATCAAGCTGCTATTCCTGAAGAAAAATCTGCTACTGGTGATGATGAAGATCTTCCTGTTAATTCTGAAGTAGAAACCTCCTCGGATAGTTCTTCTGGCGATGCCACAGAGTGAATCAAGTTCACCGCTTGTGCACTCATGTTATTCATCACCTTTTTGACACTAGTTGACAAAAAGGGGGAGAATTACATCGAGTTCCGATAGATTTGCCATTTGTGTTTCATTGGTTTGGTTTCGCGTGAGATTTGAAACTTATGCCTTAAAGACTATTTGTTCTATGATGTAAACTTCTGTGCTATAATGTTAATAACCCTGCCTGCTTCACTATTTCTCTCGAAGCATTTGTTTTGTAGGTGGAATTATTATTAGAAGTAATGAATGATTGCATTACAATCTCGATGGATTATATATCATCAGTGCAAATCATCATCTCGAATGATTGAAATTTCCTCTATATACTTCAATAAATTGCAGGAGATTTGATCTCATATCTATAACCCTGCATACATCTAGGGGGAATATATTTCATCATCGAGCTAAGTAACGCTAATTCACTCTTGTTCGAATTACTTTTCACTTATCTATCTTCACTTTGATGATTATCTGTTTTGTCAACAACCATCAAAAAGGGGGATATTGTTGTTGCAATGATAGGCCCCTTATGTTTTGGAGTTTTGTTGACATAAATAGTATGAGACTTATGTGTTTGCTAGTGCACACAGAGTAATAGGTCCCTGAGATCACGAGGAGTTTGATGTAAACAATGATAGTAATCTTCCTGCATTGAAGTGTAGGTTATCACCGAAGATTATGATAACAAGAGTTACCCCTCAAAAATTGATAAAGTGAAGCAATGGGTTCGGTGCATGTTCGAAGAAGATGGCTGCGTCCGAGGAGATTGAAGATGAACTGAAGATGTAGAAGTTATTTCGTTGTTCTTCTTCTCTTTGTTGAGTCATTGGACCACCATACTATTAAGAGGGGTGTAGTGTTTGAAACTTTGATTCTCTGATGCTAAACCCAAATCCTATGAAAGTTGTGAGAGAAATCTTTTTGTGCTCTGAGCAAATACTTGCCAGCAAGATTTTGTGATCTTCTTCGCTGTGAGAGATTTGTCTCAGACCGAGGAGTTAGCATTACTTGTTCCTCAAGTAATGTTACCATCGCTCCAAAATCGGACCGTTGTGAATGTGTCGGTTGGCAATTGGCTGGACTGCGTGTCCAAAATGATCATTTCCACCAGGGAAGGTTGCGGCTATAAATAGCCACCCCGCGTCAGCTTTGTCCAGTGGCTGCTCCGCTTGATTATAAGAAGATTGTCGAGCAACCCCCTCTTTGAGCAATTTGAGTTTAAAATCCACCAAGAGAAAACCCCTAGAGCCGAAAAAATAGATAGTGGTTCAGCATCACTCAAATCTAAGTCTAGTACGCTCCACCTATTACTCTTGAGAGCTGCAAACTCTCTAGATGGTTAGGTGTCAATTTCTTCAGATACCAAGAGTGATTGTGGTTCTCAAAGAAGAAGTCTGTAAAGGTTCAGAGATCGCCTCAAGTACCTACCACGAGTGATCGACATTGGTTGACAAACCAATTGTCAAGGAGAATAGGTTGAAGAGAGTTTATCTTCCGTGTTAAGTCACAGCCCCTCCAACCAGACGTAGTCCTTGAGCAGAAGGACAAACTGATCGAATAAATACCCTATCACCATCGAGCATCACTGGTTACCTCTACTACCCATGTTTACATTCGATATGTTTTCCTTCATGTGATTTGTCTCGATGAATGTTTTAGTTTCCATTCGGTACTTAGTTATAGCTCGTTGTAGTTTGTTTTTCATTCACTCCGCTCCTAGGTTCCGAGAGTTTTGAGATTTCCGAAGAACTTTTAAAACTCCCATTCACCCCCCTTTGGTAGACATACTTCATTCCTACAGTACTGATGTTAAAAAAACTCGAGAGCGTGAACCAACCTGTGGTTGGATGGTTAGGTGGACATTGGTATCCCCGGCCCACCAGGGTTCAGTCATGGTGCTCGTATTTATCCTAGGTAGCCAAAGCAGATCCTTATAATCGAGATAATCATCAATATCAATCAAGCAGGAGTAGATCTTTACCTCCAGTGAGGGGACGAACATGGGTAAACTTGCGTCCCTCGCTTCCGATCAACCCTGTTCAAGTCACCACCTAGTTGTGATGGCCTCATCACTTAGTTCTCTCACGAGGACATCAACTGTTCAAGCAGGAGTAGCTCTTTACCTCCAGTGAGGGACCAAACATGGGTAAACTTGCGTCCCTCGCTTCTGATCAACCCTGTTCAAGTCACCACCTAGTTGTGATGGCCTCATCACTTAGTTCTCTCGCGAGGACATCCACTGTGACGAATCCACGAAAGTTGGCGCCCACCATGGGGCCAGTGTACGGTGGTGTTGAGTTCTTGGAGGGAGCTCTCCGAGGGATCGAGGGATACGCGATTGGACGGATGATGAAGAGCCGATGCAGGAAGCTCTACATCGACGACGCCAGCTGGGTTTCCGAGGCCGACTCTATTGAGTCAGGATACCGGGTCCCCTTCGGCAAGATCCACGTCTTTGTTGCATGATCGGCGAGACTGGCCTGGAGTCAGACATTTCCGTCGACTTCATCGAGACTGCATGCCAAACCAAACTCCGCGTCCGGACCTGTGCCTTCGTCGGTTTAATCGGTGGAGCCACGCAGGAGCTTAACCCGACCACCAATTTGGTGTCCGGTGGTGACACGCTTGTTTATTCCGATGATGAGTCCTTGGTTGGAGATACCAAGTCGATTCTTCCGCTCTTCAATGAAAGGTTCGGAGATTACTCTGATGATGAAATTTGTCCAAAATCCTACGAGCCAACTCATCGTGCGGCAGTCTACATGGCTGGAAATCAGATCCAGCATCGCTATGATGCGTAGGGGCGCCTGGTCGTGGACACATCAACCAGCCGAAATCTGGTTGGGCTAAGCCGGGTCGACCGTTCGATACGGTGGGGACCGCAGCAACGACGCTGGCGGCAGCTGACTCTGGCAGGACATGGGCTCAGACATTAACTGAGACGATGACCACTCTAGGTACGTGATGTGGCTTGAAACAGCGTTGGTATTTCCCCAAAGAGGAGGGGATGATGCAGTACACCTACGGTAGGTATTTCCGTTAGTTATGAAACCAAGGTTATCAATCGAGTAGGAGAACCAAGCAACACTATGTAAATGGTACCTGCACACAAGAACAAATACTTGCAACCCGACGCATAAGAGGGGTTGTCAATCCCTCCACGGTAAAAAGATAAATTGTTTTGTATGAGATTGGATAAATAGATCTAGCAAGAACACAAAATAAAACAAGTAAAGAAAAAGTTCAGCAAGATATTTTTGGGTTTTTGGAAATATAGATCTGAAAACAATATGATAAAAGATAGACCCGGGAGCCATAGATTTCACTAGTGGCTTCTCTCGAGAAAATAGCATACGGTGGGTAAACAAATTATTGTTGGGCAATTGATACAAGATCAAATAATTATGACGATATCCAAGGCAAGATTAGTAGACCGAAAGGATTCTGCATCCACTACTATTACTCCACACATCGACTGCTATCCAGCATGCATCTAGTGTATTAAGTTCATGGAGAAACGGAGTAATGCAATAAGAACGATGACATGATGTAGACAAGATCTATTCATGTAGCAATAGACCCCATATTTTTATCCTTAATAGCAACGATACATACGTGCCTCGCTACCCCTTCTGTCACTGCGTGAGGACACCGTAAGATCGAACCCATCACAAAGCACCTCTTCCCATTGCAAGAAAAATAGATCTAGTCGAGCTAACTAAACCAAAGATTCGAAGAAGAAATATGAGGCTATAAATAATCATGCATATAAGAGATCAAAGAAAACTCAAATAATATTCCTAGATATAGATCTGATCATAAGCTCGAACTTCATCGGATCCCAACAAACACACCGCAAAAAGTCATTACATCAAATAGATCTCCAAGAACAACGAGGAGAACATTGTATTGAGAATCAAAAAGAGAGAAGAAGCCATCTAGCTACTGCCTACGAACCCGTAGGTCTATGATGAACTACTCACGCATCATCGGAGGAGCACCAATGAGGATGATGAACCCCTTCGTGATTGTATTCCCCTCCGGCAGAGTGCCGGAATAGGGCTCTAGATTGGATCTCGTGGTTCTGGAACTTGCGGCGGCTGGAATTGTGTTTCGTCGACTCCCCTAGGGTTTCTGGAATATTTGGGTATTTATAGAGCTGAGAGGCGGTGGAGGACACCCCTGTGGGCCCCACAACCCATCAGGGCACTTCCTTGGCTCCTAAGTAGTCTTCTGGTCCACAAACATCTCCAAAAAGTTTCATGGCATTTGGACTTCATTGGGTACTGATATTCTGCAAAGTAAAAAACAAGCAAAAAACAACAATTGGCACTGGGCACTATGTCAATAGGTTAGTCCCAAAAAATGATATATGATATAAAATTATTGTAAAACATCCAAGAATGATAAATATAACAACATGGAACAATAAAAATTATAGATACATTGGAGACGTATCAGCATCCTCGAGCTTAATTCCTGCTCGTCCTCGAGTAGGTAAATGATAAAAACAGAATTTTTCATGCGGAATGCTGCCTAACATGTTCATCACATATTCTTTTCTTTTGTAGCATGGACATTTGGCCTTTTAGATGGTTCAAAGCAATAGTCTATATTTGACATGAAGACTTCAATACTCAAGCATATCAACAAGCAACCATGTCTTTTAAAATATTAACACTAAAGAAAGCTATCCCTAGCCCATCATGCTCAATCATTGATCCATTCATGAAACACACTCGAATATTAGCTACATCCAATGCACAAGTATGATCATAGTGCTCCCTAGTTGGTGCTTTATAAGAGAATATGGAGACTCAAATAAAAATAAAAATTACATAAAGTAAATAGATAGGCCCTTCGCAGAGGGAAGCAGAGATTTGTATAGGTGCCAGAGCTCAAAGAAAAAATTGAGAGATAATTTTTTTGAGAGGCATGCTTTTCCTGTCAACAAAAATGACTGAGTAGTTCCCAATACTTTCCATGCTAGATATATCATAGGCGGGTCCCAAACATAAAATAAAGTTTATTCCTTTTTCCACAATTCTTTCACAATCCATGGCTAGCCGTATCCAGGGGTGCCTTCCATACCAACACTTCCCAAGGAATTTATTATTTGACAACATAAAGTAAATTTCTTTTTCATTTCGGGACTGGGCATCCCTATTACCACCACACTCTCGTGCAATGTCAAGTGAATAAACACTCATCTTGAGAATAACACATCTAGCATGAAAAAATATTAGCCACCCCTGCCGCTTCATGAGTACGGGCACACAAAAAGGAAATTCATTTTGAAAAATAGAGTTGGCACACACAAATTTACTTAGATCGGCATTGAAATACCGCATATAGGTAGGTATGGTGGACTCATATGGCAAAACTGGTTTAAGAATTTTGGATGCACAAGTAGTATTTCTACTTAGTACAAGTGGAGGCTAGCAAATAGATTGAGAAGCAACCAACCAAGAAATGAAAATTCTCATAAACGAGCCTTAATCATAACTAACACCGAATAATGTACCACAAGTAGGATGTAATTTCATTGCATAATTATTGACTTCCGTGCTTTCATAGGGAATCACAAACCTTAACACCAATATTCTTACTAAAGCATAATTACTCACCAACATGACTTACATATTACTATCATCATATCTCAAAACTATTACAAAGAATCAAGTTTATCTTGTCCAATGATCTTCATGAAAGTTTTTATTATATCCCTCTTGAATATCTATCACTTTGGGACTAGTTTAATATATTGCAATTGATTTTGTCAAGCTCAAACAAATTTAAGTGAAGAACATGAGCATAGAAAATTCCATCTCTCAAAAAATAATATAAGTGAAGCATGAGAGAATTTCTTCAAAAATTTACTAACTATCAAATAAATCTAAGTGAAGCATGAGAGTATTTCTTCAAAAAAATTAAAGCGCACCATGCTCAAAAAGATGTAAGTGAAGCACTGGAGCAATTCCATAGCTCAAAAAACATTTAAGTGAAGCACATATAGCAATTCTAACAAATCATAGCATCATTTTGGCTCTCTCAAATAGGTGTGTCCACCAAGGATAATTGTGACAAAGCAAAAAGAAAAACAAGCAAAGACTCATATAATTCAAGACGCTCCAAGAAAAACTCATGATATGTGACGAATAAAAATATAGCTCCAAGTAAAATTACCGATGGTTGTTAGAAGAAGGGGATGCCTTCCGGGGCATCCCCAAGCTTAGTTGCTTGGTTCTCCTTGAATATTAACTTGGGGTGCCATGGGCATCCCCAAGTTTAGGCTCTTTTCACTCATTATTCCTCCATCCATCGTGATCTCACCCTAAACTTGAAAACTTCAATCACACAAAACTTAACAAAACCTTCGTGAGATCCGTTAGTATAACAAAGCAAATCACCACTCTAAGTACTATTGCAAACCCATTCATATTTTATTATTGCATTATACCTACTGTATTCCAACTTTTCCATGGCTTATACCTTCCAATACAATCCATAGATTCATGAAAATAAACATACAATGCAACGAAAACAGAATCTATCAAAAATAGAACAGTCTGTGGTAATGTGGACTTTGCCATACTTCTGTAACTCCAAAAATCCTGAAAATTTAGGACAACGTAGGCAATTTGTATATCAATCTTCTGTAAAAAAATCAGAATTTTTTCACACTTCTGTGATTTTTAACAATTCTGCTACTGGTTGTTATTTTAGTACGAACTCTTAGATAGATCAATCGGAAACGATAACTTGGTGTTATTTTAGTACGAACTCTCGGATAGATAGATTGAAAATGATAACTTTGAGGTGGTTTGTACCCTACAAACAATTTCGTCTTATGTTCTCCGCTAGATAAGAACTTTGGAGTGGTTCTTGATAACCCACAAGTATAGGGGATCGTTTGTAGCCTTCTTCGATAAATAAGAGTGTCGAACCCAACGAGGAGCTAAAGGCAGAACAAATATTCCCTCAAGTTCTATCGACCACCGATACAACTCTACGCACACTTGACGTTTGCTTTACCAGAAACAAGTATGAAACTATTTTGTAGGTGTGATGCTAGAACTACTTTGCATGAATAAAACTAGAAGTACTTTGCAAGATAATAAAGGTTAGGTGTTTAGAAAAAGGATTTGTGTCAACAAGAAAGTTATTTGTCCCTAGGCAATCAATAACAAGTACCGGTAATCATTCTTGTAATTTTATATGAGGGAGAGGCATGAGCTAACATACTTTCTCTACTTGGATCATATGCACTTATGATTGGAACTCTAGCAAGCATCCGCAACTACTAAAGATCATTAAGGTCGTCAAACCCAACCATAGCATTAAGTATCAAGTCCTCTTTACTCCCGTATGTCATACCCCACTTACTCGGGTTTAAGCTTCTGTCACTCTCGCAACCCACCATAAGCGAACCGTGAACATATTGCAACACCCTACAGCTGGGGCCCCTCATGTTTGCGTGAGAACGGAGGGCACCGTAGGACAACACCATAAATAAAATATAAATCATACCAACCAAGATCACGATTAACCCACAGGACAAAACGGATCTACTCAAACATCATAGGATAGCCAAATATCATAGGGAAATAATATATGGAGTTGAGCACCATGTTTAAGTAGAGATTACAGCGGGGAGAAGGGGTGATACACTACTGCATAGAGGGGGAGAGAGTTGGTGTTGACGGTAGTAAGATTGTTGATGTAGATTGTCGTCCCGATCGTTGCCCCGGCGGCACTCCGGCGCCACCGGAAGTGAGGGGGAGAGAGCCCCCCTCCTTCTTCTTCTTCCTTGGCCTCCCCCCTAGATGGGAGGAGAGTTCCCCCTCTGGTCCATGGCCTCCATGGCGGCGGAGGGGCGGGAGCCCCTCCGAGATGGGATCTCCCTCTTGTTCTCTTCTGTTTCGCGTTCCCCTGATCTGGCCGAAAACCATTTCTTATATTCCGGGAGATCCGTAACTCCGATTGCGCTGAGATTTTAACATGATTTTTTTCCGGATATAAGCTTCCTTACGCCCGAAGTAGAGCTCCAACCGACATTCGAGGAGGTCACAACCCACCACCACGCGCCAGGGGCCTCTGGCGCGCCCTGGTGTCTTGTGGGCTGTGTGGGCCTCCGTTTGCGGTCATTCCAACTCCCAAAAATCACATATATTCCAAAATAATTCTCCATGAAATTTTATTGCATTTGGATTTCGTTTGATATGGATTTTCTGTGATACAAAAAACATGCAAAAAAACAGGAACTCGCAATGGGCACTGGATCAATAGGTTAGTCCAATAAATCATATAAAAAGTTGCCAAAAGTATGTAAAACTTGTATAATATTGGCATGAAACAATCAAAAATTATAGATACTACGGAGACGTATCAGCATCCCCAAGCTTAATTCATGCTCGTCCTCGAGCAGGTAAATGGTAAAAAGATAATTTTTTATGTGGAATGCTAACTAGCATAAACTTGATCATATATCTAATCATGGCATGAATATTAAGACATAAGTGATTCCAAGCAATAGACTATAATTTGACATAAATACATCAATACTCAGATATCTGCTACCTCTTGAGCACTGCGTTGGTTTTCCCTTGAAGAGGAAAGGGTGATGCATCAAAGTAGCGTAAGTATTTCCCTCAGTTTTTGAGAACCAAGGTATCAATCCAGTAGGAGGCCACGCACGAGTCCCTCGCACCTACACAAACAAATAAATCCTCGCAACCAACGCAATAAAGGGGTTGTCAATCCCTTCACGGTCACTTACGAGAGTGAGATCTGATAGATATGATAAGATAATATTTTTGGTATTTTTATGATAAAGATGCAAAGTAAAATAAAAGCAAAATTAAAGGCAATGGAAATAGCTTGTTGTTGGAAGATTAATATGATGGAAAATAGACCCGGGGGCCATAGGTTTCACTAGTGGCTTCTCTCATGAGCATAAGTATTACGGTGGGTGAACAAATTATTGTTGAGCAATTGACAGAATTGAGCATAGTTACGAGAATATCTTGGTATGATCATGTATATAGGCATCACGTCCGAGACAAGTAGACCGACTCCTGCCTTCATCTACTACTATTACTCCACACATCCACCGCTATCCAGCATGCATCTAGAGTATTAAGTTCATAAGAACATAGTAACGCTTTAAGCAAGATGACATAATGTAGAGGGATAAACTCATGCAATATGATATAAACCCCATCTTGTTATCCTCGATGGCAACAATACAATACGTGCCTTGGTGCCCCTACTGTCACTGGGAAAGGACACCGCAAGATTGAACCCAAAGCTAAGCACTTCTCCCATTCCAAGAAAGATCAATCTAGTAGGCCAAACCAAACTAATAATTCGAAGAGACTTGCAAAGATAACCAATCATACATAAAAGAATTCAGAGAAGATTCAAATATTGTTCATAGATAAACTTGATCATAAACCCACAATTCATCAGTCTCAACAAACACACCGCAAAAGAAGATTACGTCGAATAGATTTCCACAAGAGAGGGGGAGAACATTGTATTGAGATCCAAAAAGAGAGAAGAAGCCATCTAGCTAATAACTATGGACCCGAAGGTCTGAGGTAAACTACTCACACATCATCGGAGAGGCTACGGTGTTGATGTAGAAGCCCTCCGTGATTGATGCCCCCTCCGGCGGAGCTCCAGAAAAGGCCCCAAGATGGGATCTCACGGGTACAGAAGGTTGCGGCGGTGGAATTAGGTTTTTGGCTCCGTATCTAGTAGTTTGGGGGTACGTAGGTATATATAGGAGGAAGAAGTACGTCGGTGGAGCAACATGGGGCCCACGAGGGTGGAGGGCGCGCCCAGGGGGGTAGGCGCGCCCCCCTACCTCGTGCCCTCCTGGTTGATGTCTTGACGTAGGGTCCAAGTCCTCTAGATCATGTTTGTTCCGAAAATCACGTTCCCGAAGGTTTCATTCCGTTTGGACTCCGTTTGATATTCTTTTTCTGCGAAACTCTAAAATAGGCAAAAAAACCCAGCAATTATGGGCTGGGCCTCCGGTTAATAGGTTAGTCCCAAAAATAATATGAAAGTGTATAATAAAGCCCATTAATGTCCAAAACAGAATATAATATAGCATGGAACAATCAAAAATTATAGATACATTGGAGACGTATCAAGCATCCCCAAGCTTAATTCCTGCTCGTCCTCGAGTTGGTAAATGATAAAAACAGAATTTTTGATGTGGAATGCTACTTGGCATAATTTCAATGTATTTCTCTTAATTGTGGTATGAATATTTAGATCCAAAAGATTCAAGACAAAAGTTTAATATTGACATAAAATAATAATACTTCAAGCATACTAACTAAGCAATTATGTCTTCTCAAAATAACATGGCCAAAGAAAGTTATCCCTACAAAATCATATAGTCTGGCTATGCTCTATCTTCACCACACAAAATATTTAAATCATGCACAACCCCCATGACAAGCCAAGCAATTGTTTCATACTTTTAGTGTTTTCAAACTTTTTCAATCTTCACGCAATACATGAGCGTGAGCCATGAACATAGCACTATATGTGGAATAGAATGGTGGTTGTGGAGAAGTCAAAAAAGGGAGAAGATAGTCTCACATCAACTAGGCGTATCAACGGGCTATGGAGATGCCCATTAATAGATATCAATGTGAGTGAGTAGGGATTGCCATGCAACGGATGCACTAGAGCTATAAGTATATGAAAGCTCAACAAAAGAATCTAAGTGGGTGTGCATCTAACTCGCTTGCTCACGAAGACCTAGGGCATTTTGAGGAAGCCCATCATTGGAATATACAAGCCAAGTTCTATAATGAAAATTTCACACTAGTATATGAAAGTGATATCATAGGAGACTCTCTATCATGAAGATCATGGTGCTACTTTGAAGCACAAGTGTGGTAAAAGGATAGTAACATTGTCCCTTCTCTCTTTTTCTCTCATTTTTTGGGCCTTTTCTTCTCTCTTTTTTATGGCCTCTTTTTTTCGTCCGGAGTCTCATCCCGACTTGTGGGGGAATCATAGTCTCCATCATCCTTTCCTCACTTGGGACAATGCTCTAAAAGATGATGCTCATCACACTTTTATTTACTTACAACTCAACAATTACAACTCAATACTTAGAACAAAATATGACTCTATGTGAATGCCTCCGACGGTGTACCGGGATATGCAATGAATCAAGAGTGACATGTATGAAAGAATTATGAACGGTGGCTTTGCCACAAATACGATGTCAACTACATGATCATGCGAAGCAATATGACAATGATGGAGCATGTCATAATAAACGGAACGGTGGTAAGTTGCATGGCAATATATCTCGGAATGGCTATGGAAATGCCATGATAGGTAGGTATGGTGGCTGTTTTGAGGAAGGTACATGGTGGGTGTATGATACCGGTGAAACGTGCGCGGTATTAGAGAGGCTAGAAATGGTGGAAAGAGAAAAAGTGCGTACAATCCATGGACTCAACATTAGTCATAAAGAACTCATATACTTATTGAAAAAATCTACAAGTTATCAAAGCAAAGTATTACGCGCATGCTCCTAGGGGGATAGATTGGTAGGAAAAGACCATCGCTTGTCCCCGACCGCCACTCATAAGGAAGACAATCAATAAATAAATCATGCTCCGACTTCATCACATAACGGTTCACCATACGTGCATGCTACGGGAATCACAAACCTTAACACAAGTATTTCTGAAATTCAAAACTACTCAACTAGCATGACTCTAATATCACCATCTTCATATCTCAAAACAATTATCAAGCATCTAACTTCTCATAGTATTCAACACACTCATAAGATTTTTTTTACTAATCTTGAATGCCTATCATTGTCAAAGCAAACTACCATGCTGTTTTGTAGGACTCTCAAAATAATCTAAGTGAAGCATGAGAGAACAATAGTTTCTATAAAACAAAATCACCACCGTTCTCTAAAAGATATAAGTGAAGCACTAGAGCAAAAACTATATAACTCAAAAGATATAAGTGAAGCACATAGAGTATTCTAATAAATTTCGAATCAAGTGTGTCTCTCTCAAAAGGTGTGTACAGCAAAGATTATTGTGGTAAACTAAAAAGCAAAGTCTCAAATAATACAAGACACTCGAAGCAAAACACATATCATGTGGTGAATAAAAATATAGCTCCAAGTAAATTACCGATGGAAGTAGACGAAAGAGGGGATGCCTTCCGGGGCATCCCCAAGCTTTGGCTTTTTGGTGTCCTTAGATTATCTTTGGGTGCCATGGGAATCCCCAAGCTTAGGTCTTGCCACTCCTTGTTCCATAATCCATCAAATCTTTCACCCAAAACTTGAAAACTTCACAACACAAAACTTAACAGAAAATCTAGTGAGCTTCGTTAGCGAAATAAAACAAAACACCACTTCAAGGTACTGTAATGAACTCATTCTTTATTTATATTGGTGTTAAACCTACTGTATTCCAACTTCGCTATGGTTTATAAGCTATTTTACTTGCCATAGATTCATCAAAATAAGCAAACAACACACGAAAAACAGAATCTGTCAAAAACATAACAGTCTGTAGTAATCTGTAACTAACGCAAACTTATGTAACTCCAAAAATTCAGCCAAAATAGGGAGACCTAGACAATTTGTTTATTGATCAGAAGAAATTGGAATCAATATTTTATCACATTCTGGTGATTTTAAACAATTATTTTCGTGAACAGAAAGTTTCTGCAATTTTCAGCAAGATCAAATAACTATCATCCAAGAAGATCCTATAGGTTAAACTTGGCACAAGCACTAATTAAAACATAAAAACACATCTAACCAGAGGCTAGATCAAAGATTTATTCCTAAACAGAAGCAAAAAGCAAAAAAACTAAAAATAAAATTGGGTTGCCTCCCAACAAGCGCTATGGTTTAACGCCCCTAGCTAGGCATAAAAGCAAGGATAGATCTAGGTATTGCCATCTTTGGTAGGCAATCCATAAGTGGCTCTCATAATATATTCATAAGGTAATTTTATTTTCTTTCTAGGGAAGTGTTCCATGCCTTTCCTTAACAGAAGTTGGAATCTAATATTCCCTTCCTTCATATCAATAATTCCACCAATCGTTCTAAGGAAAGGTCTACCAAGAATAATAGGACATGAAGGATTGCAATCTATATCAAGAACAATAAAATCTACGGGCACATAATTCCTATTTGCAATAATAAGAACATCGTTAATTCTTCCCATAGGTTTCTTAATGGTGGAATCCGCAAGGTGCAAGTTTGAAGAGCAATCATCATAATCACGGAAACCTAGCAAATCGCACAAAGTCTTTGGAATCGTGGAAACACTAGCACCCAAATCACACAAAGCATAGCATTCATGATCTTTAATTTTAATTTCAATAGTAGGTTCCCACTCATCATAAAGTTTTCTAGGGATAGAAACTTCCAACTCAAGTTTTTCTTCATAATATTGTATCAAAGCATCAACGATTTGCAACAAGGAAATACAATCTATCAAAGAGCAATTATCATAATTAAATTCCTTGAAATCCAAAATAGTGGGTTCATTAAAGTTTTGATCTCTTCAATCCCACTTTTACCAATTTTTGCATCAAGATCCAAAAACTCCGAATTTTTGGAACGCCTTCTAGGTAAAGGTGGATCATATTCAGTCCCATCATTATCAAGATTCATATTGCAAAACAAAGATTTAATTGGGGACACATCAATAACTTTTAGATCTTCATCTTTATTTTCGTAGGAATTAGAAGAACACGCTTTCATAAAGCAATCTTTCTTAGCAGGCATCCTAGCGGTTCTTTCTTTGCACTCATCAATGGAAATTCTCATGGATTTGAGAGACTCATTGATATCATGTTTAGGTGGAATAGATCTAAGTTTTAAAGAATCAACATCAAGAGAAATTCTATCAACGTTCCTAGCCAATTCATCAACTTTAAGCAATTTTTCTTCAAGCAAAGCATTGAAATTCTTTTGCGAATTCATAAACTCCTTAACACTAGTATCAAATTCAGAAGGCATATTATTAAAATTTCCATAAGAATTGTTGTAGGAATTACCATAATTATTAGAGAAATTACTAGGATAAGGCCTAGGATTAAAGTTTCCTCTATACGCGTTGTTACCAAAATTATTCCTACCAACAAAATTCACATCCATAGATTCATTATTATTCTCAATCAAAGTAGACAAAGGCATATCATTAGGATCAGAAGAAACACTCTTAGTAGTAAATAATTTCATAAGTTCATCCATCTTTCCACTCAAAACATTAATTTCTTCTATCGCATGCACTTTTTTATTAGTAGATCTTTCAGTGTGCCATTGAGAATAATTAACCATAATATTATCTAGGAGTTTAGTAGCTTCTCCTAAAGTGATTTCCATAAAAGTGCCTCCTGCGGCCGAATCTAAAAGATTTCTAGAAGCAAAATTCAATCCAGCATAAAAAATTTGTATAATCATCCACAAATTCAAACCATGTGTAGGGAAATTACATATCATTAATTTCATCCTCTCCCAAGCTTGTGCAACATGTTCATGATCAAGTTGCTTAAAATTCATGATATCATTTCTAAGAGAGATGATCTTAGCGGGAGGAAAATACTTCGAGATAAAAGCATCTTTGCACTTATTCCAAGAATCAATACTATTTTTAGGCAAATATGAAAACCAACCTTTAGCACGATCTCTGAGCGAAAAAGGAAATATCTTCAGTTTAGCAATATCATTATCCACATCTTTCTTCTTTTGCATATCACGCAAATCAACGAAGCTATTTAGATGGGTAGCGGCATCTTCACTAGGAAGGCTGGCGAATTGATCTTTCATGACAAGATTCAACAGAGCAGCATTGATTTCACAAGATTCAGTATCGGTAAGAGGAGCAATAGGAGTGCTAAGGAAATCATTATTGTTGGTATTGGTAAAGTCACACAATTTGCTATTATCTTGAGCCATCGTGACAAGCAAGCAATCCAAAACACGAGCAAACAAGACGCAAGCGAAAAAGAGGCGAACGGAAAAGAGAAGGCAAATAAAACGACAAGGGTGAAGTGGCGGAGAGGAAAACGAGAGGCAAATGGCAAATAATGTAATGCGGGAGATAAGGGTTTGTGATGGGTACTTGGTATCTTGACTTCTGCGTAGACTCCCCGGCAACAGCGCCAGAAATCCTTCTTGCTACCTCTTGAGCACTGCGTTGGTTTTTCCTTGAAGAGGAAAGGGTGATGCAGCAAAGTAGCGTAAGTATTTCCCTCAGTTTTTGAGAACCAAGGTATCAATCCAGTAGGAGGCCACGCACGAGTCCCTCGCACCTACACAAACAAATAAATCCTCGCAACCAACGCAATAAAGGGGTTGTCAATCCCTTCACGGTCACTTACGAGAGTGAGATCTGATAGATATGATAAGATAATATTTTTGGTATTTTTTGATAAAGATGCAAAGTAAAATAAAAGAAAAATAAAAGGTAATGGAAATAGCTTGTTGTTGGAAGATTAATATGATGGAAAATAGACCCGGGGGCCATAGGTTTCACTAGTGGCTTCTCTCATGAGCATAAGTATTACGGTGGGTGAACAAATTATTGTTGAGCAATTGACAGAATTGAGCATAATTACGAGAATATCTAGGTATGATCATGTATATAGGCATCACATCCGAGACAAGTAGACCGACTCCTGCCTGCATCTGCTACTATTACTCCACACATCGACCGCTACCCAGCATGCATCTAGAGTATTAAGTTCATAAGAACAGAGTAACGCTTTAAGCAAGATGACATGATGTAGAGGGATAAACTCATGCAATATGATATAAACCCCATCTTGTTATCCTCGATGGCAACAATACAATAGGTGCCTTGCTGCCCCCACTGTCACTGGGAAAGGGCATCGCAAGATTGAACCCAAAGCTAAGCACTTCTCCCATTGCAAGAAAGATCAATCTAGTAGGCCAAACCAAACTGATAATTCGAAGAGCCTTGCAAAGATAACCAATCATACATAAAAGAATTCAGAGAAGATTCAAATATTGTTCATTGATAAACTTGATCATAAACCCATAATTCATCAGTGTCAACAAACACACCGCAAAAGAAGATTACATCGAATAGATCTCCACAAGAGAGGGGGAGAACATTGTATTGTGATCCAAAAAGAGAGAAGAAGCCATCTAGCTAATAAGTATGGACCCGAAGGTCTGAGGTAAACTACTCACACATCATCTGAGAGGCTACGGTGTTGATGTAGAAGCCCTCCGTGATCGATGCCCCCTCCGGCGGAGCTCCGGAAAAGGCCCCAAGATGGGATCTCACGGGTATAGAAGGTTGCGGCGGTGGAATTAGGTTTTTGGCTCCATATCTGGTAGTTTGGGGTACATAGGTATATATAGGAGGAAGAAGTACGTCGGTGGAGCAACGTGGGGCCCACGAGGGTGGAGGGCGCGCCCAGGGGGTAGGCGCCCCCCCCCCTACCTCGTGCCCTCCTGGTTGATGTCTTGACATATGGTCCAAGTCCTCTGGATCACGTTCGTTCCGAAAATCACGTTCCCGAAGGTTTCATTCCGTTTGGACTCTGTTTGATATTCTTTTTCTGCGAAACTCTGAAATAGGCAAAAAAACAGCAATTCTGGGCTGGGCCTCCGGTTAATAGGTTAGTCCCAAAAATAATATAAAAGTGTATAATAAAGCCCATTAATGTCCAAAACAGAATATAATATAGAATGGAACAATCAATAATTATAGATATGTTGTAGACGTATCAGCATCCCAACAAACAATCATGTCTTTCAAAATATCAACGCTAAAGAAAGCTATCCCTACAAAATCATATAGTCTTGTCATGCTCTGTCTTCTTAACACAAAGTATTTATCATGCACAACCCCGATGACAAGTCGAGCAATTGGTTCATACTTTTTAACGCGCTTCAGCTTTTTCAACCCTCACGCAATACATGAGCGCAAGCCATGGATATAGCACTACGGGTGGAATAGAGTATGATGATAGGGGTAAATATAGAGAAGACAAAAAAGTAAGAAAGTCTCACATCGACGCGGCTAACCAATGGGCTATGGAGATGCCCATCAATTGATATCAACGTGAGGAGTAGGGATTGCCATGCAACGAATGCACTAAGAGCTATAAGTGTATGAAAGCTCAATATGAAAACTAAGTGGGTGTGCATCTAATCCTATAATGAAAAATTCCCACTAGTATATGAAAGTGACAACATAGGAGACTCTCCATATGAAAAACATGGTGCTACTTTGAAGCACACAATTGTGGTAAAGGATAGTAACAATGCCCCTTCTCTCTTGTTTATTTTTTTTATTTTTTTTCTTTCTTTATTTTTTTCTCTTTTGTCTTTTTTTTCTTTTTCTTTTTCTCTCATTGTCTGGAGTCTATCCCGACTTGTGGGGGAATCCTAGTCTCCATCATCCTTTCCTCACTGGGGAACTGCTCTAAAAATGAATAATGATCATCACACTTCTATTTACTTATAACTCAAAAGAAATAAAAATTACAACTCGATACCTATGACAAAATATAACTCTATATGAATGCCTCTGGCAATGTACCAGGGTGTGCAATGATCTAGCGTAACATGTATGAAAGATGATGAACGGTGGCTGAGCCACAACTACTATGTCAGCTATATGATCATGCAAAGCAATATGACAATGAATGCTCAAATCATCAAACGGAAGCGGTGGAAGTTGCATGGCAATATATCTCGAAATGGCCATGGAAAAGCCATAATAGGTAGGTATGGTGGCTGTTTTGAGGAAGATATAATAAGGCTTATGTGTGATAGAGTGTATCATATCACGGAGTTTGGATGCACCTGCGAAGTTTGCACCACGTCTCGATGTGAGAAAGGGCAATGCACGGTACCGTAGAGGCTAGCAAATTGCGGAAAGGTAAGAGTGCGTATAATCCATGGACTCACATTAGTCATAAAGAACTCATATACTTATTGCAAAAGTTTATTAGCCCTCGAAGCAAAGTACTACTACGCATGCCCCTAGGGGGGTAGATTGGTAGGAAAAGACCATCGCTCGTCCCTGACCGCCACTCATAAGGAAGAAAATCAATAATAAATCATGCTCCAACTTCATAGCATAACGAGAGACTATACTTGCATGATTCGGGAATCACAAACCTTAACACCAATATTCTTACTAACCACAACTGTTTACTAGTACCTCCCACATATTCCATCTCTATATCGCAAAACTATTGCAAGGAGTCAAACATACCATATTCAGTGATCCATAAGTTTTATGTAGGATTTTATGACTAGCCATGCAATTGACCAATTCCTTTTGACTCTATGAATAGATATAAGTGAAGCATGAGAGCATTCTACAAATAACAGTTTTCTATGTGAAGAGAAACAGGCAATCCAAACTTCAAATGATATAAGTGAAGCACATGAAGCATTCTATAAAGCCATACTCAAAAGATATAAGTGAAGTGCAATGAGCATTTTATAAATCAACCATGGACTATCTCATACTAGCATGTTTCATAAAAGAAAAGTGAAAACTAAATGCTAAATACGCTCCAAGATTTGCACATATCGCATGAACGAAACGAATCCGAAAACATACCGATACTTGTTGAAGAAAGATGGGATGCCTTCCGGGGCATCCCCAAGCTTAGACGCTTGAGTCTCCTTGAATATTTACTTGGGGTGCCCTGGTAATCCCCAAGCTTGAGCTCTTGCCTCTCCTCCTTCTTCTCACATCGAGACCTCCTCGATCTTCGAACACTTCATCCACACAAAACTTAACCGAACTTTTAGTGGCGGGGTTAGTGAATATGGCAATGAAATCCCATCATGTACTGCTGTAACATTATTGTATAATTATAAACAAACATTACCCACTGTATTCTATCACAATTCTGTGGCCCCAAGTCAAGTAGGCTTCAACAAGAATTCAAACATACGCAAATAATGAAGCTATAACAGCAATCTGTGAAAACAGGACAGTCTGTAAAGATTTGAACATCCACCGTACTTCTGTAACTCTAAAAATTCCGAAACATTTAGGAAAAATAAACAATTTGTATAGAAAGACATTACAAAAAGTTTCAGAACCGTTTGACATTCCAGTAAAAAACGTAAAATCACGCACTACAGCCAAAGTTTCTGTTTTGCACCGCACAAACCAACAAGCAATTTAAACATCCTAAAGGAAAATCTTGGGACATTATTTTTATAATACAATGGAATCTTACGAGGGGATAATTATTTTTGTTGAAAAGTTTCTGTAATTAAGATTCACAAAGTTTCCGTGACCATGAACAAAGTTCAAGGAGCTCCCCCATTTCAACAATGCTTGTCTCTCTCACTTTCACTTTCCTTTTTGAAAAGTTTTGTGTTCCCCTCTATATTTTTTTGTTTTAAACTTTATAAAAGCACTCAACAGAAATAAATGACTCTCTAAAACTTTTGGGTTGTTTCCCTGGCAGCGCTTTCTTTAAAGCCATTAAGCTAGGCATAAAGTGCTCAAGTAATCAATCCACCCGGATCCCAAGGTATATCAAAGCCAATTTGAATCAACAATGATTTAGCATTTAGTAGTGAGCACAAAGAAACATATATCAAGCAATGACAAAGTCTAACTCTCTTCCTACGCATCAGCTTGTCATACAAGAACAATTCATGCACATCAACTAAAGGCCAATACATAGCATAAGTAGTTTCTTGCAATTTTGTCATGTTGGAAACATAACGAGGCGGAGATGTAGTTACTCTCTCATAATAATTGCAAGTAGGAGCAGCAAGCACATGCATATTACATTCATCAAAATTATCATGTGAAATAGTAAAAGGCAACCCATCAATATAATCCTTAATAAGTGCAAACTTCTCCGATAGAGTGTAGTTGGGAGAATTCAAAAACGTAATAGGATTATCATGTGTGGGTACAATAGCAACAATTTCATTCTTAATATAAGGAACAATAGCAAGTTCATCTCCATAAGCATAATTAGTATTGGCATCATGGCCACAAGCATAGCAATCATCAAGTTCATCAAAAAGGGATATTTCAAATGAATCAACGGGATCATAGCAATTATCATGGCATTCATCCTTCGGTAAGAACGAAGGGAAATTAAACAATGTAGGAGTTGAAGAGTTACTCTCATTAGAATGTGGGCACGGGTGATCAATCCGCTCTTCCTCTGCTTGTTCGTCGCTCTCCTCATCATCTTTTTCATCCAATGAGCTCACAATTTCATCAATTCCTTCTTCCATAGACTCCTGCAAAATATTAGGAGACTTTCTCAATAAATGCATCAATATCAGAATTATATTTATAATTATCATAGCAATATTTAAGGATGGCAAAATTTTCAGGTCTATACACATCATCATCAAAAGCTTCATACTTTTCGAACAAAGATTCAATTTCATAAGCACCCTTAAAAGCAAGAAATTCTTCTATTCTTTCCACATCATAGTAATCATATATACCATTAGCATAAGAAGCTAAGGTTTCATTATCATTAAATTTGCATGAAAAGGGAAGGTGTGGAGCATTCATCCTAGAGCAACAAGTAAAATCATATCTCAAGCATAAATCCCGAGCATACCAATGCAACATATAAATTTGATCCCATAACAATTTCCCTTTATGAGTCAAGCGATAACCCCTAAAGTATTCACGTTGATCCAACGTTACTCCCATTATATAGTTGAATGGGGTTTTCTCAGGATTATCAAAGTAGTGCATAATATTTTTCACATAACGAGCATCGAGGGCTTTAGGAGGTTCCCCATCTCCATGAGTAGCAAGTACAACTAATTTTTTTGATGTTTCGTGTTCCATATCCATAACTAAAGATAGAGAGCAACCTAGAATAGAAAGTAAAAACTACTTAGTGATAAAGCAAACAAGCACACACGAGAATATTCACCCCACGCTATTGCTCCCCGGCAACGGCGCCAGAAAAAGGTCTTGATTACCCACAAGTATAGGGGATCGTTTGTAGCCTTGTTCGATAAATAAGAGTGTCGAACCCAATGAAGAGCTAAAGGCAGAACAAATATTCCCTCAAGTTCTATCGACCACCGATACAACTCTACGCACACTTGACGTTTGCTTTACCGGAAACATGTATGAAACTATTTTGTAGGTGTGATGCTAGAACTACTTTGCATGAATAAAACTAGAAGTACTTTGCAAGATAATAAAGGTTAGGTGTTTAGAAAAAGGATTTGCGTCAACAAGAAAGTTATTTGTCCCTAGGCAATCGATAACAAGTACCGATAATCATTCTTGTAATTTTATATGAGGGAGAGGCATGAGCAAACATATTTTCTCTACTTGGATCATATGCAATTATGATTGGAACTCTAGCAAGCATCCACAACTACTATAGATCATTAAGGTCGTGAAACCCAACCATAGCATTAAGTATCAAGTCCTCTTTACTCCCATAAGTCATACCCCACTTACTCGGGTTTAAGCTTCTGTCACTCTCGCAACCCACCATAAGCGAACCATGAACATATTGCAATACCCTACAGCGGGGGCCCCTCACGTTTGCACGAGAATGGAGGGCACCGTAGGACAGTACCATAAATAAAATATACAATCATACCAACCAAGATCACGATTAACCCACAGGACAAAATGGATATAGTCAAATATCATAGGATAGCCAAATATCATTGGGAAATAATATATGGAGTTGAGCATCATGTTTAAGTAGAGATTACAGCGGGGAGAAGGGGTGTTACACCGCTGCATAGAGGGCGAGAGAGTTGGTGTTGACGGTAGCAAGATTGTTGATGTAGATTGTCGTCCCGATCGTTGCCCCAGCGGCACTCCGGCGCCACCGGAAGCGAGGGGGAGAGAGCCCCCCTCCTTCTTCTTATTCTTCCTTGGCCTCCCCCTAGATGGGAGGAGAGTTCCCCCTCTGGTCCATGGCCTCCATGGCGGCAGAGGGGCGGGAGCCCCTCCGAGATTGGATCTCCCTCTCTGTTCTCTTCTGTTTCGCGTTCCCCTGATCTGGCCGAAAACCGTTTCTTATATTCCCGGAGATCCATAACTCCAATTGTGCTGAGATTTTAACACGATTTTTTTCCGGATATAAGCATCCTTGCGCCCAAAGTAGAGCTCCAACCGACGTTCGAGGAGGGCACAACCCACCACCGCGCGCCAGGGGCCTCTGGCGCGCCCTGGTGTCTTGTGGGCTGTGTGGGCCTCCGTTTGCGGTGATTCCAACTCCCAAAAATCACATATATTCCAAAATAATTCTGCATGAAATTTTATTGCATTTGGACTTCGTTTGATATGGATTTTCTGCGATACAAAAAACATGCAAAAAAACAGGAACTTGCACTGGGCACTGGATCAATAGGTTAGTCCAATAAATCATATAAAAAGTTGCCAAAAGTATGTAAAACTTGTATAATATTGACATGAAACAATCAAAAATTATAGATACGACGGAGACGTATCAATTCTTCATCGGACAATGAGGGATGGTTATATGATCCTATTATATTAGCATTGTTGAGAGATTGCACTAGTGAAAGTACGGACCCTAGGCCTCATTTTCAAGCATTGTAATATGATACGTCCATTTTGCATCATGCTTTTATATTGATATTTATTGCATTATGGGCTGTTATTAAACATTATGGTGCAATCTTATGCCTTTTCTCCCTTATTTTACAAGGTTTACATGAAGAGGGAGAATGCCGGCAGTTGGAATTCTGGACTGAAAAAGGAGCAAATCTGAGAGACCTATTATGCACGACTCCAAAAGTCCTAAAACTTCACGGAGAATTATTTTGGAATATATAAAAAATATTGGGCGAAGAAAGCACCTGATGGACCCACCAGCCAGCCACAAGGGTGGGGGGACGCGCCCTACCCCCCTGGGCGTGCCCCCTGCCTTGCCGCCTACTTGGCAGGCCCCCGGTGCCCATCTTTTGCTATATGAAGGGTTTTTACCTGGAAAAAATCAGGAGGAGGCTTTTGGGATGAAGCGCCGCCATCTCGAGGCGGAACTTGGGCAGAACCAATCTAGGGCTTCGGCGGAGCTGTTCTGCCAGGGAAACTTCCCTCCCAGAGGGGGAAATCGAAGACATCGTCATCACCAATGATCCTCTCATTGAGAGGGGGTCAATCTCCATCAACATCTTCACCAGCACCATCTTCTCTCAAACCCTAGTTCATCTCTTGTATCCGATCTTTGTCTCAAAACCTCACATTGGTACCCGTGGGTTGCTAGTAGTGTTGATTACTCCTTGTAGTTGATTCTAGTTGGTTTATTTGGTGGAAGATCATATGTTCAGACCCTTAATGATAATTAATACTCCTATGATTATGAACATGAATATGCTTTGTGAGTAGTTACGTTTGTTCCTGAGGACATGGGAGAAGTCTTGTTATAAGTAATCATGTGAATTTGGTATTCGTTCGATATTTCTATGAGATGTATGTTGTCTCTCCTCTAGTGGTGTTATGTGAACGTCGACTACATGACCCTTCACCATGATTTGGGCCTAGGGGAAGGCATTGGGAAGTAATAAGTAGATGATGGGTTGCTAGAGTGACAGAAGCTTAAATCCTAGTTTATGCATTGCTTTGTAAGGGGCTGATTTGGATCCATATGTTTCATGCTATGGTTAGATTTATCTTAATTCTTCTTCCGTAGTTGCGGATGCTTGCGAGAGGGGTTAATCATAAGTGGGAGGCTTGTCCAAGGAAGGACAGCACCCAAGCATCGGTCCACCCACATATCAAATTATCAAAGTAACGAATGTGAATCATATGAGCATGATGAAAACTAGCTTGACAATAATTCCCATGTGTCCTCGGGAGCACTTTTCTTTATATAAGAGTTCGTCCAGGCTTGTACTTTGCTACAAAAAGGATTGGGCCACCTTTCTGCAACTTAGTTACTTTTGTTACTTGTTACTTGTTACGAATTATCTTATCACACAACTATCTGTTATCGATAATTTCAGTGCTTGCAGAGAATACCTTGCTGAACACCGCTTGTCATTTCCTTCTGCTCCTCGTTGGGTTCGACACTCTTACTTATCTAAAGGACTATGATAGATCCCCTATACTTGTGGGTCATCAAGACTCTTTTTTGGCGCCGTTTCTGGGGAGTGAAGCGCCTTTGGTAAGTGGAATTTGGTAAGGAAACATTTATACAGTGTGCTAAAATTTACTGTCACTTGTTACGATGGAAAATATTCCTTTAAGGGGTTTGTTCTGGGTATCTTCACCCCGACCGGAAGAGCAAAGAGTTTCCCCTCAACCTACTACACCTACTGAAAATATTTATTATGAAATTCCTTCGGGTATGATAGAGAAACTGCTAGCTAATCCTTATACAGGAGATGGAACATTACATCCTGATATGCATCTAATCTATGTGGATGAAGTTTGTGGATTATTTAAGCTTGCAGGTTTGCACAAGGATGAAGTCAAGAAGAAGTTCTTCCCTTTATCTTTGAAGGAGAAGGCATTGACATTGTATAGGCTATGCGATGATATAAAATCGATTGAAATTGGAATTTCATTAGAAGTTTTATCCTATGCATCTAGTTCATCGTGATCAGAATTATATTTATAATTTTCGGCCTCGTGAAGGAGAAAGAATTGCTCAAGCTTGGGGGAGGCTTAAGTCAATGTTATATTCATGCCCCAATCATGAGCTCTCAAAATAAATTATTATTCAGAATTTTTATGCTCGGCTTTCTCGTAATAATCAATCCTTGCTCGATACTTCTTGCACTGGTTCTTTTATTAAGAAGACTATTGAATTCAAATGGGATTTATTGGAAATAATTAAATGCAACTATGAAGATTGGGAGCTCGACGAAGGTAAGGAGTCAGGTATAAACCTTAAGTTTGATTGTGTTAAATCTTTTATGGATACCGATGCTTTTCGTGATTTTAGCACTAAATATGAACTTGGCTCTGAGATAGTAGCTTCTTTTTGTGAATCATTTGCTACTCATGTTGATCTCCCTAAGGAGAAGTGGTTTAAATGTCATCCTCCCATTGAAGTTAAAATAGTATAACATATTAAAGTTGAGGAAGAAACTATTACTTATAATGTTGATCTTGTTCTTCCTACTGCTTATATTGAGAAACCACCTTTTCCTGTTAGGATAAAGGATCATGCTAAAGCTTCAAATGTGGTTCATAAGAGTTATACTAGAAAACCTACATCCCCTGAACAAATTAAAGTTGAACCTAGTATTGCTATGGTTAAGGATCTCTTGGTTGATAATATTGATGGGCATGTTATTTATTTCTGTGATGAAGCTGCTAGAATTGCCAAACCCGATGATAAAGATAAGCATAGACCTGTTGTTGGCATGCCTGTTGTTTCTGTTAAAATAGGAGATCACTGTTATCATGGCTTATGTGATGTGGGTGCTAGTGTGAGTGCAATTCCTTTTACTTTATATCAAGAAATTATGAATGATATTGCACCTACTGAGATAGAAGATATTGATGTTACTATTAAGCTTGCCAATAGAGATACTATATCACCAATTGGGATTGTTAGAGATGTTGAAGTCTTGTGTGGGAAAATAAAATGCCCTACTGATTTTTTTGTTCTTAGTTCCCCACAAGATGATTTTTGTCCCATTATATTTGGTAGACCTTTCTTGAACACTATTAATGCTAAGATAGACAACGAGAAAGATATTGTTACTGTCGGTTTTGGGGATGTGTCTCATGATTTTAATTTCTATAAATTTCATAGACAACCTCATGATAAAGAAATGCCTATTAAAGATGAAATTATTGGCCTTGCTTCTATTGCCGTGCCTCCTACTGATCCTTTAGAACAATATTTGCTAGACCATGAAAATGGTATGTTTATGAATGAAAGCAAGGAATTAGATGAAATATTCTTTAATAAAGGGCCTGTTTTGAAACACAATTTGCCTATTGAAATCCTTGGGGATCCTCCTCCACCCAAGGGTGATCTCGTGTTTGATCTTAAACAATTACCTGATACTTTGAAATATGCTTATCTTGATGAAAATAAGATATATCCTGTTATTATTAGTGCTAACCTTTCAGAGCATGAAGAAAGGAGATTATTGAAAACTTTAAAGAAGCACCGTGCCGCTATTGGATATACTCTTGATGATATTAAGGGTATTAGTCCCACTCTATATCGGCACAAAATTAATATGGAGCCTGATGCTAAACCAGTTGTTGATCACCAACGACGGTTAAATCCAAAAATGAAAGAAGTAGTAAGAAATGAAATATTAAAGCTTCTAGAGGCAGGTATAATTTATCATATTGCTGATAGTAGATGGGTAAGTCCTGTTCATTGTGTCCCTAAGAAGGGAGGTATTACTGTTGTTCCGAACGATAAGAATGAATTGATCCCACAAATAATTGTTACAGGTTATAGAATGGTAATTGATTTTAGTAAATTAAACAAAGCTACTAGAAAAGATAATTACCCTCTACCTTTTATTGATCAAATTCTAGAAAGTTTGTCCAAACATACACATTTTTGCTTTCTAGATGGTTACTCTGGTTTTTCTCAAATACCTGTGTCAAAAGAGGATCAAGAAAAGACCACTTTTACTTGCCCTTTAGGTACTTTTGCTTATAGACATATGCCTTTTGGTTTATGCAATGCACCTGCTACCTTTCAAAGATGTATGACTGCTATATTCTCTGACTTTTGTGAAAAGATTGTTGAGGTTTTCATGGATGATTTCTCCATTTGCGGAACTTCTTTTGATGATTGCTTAAGCAACCTTGATCGAGTTTTGCAGAGATGTGAAGAAACTAATCTTGTTTTGAATTGGGAGAAGTGCCACTTTATGGTTAATGAAGGTATTGTCTTGGGGCATAAAATTTCTGAAAGAGGTATTGAAGTTGATAAAGCTAAAGTAGATGCTATTGAAAAGATGTCGTGTCCTAAAGATATCAAAGGTATAAGAAGTTTCCTTGGTCATGCCGGTTTCTATAGGAGGTTTATTAAATACTTCTATAAAATTTCTAGGCCTCTTACTAATCTCTTGCAAAAGGATGTCCGTTTTGTTTTTGATCATGCTTGTGTAGAAACATTTGAAATACTTAAGAAAGCCTTGATTTCTGCACCTATTGTTCAACCACCTGATTGGAATTTACCCTTTGAAATTATGTGTGATGCTAGTGATTATGTTGTTGGTGCTGTTCTAGGACAAAGAGTTGATAAGAAGTTGAATGTTATTCATTATGCTAGTAAAACTCTAGACAGTGCCTAGAGAAATTATGCTACTACTGAAAAAGAATTCTTACCAGTTGTTTTTTCTTGTGATAAGTTCAGATCTTATATTGTTGATTCTAAAGTAACTGTTCACACTGATCATGTTGCTATTAAATATCCTATGGAAAAGAAAGATGCTAAACCGAGGCTTATTAGATGGGTTCTCTTGTTACAAGAATTTGATTTGCATATTATTGATAGAAAGGGAGCTGAGAACCCCGTTGCAGACAACTTGTCTAGGTTAGAAAATGTTCTTGATGACCCACTGCCTATTGATGATAGTTTTCCTGATGAGCAATTAGCTGTCATAAATGCTTCTCGTAATACTCCATGGTATGCTGATTATGCTACATTGTTGCTAAATTTATACCACCTAGTTTCACATACCAGCAAAATAAAAAGTTTTTCTATGATTTAATACATTACTTTTGGGATGACCCACACCTTTATAAAGAAGGAGTAGATGGTGTTATTAGACGTTGTGTACCTGAGCATGAACAGATCCTACGCAAGTGCCACTCCGAGGCTTACCGAGGACACCATGCTGGAGATAGAACTGCACACAAGGTATTACAATCTGGTTTTCATTGGCCTACTCTCTTCAAGGATGCTCGTAAGTATGTATTGCTTGTGATCAATACCAGAGAATTGGCAATATTAGTAGACGTCGAGAAATGCCTATGAATTATTCACTTGTTATTGAACCATTTGATGTTTGGGGCTTTGATTATATGGGACCTTTTCCTTCCTCTAATGGGTATACACATATTTTAGTTGTTGTTGATTACGTTACTAAGTGGGTAGAATCTATTGCAACTAGTAGTGCTGATCATAACACTTCTATTAAGATGCTTAAAGAAGTTATTTTTCTGAGGTTTGGAGTCCCTAGATATTTGATGACTGATGGTGGTTCACATTTTATTCATGGTGCTTTCTGTAAATTGCTTGCTAAGTATGATGTTAATCATAGAATTGCATCTCCTTATCACCCTCAGTCTAGTGGTCAAGTAGAATTGAGCAGTAGAGAAATTAAGTTGATCCTACAAAAGACTGTTAATAGATCTAGAAAGAATTGGTCTAAGAAACTTGATGGTGCATTATGGGCTTATAGACCTGCTTATAAAAACCCTATGGGTATGTCTCCGTGTAAAATGGTTTATGGAAAAGCATGTCACTTACCTCTTGAACTAGAGCATAAAGTTTATTGGGCAATCAAAGAGCTCAACCATGATTTTAAACTTGCCGGTGAGAAGTGGTTATTTGACATAAGCTCGCTTGATGAATGAAGAACCCAAGCCTATGAAAATGCCAAGTTGTTTAAAGAAAAAGTTGAAAGATGGCATGACAAAAGGATACAAAAGCGTGAGTTTAATGTAGGTGATCATGTTTTGCTATACAACTCTCGTTTAAGATTTTTTGCAGGAAAGCATCTCATTAAACTGGAAGGCCCCTACATCATCGAGGAGGTTTACCGTTCCGGTGCCATCAAAATCAACTACGCTGAAGGCACTAACCCGAAAGTGGTAAGCGGTCAAAGAATCAAACATTATATTTCAGGTACTCCCATAAATGTTGAGACAAATATAATTAATACCATAACACCGGAGGAGTACATAAGGGATACTTTCTAGAACGTTTCAGACTCTGAAAGGAATAGGTATGTGGTACAGTAAGTAAACCGACTCCAAAACGTTTCTAATGGCAATTTTTCTCCGTTTTGGAATATTTAAAAATTTAAGAAAATTAAAAGTAGCTCGAAGAGCGCACGAGGAGGCGACAAGGCAGGAGGGCGTGCCCTACCCCCCCTGGGCACGCCCCCCCCACCCTTGTGGCCACCTCATGTACCCCCCCCCCCCGAAGGTTTTGACCACCATACCCCGACAATATCTCCTGTTTTTGTTTTGAGCTATTTTCTGCCAGAGTTTTCAAGGCCAGGCATCATGTCTTCCCCCTCCTCCAACAATGGGGACAACGATGTGCTACCTCTTGAGCACTGCGTTGGTTTTCCCTTGAAGAGGAAAGGGTGATGCAGCAAAGTAGCGTAAGTATTTCCCTCAGTTTTTGAGAACCAAGGTATCAATCCAGTAGGAGGCTACACGCAAGTCCCTCGCACCTACACAAACAAATAAATCCTCGCAACCAACGCGATAAGGGGTTGTCAATCCCTACATGGTCACTTACGAGAGTGAGATCTGATAGATATGATAGGATAATATTTTTGGTATTTTTATGATAAAGATGCAAATTAAAGAAAGTAAAATAAAAACGGCAAAAGAAATAGCTTGTTGTCGGGAGATTAATATGATGGAAGATAGACCCGGGGGCCATAGGTTTCACTAGTGGCTTCTCTCAAGAGCATAAGTATTTTACGGTGGGTGAACAAATTACTATTGAGCAATTGACAGAACTCAGCATAGTTATGAGAATATCTAGGTATGATCATGTATATAGGCATCACGTCCGAGACAAGTAGACCGACTCCTGCCTGCATCTACTACTATTACTCCACACATCGACTGCTATCCAGCATGCATCTAGAGTATTAAGTTCATAAGAACAGAGTAACGCTTTAAGCAAGATGACATGATGTAGAGGGATAAATTCATTCAATATGATAAAAACCCCATCTTGTTATCCTCGATGGCAACAATACAATACGTGCCTTGCTGCCCCTACTGTCACTGGGAAAGGACACCGCAAGGTTGAACCCAAAGCTAAGCACTTCTCCCATTGCAAGAAAGATCAATCTAGTAGGCCAAACCAAACTGATAATTCGAAGATACTTGCAAAGATAACCAATCATACATAAAAGAATTCAGAAGATTCAAATATTGTTCATAAATAAACTTGATCATAAACCCACAATTCATCGGTCTCAACAAACACACCGCAAAAGAAGATTACATCAAATAGATCCCCACAAGAGAGGGGGAGAACATTCTATTGAGATCCAAAAAGAGAGAAGAAGCCATCTAGCTAATAACTATGGACCCAAAGGTCTGAGGTAAACTACTCACACTTCATCGGAGAGGCTATGGTGTTGACGTAGAAGCCCTCCGTGATGGATGCCCCCTCCAGCGGAGCTCTGGAACAGGCCCCAAGATGGGATCTCGTGGGTACAGAAGGTTGCGGCGGTGGAATTAGGTTTTTGGCTCCGTCTCTGATCGTTTGGGGGTACGTAGGTATATATAGGAGGAAGGAGTACGTCGGTGGAGCAACAGGGGGCCCATGAGGGTGGAGGGCGTGCCCCCTACCTCGTGGCTTCCTGCTTGATTTCTTGACGTAGGGTCCAAGTCCTCTGGATCATGTTCGTTCCAAAAATCACGTTCCCGAAGGTTTCATTTCCTTTGGACTCTGTTTGATATTCTTTTTCTGCGAAACTCTGAAATAGTCAAAAACAACAATTCTGGGCTGGGCCTCCGGTTAATAGGTTAGTCCCAAAAATAATATAAAAGTGAATAATAAAGCCCAATAATGTCCAAAACAGAAGATAATATAGCATGGAGCAATCAAAAATTATAGATACGTTGGAGACGTATCAAGCATCCCCAAGCTTAATTCCTGCTTGTCCTCGAGTAGGTAAATGATAAAAACAGAATTTTTGATGCGGAATGCTACTTGGCATAATTTCAATGTAATTCTTCTTTAATTGTGGTATGAATATTCAGATCCGTAAGATTCAAGATAAAAGTTCATATTGACATAAAAATAATAATACTTCAAACATACTAACTAAGCAATTATGTCCTCTCAAAATAACATGGCCAAAGAAATTCATCCCTACAAAATCATATAGTTTAGTCATGCTCCATTTTCGTCACACAAGAATGCTCTCATCATGCAAAACCCCGATGACAAGCCAAGAAATTGTTTCATACTTTAGTAATCTCAAACTTTTTCAATCTTCACGCAATACAAGAGCGTGAGCCATGGACATAGCACTATGGGTGGAATAGAATATGATGATTGGGGTTATGTAGAGAAGACAAAAAAGGAGAAAATCTCACATCAATGAGGCTAATCAATGAGCTATGGAGATGCCCATCGATTGATGTTAATGCAAGGAGTAGGGATTGCCATGCAACGGATGCACTAGAGCTATAAATATATGAAAGCTCAACAAAAGAAACTAAGTGGGTGTGCATCCAACTTGCTTGCTCACGAAGACCTAGGGCACTTGAGGAGGCCCATTGTTGGAATATACAAGCCAAGTTCTATAATGAAAAATTCCCACTAGTATATGAAAGTGACAAAACAAGAGACTCTCTATCATGAAGATTATGGTGCTACTTTGAAGCACAAGTGCGGTAAAAGGATAGTAACATTGTCCCTTCTCTCTTTTTCTCTCATTTTTTTGGGCCTTCTCTTTTTTTTATGGCCTTTCTCTCTCTTTTTTTATTCCTCACTTGGGACAATGCTCTAGAAAATGATGATCATCACACTTCTATTTATTTACAACTCAATGATTACAACTCGATACTAGAACAAAGTATGACTCTATATGAATGCCTCCGGCGGTGTACCGGGATATGCAATGAACCAAGAGTGAAATGTATGGAAGAATTATGAACGGTGGCTTTGCCACAAATACTGTGTCAACTATATGATCATGCCAAGCAATATGACAATGATGAACGTGTCATGATAAACGGAATGGTGGAAAGTTGCATGGCAATATATCTCGGAATGGCTATGGAAATGCCATAATAGGTAGGTATGGTGGCTGTTTTGAGGAAGATATAAGGAGGTTTATGTGTGAAAGAGCGTATCATATCACGGGGTTTGGATGCACCGGCGAAGTTTGCACCAACTCTCAATGTGAGAAAGGGCAATGCACGGTACCGAAGAGGCTAGCAATGGTGGAAAGGTGAGAGTGCGTATAATCCATGGACTCAACATTAGTCATAAAGAACTCACATACTTATTGCAAAAATCTACAAGTCATCAAAAACCAAGCACTACGCGCATGCTCCTAGGGGGATAGATTGGTAGGAAAAGACCATCGCTCGTCCCCGACCGCCACTCATAAGGAGAACAATCAAAGAACACCTCATGTTTCAAATTTGTTACATAAGTTTACCATACGTGCATGCTACGGGACTTGCAAACCTCAACACAAGTATTTCTCAAATTCACAACTACTCAACTAGCACAACTTTGATATCACTACCTCCATGTCTCAAAACAATCATCAAGCATCAAACTTCTCTTAGCATTCAACACACTCATAAGAAAGTTTTTACTAACCTTGAATACCTAGCATATTAGGATTTTTTAAGCAAATTACCATGCTATTTAAGACTCTCAAAATAATCTAAGTGAAGCATGAGAGATCAATAGTTTCTATAAAACAAATCCACCATCGTGCTCTAAAAGATATAAGTGAAGTACTAGAGCAAAAACTATATAACTCAAAAGATATAAGTGAAGCACATAGAGTATTCTAATAATTTCCGAATCATGTGTGTCTCTCTCAAAAGGTGTGTACAGCAAGCATGATTGTGGTAAACTAAAAAGCAAAGACTCAAATCATACAAGACGCCCCAAGCAAAACACATATCATGTGGTGAATAAAAATATAGCTTCAAGTAAAGTTACCGATGGAAGTAGACGAAAGAGGGGATGCCTTCCGGGGCATCCCCAAGCTTTGGCTTTTTGGTATCCTTAGATTATCTTGGGGGTTCCATGGGAATCCCCAAGCTTAGGCTCTTGCCACTCCTTGTTCCATAATCCACCAAATCTTTCACCCAAAACCTGAAAACTTCACAACACAAAACTCAGCAGAAAATCTCGTGAGCTCCGTTAGCGAAAGAAAACAAAAGACCACTTCAAGGTACTGTAATGAACTAATTCTTTATTTATATTGGTGTTAAACCTACTGTATTCCAACTTCTTTATGGTTTATAAACTCTTTTACTAGCCATAGATTCATCAAAATAAGCAAACAACACACGAAAAACAGAATCTGTCAAAAACAGAAGAGTCTGTAGTAATCTGTAACTAACGCAAACTTCTGGAACTCCAAAACATCAGCCAAAATAGGACGACCTAGACAATTTGTTTATTGATCAGCAGCAATTGGAATCAATATTTTATCAGGTTCTGGTGATTTTTAACAATTATTTTCGTGAACAGAAAGTTTCTGGAATTTTCTGCAAGATCAAATAACTATCATCCAAGAAGATCCTATAGGTTTAACTTGGCACAAACACTAATTAAAACATAAAAACACATCTAACCAGAAGCTAGATAAAATATTTATTCCTAAACAGAAGCAAAAAGCAAAAAAAAACTAAAAATAAAATTGGGTTGCCTCCCAACAAGCGCTATCGTTTAACGCCCCTAGCTAGGCATAAAAGCAAGGAAAGATCTAGGTATTGCTATCTTTGGTAGGCAATCCATAAGTGGCTCTCATAATAGATTCATATGGTAATTTTATTTTCTTCCTAGGGAAGTGTTCCATGCCTTTCTTAATGGAAATTGGAATCTAATATTCCCTTCCTTCATATCAATAATTGCACCAATCGTTCTAAGGAAAGGTCTACCAAGAATAATAGGACATGAAGGATTGCAATCAATATCAAGAACGATAAAATCTACGGGAACATAGTTCCTATTGCAACAATAAGAACATCATTAATTCTTCCCATAGGTTTCTTAATAGAGGAATCCGCAAGGTGCAAGTTTAAAGGGCAATCATCAAAATCACGGAAACCTAGCAAATCGCACAAAGTTTTTGGAATCGTGGAAACACTAGCACCCAAATCAGACAAAGCATAGCATTCATGATCTTTAATCTTAATTTTAATAGTAGGTTCCCACTCATCATAAAGTTTTCTAGGAATAGTGTGACGCCCCTGGTTCGACCGTACACTAATCATACACGCAAATGTGTACGATCAAGATCAGGGACTCACGGGAAGATATCACAACACAACTCTAGACACAAAATGAAATAATACAAGCTTCATATTACAAGCCAGGGGCCTCGAGGGCTCGAATACAAGCTCGATACACAAGATTCAGCGGAAGCAACAATATCTGAGTATAGACATAAGTTTGACAAGGATGCCTTAAGAAGGCTAGCACAAACATCAACGATCGAAGAGGCAAGGCCTCCTGCCTAGGACCTCCTAACTACTCCTGGTCGTCGGCGGTCTCCACGTAGTAGTATCCGTCAGCGGTGGCTTCTGGCTCCAAGGATCCACCATCTGGTTGCATCAACCGGAAAGAAGAAGGAAGGGGGAAAATGGGTCGCAAAGCAACCGTGAGTACTCATCCAAAGTACTCGCAAGCATCAGATCTATGCTAAGTATGCATTGGTATCAAATGGAAGGGTTGTATCTGTGGACTGAACTGCAGAATGCCAGAATAGAGGGGAAGGCCTAGCCTATCGAAGACTAGCATCTTCAAGCAGCTCCAAGCATCTTGCAGCATGTAGAAGAGTAAAGAATAGCGGTTTATATATAACAAACATGTTGTAGTATCAACGCCCAGAGATCCTTCCTCGACTCCCTACGAGAGAGCAATCCCGGGGCCACATATCCATCACATATCTCAAGTATCCATTTCTAGTTATATAAGATCCGGATACAAGTCTGAACATCCACTACCGTAGACACGGTATTCGAATATATATCTTCCCTGCAAGGGTGCACCACGTTACCCAACACGATCGATCACTCTGGCCGGACACACCTTTCTGGGGTCAATGCCCGGCCTCGGAAGATCAACACGTCGTAGCCCTACCTCGGCTCAGCAGAGAGGTCCCCGTCGGTCTACATCCTAAGCACTCCAGGGTCTTGGGCCCATCGCCCGTTGCACTCCGGGTCGTTGCTAGCAGGGTGGATACCAGCACCGCCTCGGATGGCCAGCACGATCCGACCATGCCGCAATGCTGAACTGGACGTCTGACAAAGCTTCGGCTGATACTGCGACGTCGAGGCCCATAACTATTTTCGCGTGGTGGTTAGTGCGTAAAGGCCAAAGGCCAACTCAGAACAAATACCCAAACCTGTTAGTGCATTATTAAAAAGAAGTGACGGCTGTCGGGACAAGTCCGGAGCTATCACCCCCTCCTGGGTGATACCACTAAACAGCCAGCCGCCACTGTCAGATCACATGGGTGCTCTCCGGGCCCGCCCGGCTTTCACATCAACTCGCGGGTACCCCTCAGGGCCGACCCGACTTCAACAATGGTCTCAAGTAAAGTCAAGGTAATTGTGTGTCCAAAACATCAAGGAAGAAAACCCAAGGAATCACCCCCGGTGGATTCCACTCAATGTAATCATCAAGGTGAACGTAAGAGGGACCACCCTCGAGGTTCACACTTGAGGTGTTGCACGTCAGAGCCGTATCGGGAATGGTGAACGAGGAACCACCCTTGTTGACCATGACCGAATAGCTACACTACAGAATTATCATCAGGAGTGCGTTATGAGGGATCACCCTCGGCACTCGATAGTAGCTCTGCAGAGTCGAGCAACAAAAGGGGCGTGGTGTGATGTGAGGTGTCGGGCTCTGGTCATCGATCACGTTGATCGGGTCGTCGATGATGAAGCAGGGGCAACAAGGACAAGGTGGAGGTCACTGATGGATCACTATCCAACCTATACTAAGCAGTTTACGATAAACAGGTAGGTAACAATAGCAGATACAAAAGCAGGCTATGCATCAGAATAGGAGCAAACAATAACAGTAGCAAAATCTAATGCAAGCATGAGAGAATGGAATGGGCGATATCGGGATGATCAAAGGGGGGGGCTTGCCTGGTTTCTCAGGCGAGAAGGAGGGGTCGTCGTCGACGTAGTCGATCACAGGGCATCAGCAGCGGTCTCGGGGTCTGCCGGAGAGAAGAGGGGGAAGAAACAGTAAATACAAGCAAACAGATACAAGACAAGCAATAAGCAGCGCTAGAGGTGTTCTAACGCGGTACTACACAATACCGGTGAAGGGGGATAACATCCGGGAAAGTTTTCCCGGTTCCGGACCTGTGTCAGACAGATGACCGGAGGAGGAAAGTTCCATGTTCAGATAGTTAGAGGCATCTGACGGGTAAACGGACCACGTGATCGGATTCATCTCGTCATTCTGAGCAACTTTCATGTACAAAGTATCTTCATCCGAGTTACAGATTAATTTATATGATTTTCTAAAGTTTTTAAACATCTCTGAAATTATCTCTAATTCAAAAAGGACTTATTGTGCCAGCATGATGTCATGCTGATGTCAGCAGGGTCAACAGTCAACTCTGACTGGATTGACTGGTCAAAAGGGCCTGTGGGGCCCATCTGTCACTGACACCACAGCTAACCTAACAGTTTAGTTAAGACTAATTATGTGGTTAGGTTAATTAAGCAAGGTTAATTTAAGTTAATTAATTAACTAATTAATTAATTGTTTTTATATTTATTATTTATTTTATTATTTATTTATTTTAACAGGGGGCCGGGCCCAGCGGTTAGTGGCCTACTGGGGCCAATTGGGCGACAGGCGAAACAGGGGCGGGCGCCCGTGCCCGAGTGGCGCTATGCCCGGGCGAGGCCATCGGCCGACAAAGCGGGGGGCGAGGGCCACGGAGGGCGGAGCCGGTAGCCCCGGTCGGCGGGACGGGGCGGGCGGAGCCGTGGGGTGGCTGCGGGGAGGCGAGCGTGGTGGTCGGCGCAGCGGCTGTGCAGCCCGAGGCGCGACGAGCGCGGCAGTGAACGGCAGGGCGCCGGCGGGAGTGGCAGGGCTGCACGGGCGACGACGGCACGGGCGGATGGGAGCGGCGAGGAGCTGGCCAAGGCGCGCGAGGGAAGGCGAGGTCGTGCGTGGGTAAGGATGAGCGGCTGCGGGCGTGCTCGGCGAGCGTGAGACGCAGCGGCGGGACGGTGGGGTGCGCGAGGCGGATGCAGGAGCAGCAGGCAATAGCAAATAGGCGGCGGCGGAAGGAGTAGCAGCACGCAGTAGTGGAAGACGACGGGCGCGGCGGCTTCAGCTACAACAGCAACAGCAGTGGCGATGCGGCCGCAGGTGAGCGGGGAGGACGGAGAGGTCCGGGTGCGTCGGTGGTGACGTCCTACGACAATGGAAAGAAAGGGAGAAGGGGGGAATGGACGGCGGCTCACAGTGAGGCTCACGGTGGCCGTTGACAGTTTAGAAGCGCAGAGGGCGGTGGCCGGAGTCGAAGGCGATCGTGGCGACCCGAGGAAGAAGACGAGGTGCATCCGGTGCTGTGAGGCTCCTCGGCTCGCACGCGTCGACGTAGAGGTAGCAGCGGATGCCGGCGAAGTGGTTGGACCAGTCGGAGGAGCACGGGGGAAGGTGGTCTCCGCGGTGTTGGGCGACGAACAGCGAAGGAGGCGATCGGGCGCGTGGATCTGGCGAGGGAGGAAGAGAGGCCAGAGGGAGAGGGGAGCAAGTGGGAGTGGATGGGGAGCCCGAGGAGACAAGGGGGGAGCCGTGGCTGCCTTATCCTCCCTGCAGCAACGCCGGCGAGGTGGTCGGGGGCAACCATGCCCCTGTAGCGACGGGGTCGCTTGAACAGGAAGACGACGGGGGGTGGCTGGGCCTGGTGTAATGGCCAGCTGGGCCAAGGCCCGCTGGAGGAGAGGGGCTCTGTTTATCTTTTTAGCTTCGTTTTTGTTTTATTTATTTTTCCTTTTACAACTTTTATGTTTGCTTTATTTCTTTCTGTATTATTTTATGTCCACTAGCAATTGACTTTTATTGAATATGAGACTTGGCCCAATAAATACCATGTAATATTTGACACTGTTATAAAATGGTTTGAGGAATATTAGAATTCATTTGATTTTTGCATAAATGCAAATGGATTAAAAATGTTGTTTTGGACACTGTAAATAGGTTAGGGATAATTTAATATGTCAAATAATATTGGTTCCTTCAAGACAATTAGTTAGTGAATTTTTGTAACCCAGCAAACATTTTTGTTTTGCCATTTGAAGGAATAAGAATCTGACTTGTTTTGGAAGTTGAATTTGATTCGTGTTTGAACCAAAGTAAGATTAGCAACAGTAATTGCGATGACTCGGCACCATTAACATGGGATTACTGTAGCTTAATTATCCGGGTGTCACAATTCTCCTCCACTACAAGAAATCTCGTCCCGAGATTTTAGGAGGTAGAAGGAAACAAAGCGGGGTATGCATCACGAAGACGATCCATGCGATCCCAAGTGGTTTCATCTTCAGAATGATTTGACCACTGAACTTTAAGAAATTTGATAGCCGTCTGACAGGTGCGACGTCAACTTGATCGAGAGCGCGGATCAGATGCTCTTTGTAAGTGACATCATGTTGCATGGGTTGAGATTTATAAGCCAAGGGGTTGTTGCAATAAGACTTGCTACTCAGGGCATCGGCCATGACAATAGCCTTGGAAGGGGTATAAGAAATACCATATTCATTGTCTGTAATTGTTTCCATACATTGCTGCTGACGGAGATCCAGATCCAGCTGACTAACAGATACTTCAGACTTTGATGATCAGTGAAGATCTCGCAATGATTAACAAGAGGAAATGTCGCCACAACTTCAGTGCAAATTTAACTGCAGCAAGTTCAAGGTTATGGACTGGGTAGTTCTTTTGGAAAGACATCCTAGAATTCATAAACGGCTGGAGCGTTCCCAATTCTCACAAGAGGAGAAGCGTTTATAGCATTCAAGGAGTAAATCCGTGCTTCGGCATTTCGAACAAGATGAGCATGGTAGCTTAATATCTCACTCGAAGGATGTAGTAGATGGACGGTTTTAGTGGCGCAAATGATAGAAGTGGTATGTGCTTCAACCATTCCATTCCCAGAATGGGGTCGATATTGGAAGACTTCAAAACAATGGGGGAAACATGGAATTCCAACCCTTCAATTTCAACGGGGACGTTTTGACTAACCATGGTGGTTCGACATTGGCCCGCGGAATGTAGCTTGGAATTCCGGCAAAGTGATGACTATTTCAACAGGTAAGGAACGCATGTGCAGGTAGTAAGCCGCGAAGGTGACATAATTGGAAGGGGCTACATCAGCAGGCTACAACTCGAAAGTGATGTCACGGAGCCTGTCATCAGCATCAAATGGCTGAGTTGAGCCGCGGTATATGACAAGGTCTAGACGCGCAAAGTATTGCAGTGTTACTGGGGCTGACTGCTGATTCATATTGGGGCACGGAAACTGAGCCATGACTCCTTCCATGAACTGGCAATTCAGCATCAAACTGTTGTATCATTCCGGTCATGTATTTAGGCGGTCACGACCAACGGGTCTAACCATCCTGCTTAAATGCAACAGGGGGCAGTTTAGCAAGGGGTGGAGCAAGTCTATGGAGTCATTCATGATGTAACCTGAGAAATGAGAAAAGGCACAGTATGTACAAAGCAGTAGTCATTGAAGACATAAACATACATATACGGGGCCAATTACACGTTGTTCATATGAGTTCGGACAAGAGAAACATCCTAGACTTACTAGGCAGCACACATGCACGTGATGGAGGGATACAATAGCGGGACATAGCATAGGATACATCAACGTCGGAGATAACCACTGGAGCGAGGGATTTGCAAGTGACGATGCAGGGTGCCCTCAATAAAAGGATCCCGCGGTCCGTGAACAATGTGAAGTAGATCCCGACTCCCAATTCGAGAAAGGGTAATACAAACCTCCGGGTGGATGTGATCACGAGAACCTAGGATAGAGTTAGCAAAATCATTTAACACGAATAGAAAAGAGATCAGAGTCCCAGAGTAAAGGTCGAGGAGTAAAAGATCCTAATACCACCCAATGGCGACGTGGGCCCATAAGCCACACAGCCATGTTAGTAAAACTGTTTTTCGAAGACTAGACTCAACTTCGGCCAAGGAGTTGGAAAGGGGGATTCCTACAGGCAGTCGGCTCTGATACCAACTTGTGACGCCCCCAGTTCGACCGTACATTAATCATACACGCAAATGTGTACGATCAAGATCAAGGACTCACGGGAAGATATCACAACACAACTCTAGACACAAAATGAAATAATACAAGCTTCATATTACAAGCCAGGGGCCTCGAGGGCTCGAATACAAGCTCGATACACAAGAGTCAGCGGAAGCAACAATATCTAAGTATAGACATAAGTTTGACAAGGAGGCCTTAAGAAGGCTAGCACAAACATCAACGATCGAAGAGGCAAGGCCTCCTGCCTGGGACCTCCTTACTACTCCTGGTCGTCGGCGGTCTCCACGTAGTAGTATCCGTCAGCGGTGGCTTCTGGCTCCAGGGATCCACCATCTGGTTGCATCAACCGGAAAGAAGCAAAGCAACCGTGAGTACTCTTCCAAAGTACTCGCAAGCATCACATCTATGCTAAGTATGCATTGGTATCAAATGGAAGGGTTGTATCTGTGGACTGAACTGCAGAATGCCAGAATAGAGGGGAAGGCCTAGCCTATCAAAGACTAGCATCTTCAAGCAGCTCCAAGCATCTTGCAGCATGTAGAAGAGTAAAGAATAGCAGTTTATATTTAACAAACATGTTGTAGAATCAACGCCCAGAGATCCTTCCTCGACTCCCTACGAGAAAGCAATCCCGGGGCCACATATCCATCACATATCTCAAGTATCCATTTCTAGTTATATAAGATCCGGATACAAGTCTGAACGTCCGTTACCGTGGACACGGTATTCGAATATATATCTTCCCTGCAGGGGTGCACCACGTTACCCAACACACCCGATCACTCTGGCCGGACACACCTTTCTGGGGTCAATGTCCGGCCTCGAAAGATCAACACGTGGTAGCCCTACCTAGGCTCAGCAGAGAGGTCCCCGCCGGTCTACATCCTAAGCACTCCGGGGTCCTGGGCCCATCACCCGTTGCACTCCGGGTCGTTGCGAGCAGGGTGGATACCAGCACCGCCTCGGATGGCCAGCACGATCCGACCGTGCCGCAATGCTGAACTGGACGTCCGACAAAGCTTCGGCTGATACTGCGACGTCGAGGCCCATAACTATTCTCGCGTGGTGGTTAGTGCGTAAAGGCCAAAGGCCAACTCAGAACAAATACCGAAACCTGTTAGTTCATTATTAAAAAGAAGTGACGGCTGTCGGGACAAGTCCGGAGCTATCACCCCCTCCTGGGTGATACCGCTAAACAGCCAGCCATCACTGTCACATCGCACGGGTGCTCTCCGGGCCCGCCCGGCTTTCACATCAACTCGCGGGTACCCCTCAGGGCCGACCCGACTTCAACAATGGTCTCAAGTAAAGTCAAGGTAACTGTGTGTCCAAAACATCAAGGAAGAAAACCCAAGGAATCACCCCCAGTGGATTCCACTCAATGTAATCATCAAGGTGAACATAAGAGGGACCACCCTCGAGGTTCACAGTTGAGGTGTTGCACGTCAGAGCCGTATCGGGAATGGTGAACGAGGAACCACCCTTGTTGACCACGACCGAATAGCTACACTACATAAGTATCATCAGGAGTGCGTTATGAGGGATCACCCTCGGCACTCGATAGTAGCTCTGCAGAGTCGAGCAACAAAAGGGGCGTGATGTGATGTGAGGTGTCGGGCTCTGGTCGTCGATCACGTTGATCGAGTTGTCGATGATGAAGCAGGGGCAACAAGGACAAGGTGGAGGTCACTGATGGATCACTATCCCACCTATACTAAGCAGTTTAGGATAAACAGGTAGGTAACAATAGCAGATACAAAAGCAGGCTATGCATCAGAATAGGAGCAAACAATAACAGTAGCAAAATCTAATGCAAGCATGAGAGAATGGAATGGGCGATATCGGGATGATCAAAGGGGGGGCTTGCCTGGTTGCTTAGGCGAGAAGGAGGGGTCGTCGTTGACGTAGTCGATCACAGGGCATCAGCAGTGGTCTCGGGGTCTACTGGAGAGAAGAGGGGGAAGAAACAGTAAATACAAGCAAAGAGATACAAGACAAGCAATAAGCAGCGCTAGAGGTGTTCTAACGCGGTACTACACGATACCGGTGAAGGGGGATAACATCCGGGAAAGTTTTCCCGGTTCCGGACCCGTGTCAGACAGATGACCGGAGGGGGAAAGTTCCATGTTCAGATAGTTAGAGGCATCTGACAGGTAAACGGACCACGCAATCGGATTCGTCTCGTCGTTCTGAGCAACTTTCATGTACAAAGTATTTTCATCCGAGTTACGGATTAATTTATATGATTTTCTAAAGTTTTTAAACATCTCTGAAATTATCTCTAATTCAAAAAGGACTTATTGTGCCAGCATGACGTCATGCTGATGTCAGTAGGGTCAACAGTCAAGTCTGACTGGATTGACTGGTCAAAGGGGCCTGTGGGGCCCATCTGTCACTGACACCACAGCTAACCTAACAGTTTAGTTAAGACTAATTATGTGGTTAGGTTAATTAAGCAAAGTTAATTTAAGTTAATTAATTAACTAATTAATTAATTGTTTTTATATTTATTATTTATTTTTTTAACAGGGGGCCGGGCCCAGCGGTCAGTGGCCTACTGGGGCCAATCGGGCGACACGCGAAACAGGGGCGGGCGAGGCCACCGGCTGGCGAAGCGGGGGGCGAGGGCCACGGAGGGCGGAGCCGGTAGCCCCAGTCGGCGGGACGGGGCGCAGAGGAGCACGCGGCAGGGCGGAGCCGTGGGGTGGCTGCGGGGAGGCGAGCGTGGTGGTCGGCGCGGCGGGGCGCAGGCGGCACAGCGGCTGTGCAGCCCAAGGCGCGACGAGCGCGGCCAGTGAACGGGAGGGCGCCGGCGGGAGCGGCAGGGCTGCACGTGGGTAAGGACGAGCGGCTGCGGGCGTGCTCGGCGAGCGCGAGACGCAGCGGCGGGGCGGTGGGGCGCGCGAGGCGGATGCAGGAGCAGCAGGCAACAGCAAACAGGCGGCGGCGGAAGGAGTAGCAGCACGCAGTAGTGGAAGACGACGGGCGCGGCGGCTTCAGCTGCAACAGCAACAGCAGTGGCGATGCGGCCGCAGGTGAGCGGGGAGGACGGAGAGGTCCGGGTGCGTCGGTGGTGACGTCCTATGACGACAGAAAGAAAGGGAGAAGGGGGTAATGGACGGCGGCTCACAGTGAGGCTGACGGTGGCCGTTGACAGCTTAGAAGCGCAGAGGGCGGTGGCCGGAGTGGAAGGCGATCGTGGCGACCCGAGGAAGAAGACGAGGTGGATCCGGTGCTGTGAGGCTCCTCGGCTCGCACGCGTTGACGTAGAGGTAGCAGCGGATGCCGGTGAAGTGGTTGGACCAGTCGGAGGAGGACGGGGGAAGGTGGTCTCCGCGGTGGTGGGCGACGAACGGCGACGGAGGCGATCGGGCGCGTGGATCTGGCGAGGGAGGAAGAGAGACCAGAGGGAGAGGGGAGAAAGTGGGAGTGGATGGGGAGTCCGAGGAGACGAGGGGGAAGCCGTGGCTGCCTTATCCTCCCCACGGCAACGCCGGCGAGGTGGTCGGGGGCAACCATGCCCCTGTAGCGACGGGGTCGCTTGAACAGGAAGACGATGGGGGGGTGGCTGGGCCTGGTGTAATGGCCAGCTGGGCCAAGGCCCGCTGGGGGAGAGGGGCTCTGTTTATCTTTTTAGCTTCGTTTTTGTTTTATTTATTTGTCCTTTTACAACTTTTATGTTTTGCTTTATATCTTTCTGTATTATTTTATTTCCACTAGCAATTGACTTTTATTGAATATGAGACTTGGCCCAATAAATACCATGCAATATTTGACACTGTTATAAAATGGTTTGAGGAATATTAGAATTCATTTGATTTTTTGCATAAATGCAAATGGATTAAAAATGTTGTTTTGGACACTGTAAATAGGTTAGGGGTAATTTAATATGTCAAATAATATTGGTTCCTTCAAGACAATTAGTTAGTGAATTTTTGTAACCCAACGAACATTTTTGTTTTGCCGTTTGAAGGAATAAGAATCTGACTTGTTTTGGAAGTTGAATTTGATTCGTGTTTGAACCAAAGTAAGATTAGCAACAGTAATTGCGATGACTCGGCACCATTAACATGGGATTACTGTAGCTTAAATATCCGGGCGTCACAAATAGAGACTTCCAACTCAAGTTTTTCTTCATAAGATTGCATCAAAGCATCAACGATATGTTTGGTAAAAGCTTTATTTTGACTATAAGCATGAGGAGAATTTAGCACGGATTGCAACAAGGAAATACAATCTATCAAAGAGCTATTATCATAATTAAATTCCTTGAAATCCAAAATAGTGAGTTTATTAATATCTAATTTTTTGATCTTTTCAATCCCACTTTTATCAATTTTAGCATCAAGATCTAAAAACTCCGAATTTTTGGAACGCCTTCTAGGTAAGGGTGGATCATATTCAGTCCCATCATTATCAAGATTCATATTGCAAAACAAAGATTTAATAGGGGACACATCAATAACTTTTAGATCTTCATCTTTGTTTTCATAAAAATTAGAAGAACACGCTTTCATAAAAGCAATCTTTCTTAGCACGCATCCTAGCGGTTCTTTCTTTGCACTCATCAATGGAAATTCTCATGGCTTTGAGAGACTCATTGATATCATTCTTAGGAGGAATAGATCTCAGTTTCAAAGAATCAACATCAAGAGAAATTCTATCAACGTCCCTAGCCAATTCATCAACTTTAAGCAATTTTGTTCAAGCAAGGCATTGAAATTCTTTTGAGAATTCATAAATTCCTTAACACTAGTCTCAAATTCAGAGGGCATCTTATTAAAATTTCCATAAGAATTGTTGTAGGAATTACCATAATTATTAGAGGAATTGCTAGGATAAGGCCTAGAATTAAAGTTTCCTCTATACGCGTTGTTACCAAAATTATTCCTACCAACAAAATTCACATCCATAGATTCATTATTATTCTCAATCAAAATAGACAAAGGCATATCATTAGGATCAGAAGAAACACTCTTAGTAGCAAATAATTTCATAAGTTCATCCATCTTTCCACTCAAAACATTAATTTCTTCTATCGCATGCACTTTTTTATTAGTAGATCTTTCAGTGTGCCATTGAGAATAATTAACCATAATATTATATAGGAGTTTAGTAGCTTCTCCTAAAGTGATTTCCATAAAATTGCCTCCCGCGGCCGAATCTAAAAGATTTCTAGAAGAAAAATTCAATCCGGCATAAAATTTTTGTATAATCATCCACAAATTCAAACCATGTGTAGGGCAATTACGTACCATTAATTTCATCCTCTCCCAAGCTTGTGCAACATGTTCATGATCAAGTTGCTTAAAATTCATAATATCGTTTCTAAGAGAGATTATCTTAACGGGAGGAAAATACCTAGAGATAAAAGCATCTTTGCACTTATTCCAAGAATCAATACTATTTTTAGGCAAAGACGAAAACAAAGCTTTTGCACGATCTCTAAGCGAAAAAGGAAATAGCTTCAATTTAACAATATCATTGTCAACATCTTTCTTCTTTTGCATATCACACAAATCAACGAAGCTATTTAGATGAGTAGCGGCATCTTCTCTAGGAAGGCCGGCGAATTGATCTTTCATGGCAAGATTCAACAAAGAAGCATTGATTTCACAAGATTCAGTATCGGTAAGAGGAGCAATCGGAGTGCTAAGGAAATCATTATTGTTGGTATTGGTAAAGTCACATAATTTGGTATTATCTTGAGCCATCGTGACAAACAAGCAATCCAACACATGAGCAAACAAGAAGCAAGCGAAAAAGAGGCGAACGAAAAAGAGAGGGCAAATAAAACGGCAAGGGTGAAGTGGGGGAGAGGAAAACGAGAGGCAAAGGCAAATAATGTAATGCGGGAGATAAGGGTTTGTGATGGGTACTTGGTATGTTGACTTTTGTGTAGACCTCCCCGGCAACGGCGCCAGAAATCCTTCTTGCTACCTCTTGAGCACTGCATTGGTTTTCCCTTGAAGAGGAAAGGGTGATGCAGCAAAGTAGCGTAAGTATTTCCCTCAGTTTTTGAGCACCAAGGTATCAATCCAGTAGGAGGCTACACGCAAGTCCCTCGCACCTACACAAACAAACAAATCCTGGCAACCAACGCGATAAGGGGTTGTCAATCCCTACACGGTCACTTACGAGAGTGAGATCTGATAGATATGATAGGATAATATTTTTGGTATTTTTATGATAAAGATGCAAAGTAAAGAAAGTAAAATAAAAACGGCAAAAGAAATAGCTTGTTGTCGGGAGATTAATATGATGGAAGATAGACCCGGGGGCCATAGGTTTCACTAGTGGCTTGTCTCAAGAGCATAAGTATTTTACGGTGGGTGAACAAATTACTGTTGAGCAATTGACAGAATTGAGCATAGTTATGAGAATATCTAGGTATGATCATGTATATAGGCATCACGTCCAAGACAAGTAGACCGACTCCTACCTGCATCTACTACTATTACTCCACACATCGACCGCTATCCAGCATGCATCTAGAGTATTAAGTTCATAAGAACAGAGTAACACTTTAAGCAAGATGACATGATGTAGAGGGATAAACTCATGCAATATGATAAAAAAAACCATCTTGTTATCCTCGATGGCAACAATACAATACGTGCCTTGCTGCCCCTACTGTCACTGGGAAAGGACACCGCAAGATTGAACCCAAAGCTAAGCACTTCTCCCATTGCAAGAAAGATCAATCTAGTAGGCCAAACCAAACTGATAATTCGAAGAGACTTGCAAAGATAACCAATCATACATAAAAGAATTCAGAAGATTCAAATATTGTTCATAGATAAACTTGATCATAAACCCACAATTCATCGGTCTCAACAAACACACCGCAAAACAAGATTACATTGAATAGATCTCCACAAGAGAGGGGGAGAACATTGTATTGAGATCCAAAAATAGAGAAGAAGCCATCTAGCTAATAACTATGGACCCGAAGGTCTGAGGTAAACTACTCACACTTCATCGGAGAGGCTATGGTGTTGATGTAGAAGCCCTCCATGATGGATGCCCCCTCCGGCGGAGCTCCGGAACAGGCCCCAAGATGGGATCTCGTGGGTACAGAAGGTTGCGGCGGTGGAATTAGGTTTTTGGCTCCGTCTCTGATCGTTTGGGGGTACGTAGGTATATATAGGAGGAAGGAGTACGTCGGTGGAGCAACAGGGGGCCCACGAGGGTGGAGGGCGCGCCCAGGGGGTAGGCGCGCCCCCTACCTCGTGTCTTCCTGCTTGATTTCTTGACCTAGGGTCCAAGTCCTCTGGATCATGTTCGTTCCGAAAATCACGTTCCCGAAGGTTTCATTCCGTTTGGACTCCGTTTGATATTCTTTTTCTGCGAAACTCTGAAATAGGCAAAAAAACAGCAATTCTGGGCTGGGCCTCCGGTTAATAGGTTAGTCCCAAAAATAATATAAAAGTGAATAATAAAGCCCAATAATGTCCAAAACAGAAGATAATATAGCATGGAGCAATCAAAAATTATAGATACGTTGGAGACGTATCACGATGCTTGGCTGATGAAGATAGAGATGAAGAGAGAAGAACTTGGGGAAACCAACGAGGATGATAAGATCAAGAAGGCCATGGGAGATCAAGATCCGGCAGCAGAAGAAGAAGACATCCTTCAACCATACTACAATCATCTTACCCCTACTAAAATTGAAGCTTTCAAGATCATTGAAATAGTTCGTGTGCAAAATAAATATCTCACTCGTGAAAATATTCTGTTGCAAGAGCATATCATCGCCCCCCAGAGCATCATTCGTAGATTGGAGTATCTCTTGCGCTCGAAGTGTGGCACTACTTCATCAACAACTCCATCATCACCACCTCCGAAGAAAGAGATCTAAATACATGGGTATGGGCACTCCCCTTGGCTTGTGCCAAGCTTGGGGGAGGTGCCCCGGTATCGTATCACCATCACATCTTTACCTTTATCATTTTTTTTCTTAGTTTGATCCTTTTGGTTATATCTTGATCTAGTACAATAAAGTTTTTAGTATGATCTAGCTTTGAGTTTTGTTTTGATCTCTATCTATGTAATCGAGTCCGTGAGTTATATATATAATAAAGAGTAGCTTTGAGTTGAGGGCTTTGCTCTCTTACTATGATCTTGAGGGAATAAAATAAGAGAAAGAGTAAAAAGAAATAAAAAGATCATATAGTGATCTTATGGAGAGTGATGACTTCACATATAAGAATTATGATGAATAAAATTTGTTGGAAGTTGACAAACATAGTTTTGGTCATTATTGCAATTAATAGGAAGTAATAAAGAAAGAGAGGCTTCACATAACTATCTTGGACATCTTTTGTAATTGTGAGCACTCATTAAAATATGACATGCTAAAAAGTTGATGTTGGACAAGGAAGACAACATAATGGGTTATGTTTTCTTGTATCCGAATAGAAGTTATATTGTCATGGATCCTCCAACATGTTGAGCTTGCCCTTTCTCTCTTATGCTAGCCAAATTCTTTGCACCAAGTAGAGATACTACTTGTGCTTCCAAACATCCCTTAAACTAGTTTTGCCGTGAGAGTCCACCATACCTACAGAGTAAGATCCTTCAAGTAAGTTTTCATCGGTGCAAGCAATAAAAAAATTGCTCTCTAAATATGTATGATCTATTAGTGTGAAGAAAATAAGCTTTATACGAACTTGTGATATGGAAGAAATAAAAGCGACGGACTGCATAACAAAGTTCTTTATCACAAGCGGCAATATAAAGTGACATTCTTTTGCATTAAGATTTTTAGCATCCAACCATAAAAGCGCATGACAACCTCTGCTTCCCTCTGCGGAGGGCCTATCTTTTAATTTTACCTTCTATCCTTATACAAGAGTCATGGTGATCTTCACCTTTCCTTTTTTTATACTTTTTCTTTTTGGCAAGCACTATGTGTTTGAGAAAGATCCAGATATATATATCCACTCGGATGTAGGTTTTCATAAAGTATTATTGTTGACATTACCCTTGAGGTAAAAGGTTGGGAGGCAAAACTATAAGCCCCTATCTTTCTCTGTGTGCGATTGAGGCTTTGAACCCATAAGTATCACGTGAGTGTTAGCAATTGTGAAAGACTAAAAGATGATTGAGTATGTGGACTTGCTATACAAAAGCTCTTACACTGACTCTTTCTGATATTATGATAAATTGCAATTGCTTCAATGACTGAGATCATAGTTTGTTGGTTTTCAATAAAGTTTCTGATTCATACTTTACCTTGTGAGTGAATTGTTACTTTAGCATAAGAAATTATATGACAATATATGTTGTTGTTCTAAAGATGATCATGATGCCCTCATGTCCGTATTTTATTTTATCGACACCTCTATCTCTAAACATGTGGACATATTTTTTGATTTCGGCTTTCGCTTGAGAACAAGCGAGGTCTAAGCTTGGGGGGGTTGATACGTCCATTTTTGCATCATGCTTTTATATTGATATTTATTGCATTATGGGCTATTATTACACATTATGGTACAATACTTAAGGCTTTTCTCCCTTATTTTACAAGGTTTACATGAAGAGGGAGAATGCCGGCAACTGGAATTCTCGACTGAAAAAGGAGCAAATATGAGAGACCTATTCTGCACAACTCCAAAAGTCCCGAAACTTCACGGAGAATCATTTTGGAATATATAAAAAATATTGGGCAAAGAAAGCACGTGAGGGGACCCACCAGCCAGCCACAAGGGTGGGGGCGCGCCCTACCCCTCTGGGCGCACCCCCTGCCTTGCCGCCTACTTGGCAGGCCCCCGGTGCCCATCTTTTGCTATATGAAGGGTTTTTACCTGGAAAAAATCAGGAGGAGGCTTACGAGATGAAGCGCCGCCATCTCGAGGCGGAACTTGGGCAGAACCAATCTAGGGCTCCGGCGGAGCTGTTCTGCCGGGGAAACTTCCCTCCCGAAGAGGGAAATCGAAGCCATCGTCATCACCAATGATCCTTTCATCGAGAGGGGGTCAATCTCCATCAACATCTTCACCAACACCATCTCCTCTCAAACCCTAGTTCATCTCTTGTATCGGATCTTTGTCTCAAAACCTCATATTTGTACCTGTGGGTTGCTAGTAGTGTTGATTACTCCTTATAGTTGATTCTAGTTGGTTTATTTGGTGGAAGATCATATGTTCAGATCCTTAATGATAATTAATACTCCTATGATTATGAACATGAATATTGCTACTATCCTACAAAACTCTGCGCTTGGAGGCCCAACACGAGTCTACAAGAATAAATTTGCGTAGTAGACATCAGCAGCATATCTAGATCTCAAATAGAGACCCGGAGTCTAATTTAGAAAAGAGAAGAAACATCAAGACTTAAGACATGGATCAAGTACCAGCTCTAGAGAAATCAAGACCCGGTTCGTGTCTTTCCTCATGTTGTCCTTATCTTATTTTCAGGATGAAGTTTAGCATGAATAAATCCAAGCTAAACTTGTTGCTAATGTTGGGGGTGTTCCCCATGATCTGAGACCTAGCGTGATCTGACCCAGTTTAAGCTTGGTTATCATGACCCGGCTCTAGGAGTCACACATGACTGAGCCTCTGAGGAGTTCACCAAAGAGAGAAAGGCTAGAGGCCTGGAAAGAAGACCCGCACCAGTATGCTGGCTTACAAACAAGCTTGGTGAGCTGTCTTACAGGAAGGCCCACGGGTGAAACCCCATTAACTTAGAAGGCAAGAAAATTCGATAGTGTTAAAATAGGACACGGGTATGACCACGACCCGGATCATCTGTAACCCAGGTGCCCAACCTGTTACATAAAGGGGGGGTCCTGGGGCATCAAAGGACAGGTGGAGAACTCGTGAAAGCTAGGTAGCGAAAGCAAATCCTTGTAATCGAGATAATCATCAATATCAATCAAGGAGGAGTAGATCTTTACCTCCACTGTGAGGGGCCGAACCTGGGTAAACTTGCGTCCCTCGCTTCCGATCAACCCCATTCAAGTCACCACCTAGTTGCGATGGCCTCATCACTTAGTTCTATCATGAGGACATCTACCGTGACAAAACCACGACACTTAAAGAAACATTTTAGGATAAAGTGGCATCAACACAAAGCTCTCAGAGCAGTGCAGCATGGTCATTACCAAATGATTATGGATTGGAATTGGAATGTGTTGATGTTCTAGAGCATCAACTAGAGGCGGCAAGATAGCGCGCATATGCGTTTCAAGATGTAATCAACAAGTTGAGAAGGGAGATGCAGGAATCAGATGCATCAGTAAACAAAATGAAACAAGAGACTGAGGAAGCCACAAAGAAAGTGGAGATTTTGCAGACTAAAGTTTGTGCTATCTGAATCCGGACAATCCTATTTTCTGAAGAGATCATAGTTCAAATGGTAAGTTGTCTTGATGCGCGTCCATGATGTATGAGGTGTACGTGCCCAGTGTATGCAATTCGTTGTTTGGTTACACATTATTATCACTTGTGTATGTGCCCAGTGGATGTTATCTATCGTAATTTATTTATTGTACGGTGTAGGAATATTCTTCGTTTCTATGCCTTAGTTTCTTTATTGTATAGTGTAGATTTTTCTTGAGGGGATCGCATAGAGTAGGATAATTCTTTGTTAGAGTATATGCTATTGTTGAAAAGGGGGCCAATAGGCGAAAATGTTACCAGGACGCCATCAGAACAGAACGAAAATGGGTAGTCATAGCGGGCTGTTATTGGGCTGGCCTACTAATAATAAATGGACCGTAATCTACGTGAGCCCATAATAGATTGGATGGTCCAATCTACGAGGCTCATAAAAATCATGGGCCATGACCTAGCACAAATGGATTGTGGGCTCTGATAACCCACAAGTATAGGGGATCACAACAATTTTCGAGGGTAGAGTATTCAACCCAAATTTATTGATTCGACACAAGGGGAGCCAAAGAATATTCTCAAGTATTAGCAACTGAGTTGTCAATTCAACCACACCTGAAAGACTTAATATATGCAGCAAAATATTTAGTAGCAAAGTAGTATGGAAGTAGCAGTAACAGTGGCAAAAGTAACAGTAGCAGTTTTGTAGCAATCGTAACAGTGGCAACGGAAAAGTAACTTAACAAAGATCAATATGAAACGAGCTCGTAGGCAAAGGATCAATGATGGATAATTATGTCGGATGGCATTCATCATGCAACAATTATAACATAGGGTGACACAGCACTAGCTCCAAAATCAATATAATGTAGGCATGTATTCCGAATATAGTCATACATGCATATGGAAAGGAACTTTCATGGCATCTTTTGTCCTACCCTCCCGTGGCAGCGGGGTCCTAATGTAAACTAAGGGATATTAAGGCATCCTTTTAATAGAGTACCAGACCAAAGCATTAGAACTTAGTGAATACATGGACTCCTCAAACTACGGTCATCACCGGGAAGTGTCCCGACTATTGTCACTCCAGGGTTGCCGGATCATAACACGTAGTAAGTGACTATAACTTGCAAGATAGGATCAAGAACACAAATATATTCATGAAAATAAAATAGGTTCAGATCTGAAATCATGGCACTCGGGCCCTAGTGACAAGCATTAGGCATAGCAAAGTCATAGCAACATCAATCTTAGAACATAGTGGATACTAGGGAGCAAACCCTAACAAAACTAACTCGATTACATGGTAAATCTCATCCAACCCATCACCGTCCAGCAAGCCTATGATGGGATTACTCACGCACGGTGGTGAGCATCATGAAATTGGTGATGGAGGATGGTTGATGATGATGATGGCGACGAATTCCCCTCTCCGGAGCCCCGAACGGACTCCAGATCTGCCCTCCCGAGGAAGAACAGGGCTTGGTGGCGGCTCTATATCGTAAAACACGATGAATCCTTCTCTCTGATTTTTTTCCTCCCTGAACGTGAATATATGGAGTTGGAGTTGAGGTCGGTGGAAGTCCAGGGGGCCCACAAGGACAGAGGGTGCGCCCCCACCCTTATGGCCAAGGTGTGGGCCCCCTTTGGTTGATTCTTTCGCCAATATTTTTTATTAATTCCAAAAATCATCTCCATGAAGTTTCAGGTCATTCCGAGAACTTTTATTTCTGCACAAAAATAACACCATGGCAATTCTGCTGAAAACAAAGTCAGTCCGGGTTAGTTCCATTCGAATCATGCAAGTTAAAGTCCAAAACAAGGGCAAAAGAGTTTGGAAAAGTAGATACGATGGAGACATATCAGGCTCCAATGTGGGCCCGTCCTAAGCAGGGCTCTTACCAGGCCATTAACAGGCTGAAAGCTCGATTGGGCCGCAATAATGGGAACAACCCAACGGGCCATTAGCAGGCAGAAATAGACCTTAATTAATTCTTGATCCATTTCCATGTCGGCCCGTTAAGAGGCCCAAAGCCAATCGAGCCATATGTGGGCTCATATACAACACGGGCCTTTAACAGGCCAAAAATCAGGTCGGGATGGAATTGTGTCATGGAGAACATGAGCTGCTAATAGGCCAAAAGTCAGGTCGGACCATAATTGGCCCAACTGTGTTGTGGGCCATTAACAGGCCGAAAGACACAACATGATGGAAATTGGCCCAGCTCTGGAATGGGCCACTAAAAGGCCGAAAGACGCACAACCTAGAAATTGGCCAATCTCTAGAATGGGCCGCTAACATGCCGAAAGAACCTTGGGCCGCAAATGAGCCCAAAGATGTAGCGGGCTATTAAAGTGCTAGAACTGGCGATGGGCCACAATGGTGTCAAATCATTGACAGGCCGAATTGGCAGAATTCGTATGGGTCGTGGTTGTAAGTGGGCCAGACACAAGTAGGCCCTAAATGGGCTAGCCCGCTAATTTTGATTGGTCTGGCCTTCTTACTTAAATGGGCCACTATTGGGCCATGCCACATGTCCACATTTCATAGGCGCGTCTCGTCCATTGGACAAATGACATCTATCGCAACGTAGAGCCGACACATGGATCCACTAGCGAATGAGAAATTGACACGTGGAAGATCACCATTTGTCGGGACTGTTAACGGGCATCAGATCCAAAACCGGCACCCGATAGCTTCACGGCAACCCGTTACGGTGGATGCCATGTCCCAATTACCCTTGACGAAATCACTTCCATGACGCGCCATTTGTCGTCATGGAAGTGGTCATTTCCATGACTATCTTGATTCTGTCATAAAATTGTCATGGATGTACATGCGTGACAGAAAACGTGACCTACTATGACAAACACGTATTATCATGGAAGTGTTTCTTTGTAGTGCTTCCTCCTTCAACACAGTATCTTGGCCCCCTAATATAGACCCGTAAATCACTTGTCATTGAATTGTGCTAGACATTTCTGCATTTGGCAGCAAACAAACAAACCAACATTGATGACAAGTTATACATTTTTATAAGCTTTGCACCTGTATGACTATGACTTATGAACCCCGTATTTTATCAATGAACAAAATCTCCAGATAAAGCACACATTAACCACAGTTCTCGGTGCCATGAGCAGCAACTAGAACAAACCTGTCACCTTGAGGACTCCCAATGCTTCTACTATATACCTAAGAAGTTCATCCCCACTATCTTATTTATCTTAACATGCAACCTATCCACCTCATCACATATGCCCCATACGTGCCATCTCTCATTTAAATGGACATGCAAGTCGTCCACATCATCAAACGTATGCAACCAACCAACATTTGACTTCTCACTTTCCACCACATGCACGTTCTCCACATGATCAAGCACCCAGGCAACCATTCAACTTTTCACTTTCCACCACATGCAAGCCCTCCACATCATCAAGCACATGAAAGCCCTCCGTATCATTATTTTTTTATTTTTATTTTTCAAATAAATAATTAAACTTGGATTTTGCAAGGCAATATAACATGCATCCACCCTCCATTTACCTGTAGATTGAATGTGGTGCGATATTATTCTCATATATTATATTTTTATTTTGATAAGTTCATTGCTAAAAATTTCTGCAGCAGCGTGTGGGTTGTTATCTAGTACATAATAAGGAAGGACCCTCATTGTATAGAAAGATACATACCCAAAATAATTACCATTTTAGCCAAAGATACAATTAAGACAAATGCGACATCTTGTACTTTGCCATTGAGCTAATGATATTGCTCTTAGGTCCAACTATTGTAATAATTTGTACTCGCCTAATGTGATCTTTAACCCCTCTAAATATTTGCTTTTTCTCTTTTCACTCCTCCTTCTACCACTTCCAGCCAAACGACTTTATAAGGCTATCGGTCATTGTTAGTGCAAACCTTCAATTAACAAAAAAAACTTCCATGGAAATCATTATTAAGGTGTAGCGTTTCTAGCCTTGAACCTCCATTAAAAGCTCGAAAATGGGGAAATAATTCAGGGGTGGATTAAAAGGGTATATGTCTTCAATGCAAAAAGAAAAATGTCCATGTGCTATTTGCAGTGTTGAACCTCCATTCAGATTTCAGAAGAGAACAACAATTCAACTTTTAACCAATTGTAGTTGAGAAGCTGTGTATAAATACTTGGTCGTAAACTACTCCCTCTGTACAAAATATAAGACATTTTTTGGTTTTGCACAATGCATAAAAAAGTTCTTATATTTTGTTATGAGGCAGTACTTCTTAAAAAATCATCACTTATCCTAGTAAAAAAACTAAATTAGTTGCAAATATTTCTCCTCAACAAAAATCTTGTGGAGTAGGCATGCACTTCGGATTTAAATTTGATGACCTAAAATTTCTAAATAACATATCAAACAATTTGGAGGAAAATAATACACACACCATATGTACCCAGACTACAAAATAAATCTTACATGCAAAGAGACATTACGTTGAAGATGTTGGATCAAGATGCTAGCTTAATCTTTCTTATACCAAAAAATATTTAATAAATTGAAAGGTGCATGTGGTATGAGGTATTAAACAAACCATTTAGTAAAATGTCAGATTAAGATGAAAACATCAATCAAAGTGATAAAGGGAGGAGGGGCCAAGGGGACATGTGTGAATTCCTTCCTTCCACTACACCATTGCAGGCATTCGAATAATTAATCTTTACAGAAATATGACCTGCAATTTTTTAACCCCTTTACTCCATTGGGTACATAACAAAGGCCATAAAATCCTAATTGTAGGAATGATTCCTCCTCTGAGCATTGAAAAGCCTTGGCCGCGCGGCGAAGGTACACCACCAACACAAGTCGTGTGGCCGGGAGAGTCTAGCTCGTACGACGGTGTAGCCGGAGGCGACAATAATCACGATATCAAAGAGATGCATGTATTTTGACGATTAATGTATTCATTGAGTGTTGATACTTTTCCCGGGCATCTATGTGTCGATTGCATAGCTTTACCTTTCAGTAATGCTTATGTCACTGTATTGATATTTTTTAGATGATGGAGATGTTACATATCACCAAAATATCCCATATTGTTTGTTGCTTTTATGGGTCCATTTTAATTGATTTCATGAAGTAGTAAAAAAGTTAAAGTTTAGGCAGCACACCTGGAAGTAGCACATAGTTTTCATGTCACATCAAAGCAAGCAATAACTGATAAAAAAATCAAATACTAAAAATATAATGTATATTAGTGAAAGAAAAGGTAGGCTAATGGACTAGATTCCAAATTAGAAAAGCGGTTGGAGATCTTAGAGCATAATAGTAGTTCAAATTAAGGGTATTCATTATAATATGACAATATTTAGTTGTCCAAAATATATTAAAAGTCGAATAAAAAAAGCTAGAAACATTTCAGACCACAACAAACACATGCTTGGATGCTGGAGTAGAACCAAAAGTACCACAAATGTACCAAGATAAAACGGTCAGTTTACGTTGGACAAACATACTAATTCATAAGGAAAAGGATAGTGTCTAAACCTCTGAAATTCTCACATGCTAAAGTGCATATTTGAAACATTGCCTGGATCCATCCCTTCCTATTTCAGCAGTTGCTCGTATTATAGAGAAACAAAATTGAATCATTGTAGTCATGTTTATTACTATGTAACTTATGACATGCGAACCATCTCACCCTAAGTCCACAATCCAACATATAACCAAGAAATATTATATCAAACATAATGCACAAAATAAAGCTACTTATTAGAGATATCATGGGATGAAAAAATAAGTGGTTTACTAACAGTTCCCGATTTTTTTCTTCATGTATCGATCATAAAAAGATAAAAACTAATGTCAGTTGTATGAAGTTTAAGACATCTATAGTGGTATTTCCCCCATGATTACTATAAAAATCTCAGATCCAACTATATGAAGTGGTTTTGAGTGGCTACCTTATGTCACCAAATAATTCACTAACTCAGTTCCTGAGATAACACTAAGCATTTGTGTGCAAATGAGATATTGGTGTATTATTTCTCTCATGGTGATCCAAAATGCATACAAATATATCTAGGCAAACTGATCATATGTTCTTGTGTTTTTTTCACACACAAAATTCCCCAAACAAGTTTACAATCCTTGTCCAAGCTGATGAACAGTCACTAATGACGTGAACATTCGGAAAATAGATAGCATGCGAGAAAATATGAACAACTTGCTCTTTGTAGCAGATATACAAAAAAATAAGAACTATGAATTTGAAGTTGGTTATGCCTTATCATGACTCTTCGTTCTTAAGTTATTTGGATGGCACACACAAAATGAGAATAAAAAAGAAGCATAAAGTTTCCATATTACACGGGGCAAAATCACCTTCTCTACACCAAGTATTTCACACTTGTTGCCTTGTTGTCTTGCCAAATTTAGCAAATTGATACCACATGAAACAAGGCAAGCACAAACAAAATCACCCACAAATGCAAACAAATTGGCGTGTTAGCACTCATCCTGTTCATTGGAGAATTAATGTATGATATCATTGGCCATTTTTCCAAAAAAAATCATAGGTTCATCCTACTAATGGGAAAGTCAACTTTTTGCAAAAACACAGACACACTAGACTTGGATGGTTTGTAATTGCGCATGATCAAAAGCAAGCAAGATACATAAATCACCAGGTTCACTTTTGTAGCATCTCTAGGTTTAGAATCAAATACAACAAATGTGCATCATAGTGCATTCCAAATTTTAAAATTCAATATTACAATTACTATATGGAGAGAAACGTTTCTTCAAATTTGAGTCTTATGTGGCAACATAAGAGTAATATAGTTATATATAAATATAATTCATTTTACAAATATACTGAAAACTGAATCTAGAGGGCATTGTTGTAAACATGCAAAACTTGCTAATTGACCGCTCGGTGTTTGAGCAATCACACGGACACTAGTGTCGAATGCGGAGCTAGAGAAAACTTTTGGGGGAAAAAGAGTAATATGTGCATATGTGAGGGGGACAAACAATATTTTCCCATTTAAGCCCTCCACTTTTTCATTCCTTCACACATCTGCCAATGGTGTGGGGGGGGGCAATGGCCCCCTTGGCATACACATAGCACCGCCACTACATGATACTGTTGCAGATTCTGGGACTACATTAGCATACCTCATGGATAAAGATCCATTTGTTACTGCATTCAGTATACATTTCATCTTTTCCTTACGACAATGAGTGATAAAGACCTACTAAAGTTACAACAATATTTTTGATCCTATATCCTTTCAATTCCTTCCAAATTGCTTGTGTGTTTTCTCAATACATATGTCTAACCATCATGAATGGTGTCTAATGTTTTATAACATCCAGCAGGTCTTCTTATTCTTTATGAGAATGAAATTAACAACTCTTAGTTATGATGGAGCAAGCTGAATTACTTGCACATACTTTTCTTCTCCTCTACTAGTGTTGACTTGCCATTTCCATCGGTGACACTGTATTTTGCGGGTGTTGTGGTGACACAATTGAAACCCCATAACTATTTGCTTTTATCTGTACACTCTTCTGTGTTGTGCTAGCATCTTAGAAGTTTGTGGTTGTATACCTAGTTTATTGTTTATTAACTTGTTTGAATTGAGACAACAATATAGGATGACCAATTATCATACTGCATTGCCCGACAAAGGGGGTAAACAACTCACTATACTTGTAGGTTAGTCAAATTACCTCTAACTACAAGATCACAGATGTTGTTTCATTTTGGATGTCAAATATCCTAAATTAAGTTGTTGAATAGCCCTGAGGATTGACTTTTTTGCTGACTATTTCACTTTATCATAGACATTGTTTTAATGGATAAAATCATGTTCACGTCATCGAGAACGTGCGCGTTGGCTGGGTGGATTGTGACTGTAAGTTATTTTTTCATTGTCAGTTTGATAGCAAGTTGTTGTTTTTTGCATCCTTGCAATTGATTAATAATTATAAGTATCTTATCATGCTCCCGCCAGGTTATGTATCAGAACATCATCTGAGATAAAACACAGCCACACCACACATTCTCGATGGTTGTTTTTGTGCTTACACTCATTCTCTTTTGGTATGATGTATATATATTGCTAGCATGGATTCATTATCAGGCTTAGAATGATCACATCTTGATCCCCCTCATCAACTAAGTACTAGCCTTGAGTCACTCCATCAGTAGCAAGGAGTCTTTCTAAATTTGGGGGAGGGGGGCAATGGCCCCCTGGCATACACATAGCTCCACCACAGCGCCATACTATTGTGGATTATGGGAGTACATTAGAATACCTCATGGATAATGCTTTTGATCCATTTGTTAGTGCAATCACTATACATTTCATATTTTCCTTATTACATTTCTAGGATGTACTACATCCAAACGCACCACCATGAGATTCACTCATCCAATCTTCACCTATAGCAATAAAAAATGAAATCAGACAACAATAATGAACAATATACTGCAAATAGCAATATAAACTTGAAACAAAGACTCGATAGCTTATTACATTTACATAACTATGAAGTTAAAAGGCTGTGCAGGTTCATGTGGAAGTGCAAAAAATATGAACCATAAACTTGAAATAAGTGCAAAGTGTGTCGTCTGTTATCCTTTACTAGCTTAATGTCTGTGCATTGCCACGGGACAACAACAAAAATTATTAAAAAGAATAATCAAACAAGTGATAATTTAGAAATGTGTCTGAACCACATGTTTTTCCATCCATATAGTGAAAATACCGACTATCTCTTCCGCTTCTTTCCTCCTTAGTAATCGTTGTATATCGATAACCGTCCTATCCTTGCAAGAAGAAAAAGCATTGTATTACTCCCAGGCCCTCCTACCCCATTATTTTCATCTGCCGTTGCCCTAGCATTGTCGTCGGTTCAAAAGTCCATCATCTTTGCTTGCCATATCTTAGCAAACCTACATTATTGTGTTCACATAGCACGAGAGATGATAGTGTATTGTTTGTTTGATTTCTAAATAAAAAAGGTTCTCAACTACCGCGAGAGATGATGGTATTGAATGCCAAAGGATTGCCATGAAGCACACTCTCCTTGTACATTAATACAAATAGATGTTATCTACTACAATGATATCATGAATCTAGTAGTGATTAGGAATTATGAGGTTAAGGTCACATTTTAAGTAACTTATTACTTAACTTCTCCTTCCCGATTTGGCTTCATTTCTCCTTGTCTTGTTCGCTCCCTTGAGCTACTTCCTAGAAAATATTGTCACTTCAATTTTATGCAGCAATCTAGACAATTAAATGTTTGTGATGAGTAAAAATTAATAACTAACATGCTACATGACCATTTCAATGAGGAGACCCATCTGTGTTGCACGTATAGCCATACATCCCATACTTCTCATTATATGGTAAAAGATTTGATCACATCCATTTTAGCCTCATAGTACTCTTGGTCAAAAGTGTATAGTTTTAAAGAGTTGCACACTGAGCAATAAAAAATGAAATGATTTATAAGGCAAAAAAACCCTATTTAGTTATGTTCACATAAGGAGGATAACCACAACCTATCAAGATAAAACTAAAAGAATTTACCATATAGAAATTTTGCCTCCTTAGAAATCAATGGATTGGCATATCAAAGAAAAATCAATCCGCTTCTGAATATAGAGAATAGAAACTCGGTTACATCCTCAATGGTGATCACTACAAATTACGGAGCAAACTACGGACTGGAGAATATTATTTTTCTTAATTATGAATGGCACAACCATGTATGTTATCTAAACTGAAATTTGCAAAACTTTCCATTGACCATCAAAGCTTCCAAATAGATTGTATTTTGGAACAAAGAAAAACTGACATATATATACATCAGAACCACCACCTGAGTCACCCATGTGAGGACGATGCAATCATGAATTTGGTATTCTTACAAACTGGAGCATCACAATCGACACACATCTGCAGAATTTTGCACGTGATCATACATTCCAAATCCAGTATGCACATAAAGTAAGTTGTTGCGAAAAGATTGCCTACAAACATAGTATCTTATTTTTTAGGATCAATATCTTTATGCACAAATACTCAACTTTCCAAAAAGTTTCACATGTACGAAAATGTCGACATCTTAAAATATTGCAATTAATCAACAAGAGCTTTAGAATACCATCATTCCCAAGTTCAGTCTTTTTTATCCGAATCAATTAGTTCATGAAAATCAAGCTCAACTAATGAACATATGTGCCCATCAGGATGATGGAGGGTAGAGAGACAATGCGTGTGTGGGAGCCTTCACCCTCGCTTTCTCCTTCTTATTTCCACCCGGCTTGCCCTTGTTTCTTTCTCCCCTTGGTGCATCACCACTATCATCGTCGTCTTTCAAGTTAACAAGTGCACATTCTTCGACGGAGCTTATTTATCCCTCAACCTCCACTTCTCATTATCTTTAAGCAAGAGCCAACAATGTCCAAGCACGAATGGATTGCCTTTGAAACCCGAGGATTGCTTGAATCTTTCATTGGCAATGCGATCCTACAATTGATGAGCTCAAAATTTCATCAACCAAAACAATGTCACAAATATGTTCCACAAAATGATTAAACACTCACATAGACACCCGACCTCGAGCTGGAGACCGCCCCGGGAGGGAGCATGGCGGCGGCATGGTGGCGGGCACTACTCCATGCATGAGGTGATTTCCCTGCCACTTTCGCTTGGAGCCGGCAACAGAAGGAGTTGGCGCAACGGTGGCGTGCATGGCCATGGGAGCGCGGAAGGCCGAAGTAACGCCGTTGGGGGCTTCATGCGCCGCATGGTGGCTGCGAGTACTCCATACTGGCGGTTGGCGGTGCGGAGAGGCGAGACAACGAGGGGCTGGAGAGATCAGCAGCATGTGGAAGCGGGAATGGAAGGGGCGGAAGTTTCCTTCGTGCCAACAAGTGGGTGGGATAGAGGAACCAGCAAAACGAGGGGCGAGGCAACCATAGATATGGAAAGTGCGGGCCAAATTTTACAAGTCCCCTAAAAAAATAGCGGACTGGTGTTTTGCGGGATCTCTGCGGGACAAAAATCGATCCTGGTCCCTTATATTGACGGTTATTATAGCCGATGGGCGAATATAACGGATCTGCTAGAGTTGCTCTAAGTCCCCGGGCTTCTATAGTTAGAGCGTCCAGTCCGACATGGCGTTGTGGAGAGCAACTAATCAGTGAGTACTCCTTGAGGAGCCCAGCAAGGGTCGCTTTTGGTGGGTTGAGAGCGTGCCACTTGGCGCGCTCTCGGCCGCCGCCACGTGTCGCGTGTTGGGCGCTCCCTCCAGATTTTTTTAATATTTTTTACCTTTTTCGGCTTTTACATGATATTTTTTATCCGGCCTTTTGGTTTTTCTTAGGTTTGGACATAAAAGAATTTTGTGCAAAAAGTTTTTTTTTCCTTTTGTGAGAGGAACAAATTTACTTCTTGTGAAGGTACGGATTTGTTTCCGTGAGTTGCGCCTCTCAAAAAGGAAAAATGTATATTTTTCTTTTCTTCTGAGAGATGCACATGTTTACTTCTTGTGGAGGCACGGATTTGCTTCCGCGAGAGGTACAGTAGTGCTTCTTGAAAAAGAATAAAAAACATGTTTTCTTTTTGTAAGATAAATACACTAGGAGTCATCAAACTTGCATGTGATGGTCAATTCGGTGCACAAACTTATAAAACTATGATTCCCCGCACGTTGCTGTGGAAATGTTTTAGTATATTCAATGAGAATTTGTTGTATGAAACATGAATGTGTATAGTAATAATATGAGAAGTAAAACTAAAAAAATGACTTGTGGTGTTTGGTTATTAATTGTATAATATAAATATATATTATGTGAGAATTGGTTGTATGAAACATGAATATGTATAGTAACAATATGAGAACTAATTTTTTGGGGGGATATGAGAACTAAAACTAAAAAAATAATCTGTGGTGTTTGGTTATTAATTGTATAATATAAATAGCATAATAGTATTTAAATTCTCATGCATGTTGGCCACATTATTTTACAGAAAAAAAAAGTAGCAGCACGGATACGGAAGAAGTGACTGTATGTGCCGCCCATTACCATTTTTTACAGAAAAACCCTCTGTTTTCCTTTATTTAATTACATACTTGTCAACACAGTGGGTGCGAAAAACAAAAATAAAAAGTAGCAGCACCGGCAATCAAAACAACGCCCTCGACTCAATCAGCTAACTGCACCAGCCACTCGCCCAGGAATAAGCTCATGTACGACCAACAAAAGAATAGTTTTGTAACACATTGTTCGCTCAGCCAAACAAAGGAGTACACGAAAACTAAAAATATGTCATGTTATTCCCCGCAGGAATAAATTGATGTAATAAAACAACTTATATTCTATTTTTTGTGACATTTAAAATTGTTCATGTGCTAAAAAAGTACATGACATTTAAAAATGTTTAAACATCGTAAAATATACTTTTGTAATTAAAACAAAGTAACTTGCATTTTAAAAATGTTCAAGCATTTCAAAACAAATGTTCGTGAGGGGAATAGAAATATTGGTGTGTATGTTGTTATTTATCTTGTTCTATTTAAGAACTAAACGGGGAATAGAAATTCGCTACGACATATGCATATTATCTTCGGGAGAGTGGGATCATTCTGATAGAGAGGTCTATTTTTTTACACACATTGCACATTTTTAGTATACATTAAAACATTGTTTTATGCACATCTAACATTTTTTTAAACATGATTAATATTTTTCTAACATATATATTGGGAAGTCTACTTTTTACACATAGTATATTTTCATAGACATCTATAAAATTATTATTATACATGTTTAACATCTTTCAAAGACATGATTAATATTTTTCTAAATATATGTTTTGATTTATACTTTTAAATACATATTGTACATTTTTGGTGTACATAAAAAACATTTGTACATGTTTAACATTTTCCAAATACATGATTAACATTTAAAAAAATATATGTTTTGATGTCTATTTATTTCATACACATTCCCCTTTTTTTGTATACATCTAAAACATTTGTATGCACATTTAATATTTTTTAAACATATGATTAACATTTTCAAATACTCTTTCAGTCCTAAATTACTTGTCGCAGAAATGGATATATCTAGATTTATTTTAAGTTCTAGGTACACCAATTTCTTTCCATTTCCACGACAAGTAATTCGGGACGGAGGGAGTAGAAGTGGTAGAAACATTTTCTTAAATACGTGTTAAACATTTTTGGATGGTACAATTTTTGTTAAAGTACACGATGATTTTAGTGCATTCTTCAACTTTCTAAAAAATGTTATGATTTTTTTGAAATAGGCGAACATTTTAAAAATGCAACGTAATTTTTAGTTGCACACATATATTTTTACAATGTTTAATTTTTTAAATGTCACTATTTATTTGTAATGCATGCACATTTTTTAAATGCCGCAAACAACAGAATATTAGTTTCTTTTACATAGAGCAAAGGAAAAGGCAACATAAACTATCTTTATCCCTCAGTGTCTTTATGTATCGTACTAGCATAGCGGTTAGTTCAGGCATGAGCGAACCACGGGGCTCTCTTTTTTGGGGTTAGATTTTATCTTTTACTTTTTCCGTCTATGTTGATATCTCTACCTAATAATAAAGCATGGAACGCTTCTGGTCGTCCGTCGCATCGTTTTGCACAAAATCCCCTATATTTACTTATAATAAGCCGTGGTATAGTTTTAAGTCATAAACAAACAAAACGTTTCATTTTGCATAACCCCCTGTAGTTTTCGATAATTAACCCGCGGTACTATTTTAAGTGACCCAAACAAAACGTTTCGCGTTACGCAAAAGCCCCCTCAGTTTCCTAAATTCAACCCGCAGTCCATATCATATGTTTTTAAAAATAGTCATATCTTTTAAAAGGTAACTCCAACTTTGATATGTTATATATGAAATTTGATTAAAAATGTGTAGAATCTGAATATTATGTTATTTTACATGTTAAACATTTTTAAAATATTGTTTTCAGTGCAACCTTGATAAATAGTGCACAATCTGTCTTTATTTCATATCAGTGCAGATCCAGATGAAAAATGAACAACTCAGCAAAACTAGATTGAAGACGAAAGATAACCATGCATGCACGCGACGGCAAAACCTCGCAGGGGGCAAAGAAAGCAAATTTCTGATTTTATGCCGAGAGAGAGATGCATTAGAATTGCCACATTTAAACGCGATGTGATTGTGTGGGCACTGATGTCATGTTGAAATAAAGAACATGGACCTATTGAGATTTTAAGTCATGATTATTGGGTTAGGGGTGTGTGTTACTTTTTTCTCCCATTGCAACGCACAGGCTTTTTTGCTAGTATGGTATAAGGAATTGTCGTGCTTTGTAAACATGACACATCATGGGTGTGGTTGTTTTCCACGAGATCCTGTCATCGTTAGAGCATCCCCAATAGATGATTTATATCCGAAAATAGAAAGGTGAACATGGGTGCGCGCGCACCCACATGAATAGTAAATTCATAAAAAATACTAAAAAAATTAAAAAATTCTGAAATTTCGCGGTATGAAACTTAGTCAATCATTCTACTCATGTGTGAAGTTTCATGATGTCTTGACACCCATGGTATTCTTAGTGAAGAAAATACAAATGCGACTATACTATTCATTAAACAGTGTTTTTTAATATAACTTTGATTAGCTTCGATTTTGTCATTTTTGCCCAGATTACCACGGATGTGATTTCTTCGTGAAACTTCATATGCGAGTATACCGGTTGACTATGTATATTACAAAAATAAGTTCAGTTTTTTTTTGATTTATTCTAGCATTTTTTTTGAATATACTATTCATAAAGGGTGCGGCGCACCCATGTTCACCAAATCCACATCCATTTATATCTAGTGGTGTAAAAGTAGGTGCTGTATAATTTACATCATCAAAAAGTGTCTTTTACATCTTTAAAAAGGTCTAAACTCCAACTGATGATGTATAATTGGTGATGTAAAATTCATGAAGGAAATATGCCCTAGAGGCAATAATAAAGTTGTTATTTATATTTCCTTATATCATGATAAATGTTTATTATTCATGCTAGAATTGTATTAACCGGAAACTTAGTACATGTGTGAACATATAGACAAACTGAGTGTCACTAGTATGCCTCTACTTGACTAGCTCGTTGAATCAAAGATGGTTAAGTTTCCTAACCATATACATGAGTTGTCATTTGATTAACGGGATCACATCATTAGAGAATGATGTGATTGACTTGACCCATTCCGTTAGCTTAGCATTTGATCGTTTAGTATATTGCTATTGCTTTATTCATGACTTATACATGTTCCTATGACTATGAGATTATGCAACTCCCGAATACCGGAGGAACACTTTGTGTGCTACCAAACGTCACAACGTAACTGGGTGATTATAAAGGTGCTCTACAGGTGTCTCCGATGGTACTTGTTGAGTTGGCATAGATCAAGATTAAGATTTGTCACTCCGATTGTCGGAGAGGTATCTCTGGGCCCTCTCGGTAATGCACATCACTATAAGCCTTGCAAGCAATGCAACTAATGAGTTAGTTGCGGGATGATGTATTACGGAACGAGTAAAGAGACTTGCTGGTAACGAGATTGAACTAGGTATTGAGATACCGACGATCAAATCTCGGGCAAGTAACATACCGATGACAAAGGGAACAACGTATGTTATTATGCGGTTTGACCGATAAAGATCTTCGTAGAATATGTAGGAGCCGATATGAGCATCCAGGTTCCGCTATTGGTTATTGACCGGAGATGAGTCTCGGTCATGTCTACATAGTTCTCGAACCCGTAGGGTCCGCACGCTTAACGTTCGGTGACGATCGGTATTATAAGTTTATGTGTTTTGATGTACTGAAGATAGTTTGGAGTCCCGGATGTGATCACGGACATGACGAGGAGTCTCAAAATGGTCGAGACATAGAGATTGATATATTGGATGACTATATTCGGACACCGGATGAGTTTCGGGGGTCACCGGATATTTATCGGAGTGCCGGGGGGTTATCGGAACCCCGGGGGGACTATTGGGCCTTCATGGGCTAGGGAAGAGGGGAGGCAGCCCACAAGGGGCAGCCGCGCCCCCTCCCATGGGGAGTCCGAATTGGACTAGGGGAGGGGGGCGCGGCCCCTCTTTCCCTCTCCCTCTCCCTCTCCTACCTTCCCCCTTCCCCCTTCCTAGTAGGACTAGGAAAGGATGAATCCTACTCCTACTAGGAGGAGGATTCCTCCTCTCCTTGGGGCACACCAAGGCCGGCCGGCCTCCCCCTTGCTCCTTTATATACGGGGGCGGGGGGCACCCTAGGACACACAAGTTGATTGTTCCAAGCCGTGTGCGGTGCCCCCCTCCACCATATTCCACCTCGGTCATATCGTAGTCGTGCTTAGGCGAAGCCCTGCGTCGGTAACTTCATCATCACCGTCATCACGCCGTCGTGCCGACGGAACTCTCCCTCGAAGCTCTACTGGATCGTGAGTTCGTGGGACGTCACCAGTTGAACGTGTGCAGATCGCGGAGGTGCCGTACGTTCGGTACTAGGATCGGTCGATCGTGGACATACGACTACATCAACCGCGTTGTCATAACGCTTCCGCTTACGGTCTACGAGGGTACGTAGACGACACTCTCCCCTCTCGCTGCTATGCATCACCATGATCTTGTGTGTGCGTAGGAATTTTTTGGAAATTACTACGTTCCCTGACAGAGGCATCCGAGCCAGGTTTATGCGTAGATGTTATATGCACGAGTAGAGCACAAGTGAGTTGTGGGCGATACTAGTCATATTGCTTACCAGCATGTCATACTTTGATTCGGCAGTATTGTTGGATGAAGCGACCCGGACCGACATTACGCGTATGCTTACGCGAGACTGGTTCTACCGACGTGCTTCGCACACAGGTGGCTGGCCGGTGTCAGTTTCTCCAACTTTAGTTGAATCGAGTGTGGCTACGCCCGGTCCTTGTGAAGGTTAAAACAGCACATACTTGACGAAATATCGTTGTGGTTTTGATGCGTAGGTAAGAACGGTTCTTGCTTAGCCCGTAGCAGCCACGTAAAACTTGCAACAACAAAGTAGAGGACGTCTAACTTGTTTTTGCAGGGCATGCTGTGATGTGATATGGTCAAGACATGATGCTAAATTTTATTGTATGAGATGATCATGTTTTTTTAAAGTTATCGGCAACTGGCAGTAGCCCTATGGTTGTCTCTTTATTGCATAAGATGCAAGCACCATATAATTGCTTTACTTTATCGCTATGCGATAGCAATAGTTGCAAAAGCAATAGTTGGCGAGACAATCATGTGACGACACGTTGATAGAGATCAAGATGATGGATATCATGGTGTCATGGCGGTGACGATGCAGATCATGACAGTACTTTGGAGATGGAGATCAAAGGCACAAGATGATGATGGCCATATCATGTCACATATTTTGATTGCATGTGATGTTTATCTTTTATACATCTTATTTTGCTTAGTTCGGCGGTAGCTTTATAAGATGATCCCTTACTAAAATTTCAAGGTATAAGTGTTCTCCCTGAGTATGCACCGTTGCGACAGTTCTTCGTGCTAAGACACCACGTGATGATCGGGTGTGATAAGCTCTACGTTCACATACAACGGGTGCAAGCCAGTTTTGCACACGCAGAGTACTCGGGTTAAACTTGATGAGCCTAGCATATGCAGATATGGCCTCGAAACACTGAGACCGAAAGGTCGAGCGTGAATCATATAGTAGATATGAGCAACATAGTGATGTTCACCATTAAAAACTACTCCATCTCACGTGATGATCAGACATGGTTTAGTTGATATGGATCACGTGATCACTTAGATGATTAGAGGGATGTCTATCTAAGTGGGAGTTCTTAAGTAATATGATTAATTGAACTTTACTTTATCATGAATTTATTCCTGGTAGTATTAGCATATCTATGCTGTAGATCAATAGCTCACGTTTAGCTCCCCAATTTAATTTTTGATATGTTCCTAGAGAAAACTTAGTTGAAAGATGTTAGTAGCAATGATGCGGATTGGATCCGTGATCTGAGGATTATCCGCATTGCTGCACAGAAGAATTATGTCCTTCATGCACCGCTAGGTGACAGACCGATTACAGGAGCAAATGCAGACATTATGAACGTTTGGCAAGATCGATATGATGACTACTTGATAGTTTAGTGCACCATGCTTTACGGCTTAGAATCGGGGCTTCAAAGACGTTTTTAAAATGCCACGGAGCATATGGGATGTTCTAAGAGTTGAAATTAGTATTTCAGACTCATGCCCATGTCGAAAGGTATGAGACCTTTGACAAGCACTTTGCCTACAAGATGGAGGAGAATTGCTCAGATAGTGAGCATGTGCTCAAAATGTCTGAGTACTACAATCACTTGAATCAAGTGGGAGTTAATCTTCCAGATAAGATAGTAATTGACAGAGTTCTCTAGTCACTATCACCAAGTTACTAAAACTTCATGATGAACTATAATATGCAAGGGATAATGGAAACGATTCCCAAGGTCTTTGTGATGCTGAAATCGATGAAGGTAGAAATCAAGAAAACATCAAGTGTTGATGGTTGACAAGACCACTAGTTTCAAGAAAAGGGCAAAGGGAAGAAGGGGAACTTCAAAAAGAACGGCAAGCAAGTTGCTGCTCCCGTGAAGAAGCCCAAAGCTAGACCCAAGCCTGAAACTGAGTGCTTCTACTGCAAAGGAAATGGTCACTGGAAGTGGAACTGCCCTAGATACATGGCGGATAAGAAGGATGGCAAAGTGAACAAAGGTATATTGGATATACATGTTATTGATGTGTACTTTACTAGTGTTTATAGCAACCCCTCGGCATTTGATACTGGTTCAGTTGCTAAGAGTAGTAACTCGAAACGGGAGTTGCAGAATGAACAGAAACTAGTTAAGGGCGAGGTGACGATGTGTGTTGGAAGTAGTTCCAAGAATGATATGATCATCATCGCACACTCCCTATACTTTCGGGATTAGTGTTGAACCTAAATAAATGTTATTTGGTGTTTGCGTTGAGCATGAATATGATTTGATCATGTTTATTGAAATATGGTTATTCATTTAAGTTAGAGAATAATTGTTGTTCTGTTTACATGAATAAAACCTTCTATGGTTATACACCCAATGAAAATGGTTTGTTGGATCTCGATCGTAGTGATACACGTATTCATAATATTGAAGCCAAAAGATGCAAAGTTAATAATGATAGTGCAACTTATTTGTGGCACTGCCGTTTAGGTCATATTGGTGTAAAGCGCATGAAGAAAAACCATGCTGATGGGCTTTTGGAATCACTTGATTATGAATCAGTTGATGCTTGTGAACCATGCCTCATGGGCAAGATGACTAAGACTCCGTTCTCCGGAACTATGGAGCAAGCAACAGACTTGTTGGAAGTAATACATACTGATGTATGGAGTCCAATGAGTGCTGATGCTCGCGGCGGGTATCGTTATTTTCTAACCTTCACAGATGATTTGAGCAGATATGGGTATATCTACTTGATGAAACATAAGTCTGAAACATTTGAAAAGTTCATATAATTTCAGAGTGAAGTGGAAAATCATCGTAACAAGAAAATAAAGTTTCTACGATCTTATGGTGTAGGAGAATATTTGAGTTACGAGTTTGGTCTTCATTTGAAACAATGCGGAATAGTTTCACAACTCACGCCACCTGGAACACCACAGCGTAATGGTGTGTCCGAACATCGTAACGGTACTTTATTAGATATTGTGCAATCTATGATGTCTCTTACCGATTTACCACTATCGTTTTGGGGTTATGCATTAGAGACAGCTGCATTCACGTTAAATAGGGCACCATCTAAATTCGTTGAGACGACACCATATGAACTGTGGTTTGGCAAGAAACCAAAGTTGTCATTTCTTAAAATTTGGGGTTACGATGCTTATGTGAAAAAAGTTTCAACCTGATAAGCTCAAACCCAAATCGGAGAAATGTGTCTTCATAGGATACCCAAAGGAGACAGTTGGGTACACCTTCTATCACAGATCCGAAGGCAAGACATTCGTTGCTAAGAATGGATCCTTTCTAGAGAAGGAGTTTCTCTCGAAAGAAGTGAGTGGGAGGAAAGTAGAACTTGATGAGGTAACTGTACCTGCTCCCTTATTGGAAAGTAGTTCATCACAGAAATCTGTTCCTGTGACTCCTACACCAATTAGTGAGGAAGCTAATGATGATGATCATGTAACTTCAGATCAAGTTACTACCGAACCTCGTAGGTCAACCAGAGTGAGATCCGCACCAGAGTGGTACGGTAATCCTGTTCTGGAGGTCATGTTACTTGACCATGACGAACCTACGAACTATGAGGAAGCGATGATGAGCCCAGATTCCGCGAAATGGCTTGAGGCCATGAAATCTGAGATGGGATCCATGTATGAGAACAAAGTGTGGACTTTGGTTGACTTGCCCGATGATCGGCAAGCCATAGAAAATAAATGGATCTTCAAGAGGAAGACGAACGCTGATAGTAGTGTTACTATCTACAAAGCTAGACTTGTCGAAAAGGGTTTTGACAAAGTTCAAGGTGTTGACTAAGATGAGATCTTCTCACTCGTAGCGATGCTTAAGTCTGTCCGAATCATGTTAGCAAATTGCCACATTTTATGAAATCTGGCAAATGAATGTCAAAACTACATTCCTTGATGGATTTCTTAAAGAAGAGTTGTATATGATGCAACCAGAAGGTTTTGTCGATCCTAAAGGTGCTAACAAAATGTGCAAGCTCCAGTGATCCATCTATGGACTGGTGCAAGCATCTCGGAGTTGGAATATACGCTTTGATGAGTTGATCAAAGCATATAGTTTTATACAGACTTGCAGTGAAGCCTGTATTTACAAGAAAGTGAGTGGGAGCACTACAACATTTCTGATAAGTATATGTGAATGACATATTGTTGATCGGAAATAATGTAGAATTTTCTGGAAAGCATAAAGGAGTATTTGAAAGGAGTTTTTCAAAGAAAGACCTCGGTGAAGCTGCTTACATATTGAGCATCAAGATCTATAGAGATAGATCAAGACGCTTGATAAGTTTTTTCAATGAGTACATACCTTGACAAGATTTTGAAGTAGTTCAAAATGGAACAGTCAAAGACAGAGTTCTTGCCTGTGTTACAAGGTGTGAAATTGAGTAAGACTCAAAGCCCGACCACGGCAGAAGATAGAAAGAGAATGAAAGTCATTCCCTATGCCTCAGCCATAGGTTCTATAAAGTATGCCATGCTGTGTACCAGATCTATTGTATACCCTACACTGAGTTTGGCAAGGGAGTACAATAGTGATCTAGGAGTAGATCACTGAACAGCGGTCAAAATTATCCTTAGTGGAATAAGGATATGTTTCTCGATTATGGAGGTGACAAAAGGTTCGTCGTAAAGGGTTACGTCGATGCAAGTTTTGACACTGATCCAGATGACTCTAAGTCTCAATCTGGATACATATTGAAAGTGGGAGCAATTAGCTAAAGTAGCTCCGTGCAGAGCATTGTAGACATAGAAATTTGCAAAATACATACGGATCTGAATTTGGCAGACCCGTTGACTAAACTTCTCTCACAAGCAAAACATGATCACACCTTAGTACTCTTTGGGTGTTAATCACATGGCGATGTGAACTAGATTACTGACTCTAGTAAACCCTTTGAGTGTTGGCCACATGGCGATGTGAACTATGGATATTAATCACATGGTGATGTGAACTATTGGTGTTAAATCACATGGCGATGTGAACTAGATTATTGACTCTAGTGCAAGTGGGAGACTGAAGGAAATATGCCCTAGAGGCAATAATAAAGTTGTTATTTATATTTCCTTATATCATGATAAATGTTTATTATTCATGCTAGAATTGTATTAACCGGAAACTTAGTACATGTGTGAATACATAGACAAACAGAGTCTCACTAGTATGCCTCTACTTGACTAGCTCGTTGAATCAAAGATGGTTATCTTTCCTAGCCATAGACATGAGTTGTCATTTGATTAACGGGATCACATCATTAGAGAATGATGTGATTGACTTGACCCATTCCGTTAGCTTAGCATTTGATCGTTTAGTATATTGCTATTGCTTTCTTCATGACTTATACATGTTCCTATGACTATGAGATTATGCAACTCCCGAATACCGGAGGAACACTTTGTGTGCTACCAAACGTCACAACGTAACTGGGTGATTATAAAGGTGCTCTACAGGTGTCTCCAATGGTACTTGTTGAGTTGGCATAGGTCAAGATTAGGATTTGTCACTCCGATTGTCGGAGAGGTATCTCTGGGCCCTCTCGGTAATGCACATCACTATAAGCCTTGCAAGCAATGCAACTAATGAGTTAGTTGCGGGATGATGTATTACGGAACGAGTAAAGAGACTTGCCGGTAACGAGATTGAACTAGGTATTGAGATACCGACGATCGAATCTCGGGCAAGTAACATACCGATGAAAAAGGGAACAACGTATGTTGTTATGCGGTTTGACCGATAAAGATCTTCGTAGAATATGTAGGAGCCAATATGAGCATCCAGGTTCTGCTATTGGTTATTGACTGGAGATGAGTCTCGGTCATGTCTACATAGTTCTCGAACCCGTAGGGTCCGCACGCTTAACGTTCGGTGACGATCGGTATTATAAGTTTATGTGTTTTGATGTACCGAAGATAGTTCAGAGTCCCGGATGTGATCACGGACATGACGAGGAGTCTCGAAATGGTCGATACATAAAGATTGATATATTGGACGACTATATTCGGACACCGGATGAGTTCCGGGGGTCACCGGATATTTATCGGAGTGCCGGGGGGTTATCGGAACCCCCGGGGGGACTATTGGGCCTTCATGGGCCATAGGGAAGAGGGGAGGCAGCCCACAAGGGGCAGCCGCGCCCCCTCCCATGGGGAGTCCGAATTGGACTAGGGGAGGGGGGGCGCGACCCCTCTTTCCCTCTCCCTGTCCCTCTCCTTCCTTCCCCCTTCCCTCTTCCTAGTAGGACTAGGAAAGGATGAATCCTACTCCTACTAGGAGGAGGATTCCTCCTCTCCTTGGGGCACACCAAGGCCGGCCGGCCTCCCCTTGCTCCTTTATATACGGGGCGGGGGGGGGGCACCCTAGGACACACAAGTTGATTGTTCCAAGCCGTGTGTGGTGCCCCCCTCCACCATATTCCACCTCGGTCATATCGTAGCGGTGCTTAGGCGAAGCCCTGCGTCGGTAACTTCATCATCACCATCATCACGCCGTCGTGCTGACGGAACTCTCCCTCGAAGCTCTACTGGATCGTGAGTTTGTGGGACGTCACCGAGCTGAACGTGTGCAGATCGCGGAGGTGCCCGTACGTTCGGTACTAGGATCGGTCGATCATGAAGACGTACGACTACATCAACCGCGTTGTCATAACGCTTCCGCTTACGGTCTACGAGGGTACGTAGACGACACTCTCCCCTCTCGTTGCTATGCATCACCATGATCTTGCGTGTGCGTAGGAATTTTTTTTGAAATTACTACGTTCCCCAACAACTCATACTCCAACGGATGATGTATAACTGGTGATGTAATGTGAACCTACTGTTGAAACTAAACTACCAATCAAATGGGGGATGCTCACACGCAGCCGGCCAGATTCTCGCGTGTCGCCAGCTATTGAGCAAATTGAGCGCCCCTAATGCTGCCCCTTCTCCTCGCCCCCTCCTCTACAACACACTGCCAATTGCTATTGCCGCTCGTCTTTTCCTCCTCCTCCATGAATGCCGCCGTCGAGGGGAGGATCAGCATGACCATGAGCGCCTCTGAGAAGCTCGTGCGACCGCGGTCATTGCCGCGGAACACCTCCTGGATCCTCTGCTCCAGCATGGTGGATGGCCGGATTCGGGCGGCGGAGATGGCCGGCGGCGAACTAGAATGGGCAGTGGAGGGGCCAGAGTTGGGGGGCAGTGGGGCGACGCGAGAGCTGGCCGGAATTAGTTGGTGACGGCGGCGACGAAAAGAAGATTGGGTGGCAGAGCACTGGTGGCAGCGGGAATAGGCGACGGGGTTGGTTATGGACGGACGGCTAGCGGCGGTGTTTCTGGGCAAAAATCATCAGCGGTGGAGGCAGGCGGGAGGCAGGCGGGCGTCGGTTGGGCGGGTGGAGCTTTTAGATTTGGCGGTGTGCCGTTCAAGCGCGAGTGGCCGTTTTACATCATCACGGAGGTGGAGATGCAAATTTGCATCTCCAAGTGTTGTATTTCATGTCCCTTGGAGGAGGTGATGTATTTTTTTCATCTATGCCATATGTTGGAGTAGCGTTTTTAGGCCTTCATGATGTAACAATTAGTTATTTTTGCAGCTACATCTTCTATCAGAGATGCTCTTTGGTTATGTGTGCAAAAACCACCCGTTCTCATGTTTTTTTTCATTTGAGGGCTCCGCATGTAAATAAAGAAAAAGCCAAGGGATTTTCTGCATACCATGCGTTGACAACAAGTTGTTGCCATGCATCCGGGTGTGCGAAATGTGAGCGTATTTGCACGTCCGCACTACAATCATGTATTTTACAAGTTTTTGCACCGAACTAACCGTCGCATACTAGTTCTAAGACTCCTAGTGTATTTACCTTCTTTTTTCCTTCCGGAGAGACACAAATTTACTTCTCATGCAGGCACGGGTTTGTTTCCAAGAGAGGCACGGTCATGCTTCTCAGAAAAGAATAGAAAAGTATGTTTTTTTTTCTGATTTCGCGAGAGGCACATATTTACTTCTCGTGGAGGCATGAATTTGCTTTTGCGAGAGACATAGTCGAGCCTCGCAAAAAAAAAGAATCGCATTTTCTTCTTCTGCGAAATGCACAGATTTGCTTCTCGTGAAGGCATTGTTTTCGTGAGAGGTACATTTGTATCTCTTCGGAAAAGGAAAAAAAACGTGCTCCCCCAGGTTTTTTATCCTATTTTTTCATGAAAAAAAGAGTTCATCAAAGTCTATCAACAGAGGATCTAGTTTAGAAAATCTTGAAGTAAGGAATCCAACAGTAAAACGATTCGAGATTTGAACACACGATTTAAGAAATATTATTTTTGAATAAACGAATCTATTGAAAAAATAAAACTCACAAGTTACGACAAGGCGCGCATGAAATGCACCACTTGTCGCAACCTGAAAAGGTGGACATTACCTTTGTAAAAGTACTCATTCTTTCTTTAGGGGAAAGCAAAAGATACTCCTTAATTAATGATTTCGTGGCGTTGTGTGCAGCCCTGGTGGATGTGGCAGGCCATGGGCCTTCTCGGCATCAAGGCAGGGTGCACCTATATGACCCATTTTGCATAAAAAATAAACCTGGGACATACGGAGACCACGATGGGTACTGTAGTAGACATGTCTTTCCAGATATTTTATCCAAAACATGAAAAACAATATTCTAGAACTGAACATATTTATAAAATATTAGAAATACTACATTTTCTAAAACATATTGAAAAATACTATTATTTTTATAAATTTATGAACATTTTTAGATTACTTTTTCTGAAATTTTGATAAGATTTTCGAAACGAAACGAAGATTTTTGCAAACTTTACAATTTTATTTGAAAAATGTGAGAACGTTTATTGCAGATCTGGGATTTATTTTTGAAAATTTGATAATTTTTAAAAGCAGAATGTTTTTTAAGCTCCGTTTTTTTTGCAATTTTAGACATTTTATAGTTTATTGAAAAAATCGAACATTTTATAAAAACATTTTCTTCTTCTTCCTGAAAAATAAATAAATTATCGATCAAAGAAAAAAAATAGACAAACAAAAACGAAGAAAAACGACCAGGAACCTTCTACCTGTGCAACCCAAAAAGGGCCGGCACCTTTACCTGTCCATTTGAGTTTTAGTACCAATTTGACTTGTCTAAAAAAAAAGTACCAATTTGACGCAATGAGTGTCCAATAGGCAATTCCTTCAAGGAATGTTAGGCTAGTTTTTTAAAGTAATATGTTCAACTCACTTTTTCTTGTTTTACGTTTTTGTTTCGTTTTTCCTTTCCCCCTTCTTTTATCGAAATTTAAAATATTAATGAAAATTTACAAAATATCTAAAAATTTGGAAAAGAGTTCACATATTTGACAAAATGTTTGAGAATTCTCAGAAAATGTTCATGGATTTGAAAAAATGTTTGCAGATTTTAATTTTTAATGAATTTTAAAAATATTGACGTATTAAAAAATGTTCTTGAATTTTAAAAGATATGCACATATTCAATAACTGTTCTTGAGTTCATAAAATATCGGCAATATTAAAAAAATGACGGATTCAAGAAATTTCACAAATTTTAAAATGGTTGAGATTTAAAAAAAGGTTAGTGTAAAAATGATCATGAAATCAAAATGTTCATGAAATTTGAAAAAGTATACTAAATTTGTGAAGATGATCCTGAAATTGAAAAAAGGAAAAAAAAAGGAATAAAAACTCACACACAATATCATTATTTGTTAGAAATGAACTAAGGGAGTGAGTCTTACTCATACATAGTATCATTATTTTGATTTCGAGAATGCATCTACTTTCGCTCTCCTCTTAGAAGGGGGCGAAAGGAAAACCATGAAGATATGGGGTGACAAAATATTATTTTTCTTCCATTATAAGGCCCCCCAACAGAATCCGCTCACAATTATTCCAATGAAGGGGGGCGAGGGGCCGGTGCCCTCCACCCTTTCTATGACAAGACGTACTTTGCATCTGGGACTACCTTTTTAGAAAATATGGGAGTACATAATACTTTCTTTCTGTTAGTCAAGTATTTTTTTGTGGGGCCTAGAAAGCGTTCTTTGACCCCACATCATCTTAAAAGCCATCCGTCTTGGCATGTTCAGATGACAGATGCCACGATGTAGCAAATACATGCATGGCGATAAGCTCGAACAACATGTGTTATCGTTAATAGGATTATGGTGCCGAATTGCCAGTACCACTGAGTTCTATGTTGGCGAAGCTGGATGTTTTCAAAGGAAATGAAACGTTATCTATTTCTGTGCCAATTGTTTCTGGGTAAGTTCCTACACCATACTAGATTAGATAAACCAAAGCCCAAGTGTCGTCAGTTACTAATGGTGTGCGCTATTATCATTAATTTAATCAAGTTTTTAATGTGCTCATACATTTATCAATTCTTTTGGAACATATGTAAGCATTTACAGTCGGGTGGTCTCACAAACTGATACAAATCTGATGAGCACATTCGGGTTTGGACCATGTCGCATGTCAATTATAGTCGTTTAGATTACCCCGCAATGTCTTTTCTCTTTGCATGCAAAGCTATGTGGTGGAAATCCTTCTTCCGGGCAAAGTTGTGGATGCCAGATTGGTTTACTCTCCACTCTTGCCATCATCGTATGTTTTTGGGTATTTCCTATGTTTCAATATGCATACTTACGCTATATCCTATGTTTCTGGGTATATCCGTTTGTAGCTTGTACTATTGCCAAGAAATGGTGATGCTTATGGCTCAAACTATAACAAAACACCATCACGACATAGTACAAAATACCTTGTTCATGAACTTATGATGGTTGTGCTATCTTCCCACATAAATGGAAGCAAACTTTAAATGCCTCACTTTACTCATTACTATATAATACAAAAAGTTTCGAAACATATCATTTATTTTGCCACCATACCCATAATAACACTTGGAAACCCTCCACCATCTACAAGAGGGTAAAACCTATCTTATAGTTAGTTGTAATCAGATTATCACTAAATGTAGTAGTAAACATCCCGCATGCCCATGAAAAAGCATGTACTTCAAGAGAGGGAGTACAATAAGCTATAAGATGTAGGTAGTGTTCGATAATCTGGGTCTACACTCCACATTGTACAATTAATAAATACACTTATTTCTGCTTTTCTCAAAAGAAATAATAAATAATTACCAGCCTGATCATCAGACAAAAACTCCATATGATAGCAAAGCTAACATGCAAACAATTCATGATTACGAGGTCTGACAGAAATTGGACTAAAGTAACAATCCCACTTTACCTGACATAATAACACTTCAAATTTTATGCACTAAAATTTAACATGCTCCCACATCTCGCCCCTCTAATTTTTTTCTCCTTTACACTTCTTCCACTGGCTTTTCTTTGTGTGTGTGTGGGGGGCACTGCCCCCTGGCATATATACATAGCTCCTCCACGACACCATAGTATTGCGGATTCTGATACTACATTAGCATACCTCACGGGTAAAGCTTTTGATCCATTTGTTATTGCAGTCAGTATACATTTCATATGTTTTTGATTCAGGGAAGGTTCTAAAACCTTCTCAAAATGTGCGACAAATCGAGGGAATGTCCTAGAAAAAGCATGGAAAGGGCAAGAAAGTGAAATGGGTCCGCCCATGTAGCAGCCCTAGGCGCTAGGGGGTACATGGGAGAGCTCCCGAGCTGGCCGAGGCCCAATAATGCACGTGCACGACGCTAGCCGGTTCTGTACGCTTGCTCATTCATTTCGGGGCTTTTAACTGCTACCCTTTGCGGTTGAATAAAAACCAGAATATGGTTGTATAGATAAAAAAATATTGTGAAATTAGCAAACTTATCATGAATTTGAAAAAATAGGAATATGAAAAAGTTTACATTTTTAAAAAATGTTTGCAAATTTATTTATATTTGTAATTTTTTGCACGAATTCAGAAAGTACTCACGAATTCAAAACATGTTTGTGAACTTGAAAAAGTTGCACGAACCCAAAAAATGTTTATGCATTTGGAAAAAGTTCGCCAACTTGAAAAAAATGTTCACTAATTCAATAAATGTTCATGCATTTAAAAAAATGAATTTGGCAGTCGTTCACAATTTGTAAAAATGTGGATTTGAAAAAAAGTTTACAATTTACGAGTTTGGAAAAAGTCGACGAATTTTAAAACTGCTCATGATTTTGAAAAAACTTTGCAAAGTGTACAAAAGATCGCGTATTCGGAAAAAAGATTGTGAATTAAAAAATCTTGGATTCAAATTTTTTGAAAGAGGTTCAAATATATGAAAAGACTATGCAAATTTGGAAACATAAATTGAAAATTGCTCACAATAGAAGTCATTGGATTTAAAAATGAAAAAAGTCAAAAAAGAAAAAAATAATGCAAACAACACAATAAAACTCAATGAGAAGCTACAAGAGGTATCATAAAAACGGTCAAAAGCTTCTATAAACTTCACAAAACGGTTTTAGGTTTCTCGTGTAGAGGCAATATTAAATGGGACGACCCAGTAGAAAAGGAGCGAATGGGAGTGTTAGCGTTTCCTATCATTATGCTTGTAACCAACGCTATAAGCACCTAATAGGGTTTCACACGGTTTACCAGCTATTCCCTGCGTTACCTTTTTTTTGGCAAATTCCGTGCGTTGCGTGGAAAATAGGATTGGCCTAGTAGAACTGAGGGGGCGTTGATGGGCTCGTTTGATTGGCGTCCTCGGCATGTTGCTGTAGGCATGTAGCCTCGAAAATTGTTTTGGTTGGTGCTCAGAGAAGGAAAAAGCCTGACCCCGGCACAAGGAATCACATGCCTGGGGCACCTTGGCCAGATGCCTAGCCGCAAATTCTACTCCCTTCATCTAAAAAACCTCGTCTTATATTTAGACAAATCTAAAATAAGTTTTTTTGACAGAGGTAATACCATATATAATTAGCTACTTTTCTCTATGGGCCATGTCTGAAACCAAAGCGCTTTCACAGCAAGCATTACTTTGGTCAAGTATGCAACCAAACACTCCATGCGCAAGGGTGCGGAGCAGCGCCCGATCCGTCCCGCTCCATAGTTAAAATTGATTTTCTTTAGTTATAACTGCCCCGCTCAGTTTTAGTTCAATCCGAACTAACTCTTTACTTATGCTGGACTATGCGAGATGCCTGCTTGCATCCCTACCCATGCGTGACCAGGAATAAAACCTCCGATTTTTCGAATATCCAATTCGGTGCCCAGGTCTAGATGAACCTGGTGAACAGTAGCGCGATAAAAAATAAGAAAAAATTCGATTTTTTAATGGAAGATGTTCGAGTGCATGATGTGCGTGCAAATTTTCATCCCATTTGAACATCTGTGGAGCTCGTGGCAAAAAGAGAAAACCGGCCAAAACAGTGCGTGAACAGTAACCTTACTCACATAGCCGAATTTTGTTTTTTTTGTCGCGCGCTGCTCGAATGTCAAAACTCTACCAATATTTACACGAAGATCACACACATAAGCATCTTGCTGGCAATTTTTTTTTGGATTTTTTGAATTTTTTACGAATTTTTGATTTTGCCCGAGCTCATGTGAGCTCGGGCGCTGAAACGCCGCGCTCCAGATTTCTAGGTTATGTCCACGTAGCAGTTTTTGTCAGGCACGAGAGCTTAGGATCCAAACCAAACAGACCCTATATCTCACCTCTACATGTTGTGTATGTTAGGGCATATCCAAGGCTGACCATCAAACATACACTATATGTCTGGATCATAGTGTCTGGACCAATTTTGTCATCCAACGAGGATCTGTCTATGGTGGCTTAGCAGTCCGATCGTACGGATTCTGGTATCCAAGAGACAAATGTTGGGGGCGGGGCTTTGCCATAGTCCGGACATGACCTTGACCAATCACATGGCCCTCCTCCTCTCTCTCCTCTCAACTGCACATGCATGGTTTCTCTCTCATCTCTCTTCTCCACAAATATCCCACCACATGCATGGTCCCCACTTACGTTTTCTTCTTCCAACCGGATACTTTATGATTAGCAATTGATGGCTTCCTCCCGCATCATGTCTACCGACCACGTCCAGACATAAAAATAGATATATACTGGAGAAATTTGGGCCAACGTTGGAGATGCCCTTAGTTGCACACAGAAGAAACTAACATACAAAATAAGTGCAGCGTACAACTGGAGGAATAAAGTTAGTTTAGATCTCTCAAAACTTGAAGGGCCTCTTTGAACCCGAAGGAAAAGTGAAGGAAGAACATAGGAACATGACATTTTCATATGGTATTGTTATTCATGCGTTTGACTCAAAGTAATGGGGCAAAGGAGGAACAAAGGATTTTTTTTTATTTGGTCTCGGTTTAGAAGAAAACTCAAGAATTCTAACATCCACTCGGACCTCTTTTCAAATTCCTATGCACGAAGAACGATACTAAGATACTTAGTGACATAAGAACCTTCTAATTATACATTTTCTTATGTGGTTTGACTTTAGTTTGACCATCGTTATTAGGAATCCTTTTTTTTCAGTTCCTGTGAACCAAACACACCAGTTGACAAAATTCATGTGTCTACCAGTCCTCTGTTTAGCATGAGCATTTCTATCATATTCCTGTATTTTTTCCATTCCCGGTTTTTTTTGGAATACTACAAATCAAATGAGCCCAGATTATACCTACTCTAAAACGAAGTCACCATATCTAGACAAATAATACAAATACTACACCCATAGCTGAAAAGAACTTTTAGACAAATTAAGAATGGACGTGGACCCAAACATTACTCAATTACCGACAATAATACTTTACGATTTACACATTCCAGCTTCTCAGAGAAGGAATGCCGTTGTCACATTTTGCCTGATAAACTACAGCAGGATCAGTCATCATTTATACATTTTGGTGTTTGAAATCAATGTATATGCTATACACACCGAATATGTATTATGCCGTGGAAATATGCAGAAATAAGATAAATATAAGGAATTATAGAATCATTGAGATGAGCGTGGAACTTGTGCTTAGTTTTACGAGGAACCCCAAACTAATCTTAACTATACTTTGAACCACCATGTTAGTTTCTTGCTCGGAACCGCCTTTCACCTTAGAATAAAAAAAGCTCCCCGTTGATAAAAAAATCATAACTAACAAAACTATAAGTCCCTTGCATTTTATGGGAGCACAACTAATAATTAGATTTGGCAAATCCTTTTTTCACGAATATGCAAAGTTTGCGTATCATTTCATTGATACAAGGAGTAAAATGAGTATAGAAGAGTACAACACACATGCCATGAACGCAGGAAGGCATGAACATTGTGCCCAGGGCAGAGAGACAAGGGATGCTCAGCCGATAGATAGGATACATCACAGCTAAACCTACCAAACCTAAGCTAAGAACGACGATGCCAAACCAATAAGAATTCCAACATCGTCCAAGCCAAAACCGGGAATACCGCGAGCGAGAAAGATAGTGTCTTCAAGAAGGAAGACGACGCCGAGACACCATCACTATCCGGTCTGGGGGACCCGGACCTAGGGTTTGCCCCCGAGCTCGAAGAGGGGCTTAGCTGAAGGCCTTGGCAATGCCTCTAAGAAGGAAACAACACCCGCGGGCGCCCTCGCTGCCAGCACCAGAAAGCCGAGCAGGGATCTCTCCCTGGCCTGACGCTGAGCGATCCCATAGCCGCCGAATATGTAATAATAGATGGGGAAGCCAACACTACTAGGAACCACCATGTCAGGAAGGGGTTGGCGGCACTGCACCTGCCGTCGGAGGGTGGCACCGCCTCCTAACCCACGAGCGTAGGATCGGGCAAAAGGGGGACGCTTTGAGGCATACAGGGTAGGGCGGACATCAAGGAGAACCACGTGGGGGTAGTGGGGCAACGGCATCCAGCAACGCTGGCAAGCAAGGACTGGAGGGACGGAGATCCAAGCTGTTGTAGCCTTAGCCATCGGGGCATCGACGAGCAAGGTGAGATGGAAAGGACGCTGGGTAGGGGACGCTGGCAGCGAGGGACACTGGAGAGACGCGGACCCGAGGCTGCCGGGACCGGAACAACACCGATAAGGAGCACCGCAAGAAACCTCATGCGAGCCACAATTACAGATGCATCGCGCCTCCACACGAGAGTCCTGTCACCATGGCTCAGGAGGGGGAGGGCCGCCGGTGATGAGGGGGCCACCTGCACGGGAGGCAGGCTGCAAACGCCCCCGTAACCGGCCGCAGGCCCCAAGCCCCAACCACGGTCAGCTGAACCACAAGCATCAACTGGGTCGCGAGGCCGCGGGGAGGGGGGTGGCGCCCGTGGCAACAGCCAGGAGCACGGGACCGGCCGCCCGCTGGTAGGCTCGAGTAGCACTTGGAGGGAGGGCACCCTAGAATCGCTGGGGAGGATCCTCAGGTCGCGGGTTGAGGGGGTGGAGACGTGTGAGGTGGAGGAACCTATTCACTAGTTTTCTATTCTATTCAAAAGACCATTCTACGTCTACCTATCTATTCTATTAAAAAAACTCCGTTCTACCTATATTTGCTATTTTATTATATTCAATATACCTACATTCTATTCATATAACCTATATGTTCTATTTTATTCAAAAAAACATAGATGGGGGAGGGGGAAGGGAGGAAGGGATGGAGGGGGCAGGAGGGAGGAAGGGAGGGAGGGAGGAGAGAGGGAGGAGGCCGAGATGGGGAGGGAGGGAGGAAAGAGGGAGAGAGGAAGGGAGGAGGACGGCGGGTGAAGAGGAGGAGGGGAGGGCGGCGAGCGAAGGAGGAGGAACGATGGCGTGGACGGGGGGGGGGGCGGCGAGCGAAGGAGGACGAACGATGGCGTAGACGGGGGCGGCGAGAGGAGGGAGGAGGCGGTGAGAGGAGGAGGGAGGGAGATGCCTCGGGGGCGACGACGGGCGACGGTGGCGGCAGAGAGAGCAAGCGAGAGAGGGGGCGACGGCGGCGACAGAGGGAGCGAGCGAGAGAGTGTGATGGGAGAGTGAGGGAGAGGTAGTGGAACGGGCCACAGAGGAAGAAGATAGGGCTATCTTAGCAGTAGCACGGGGTATGGGCCCACGCTACTCGTAAGCCTGTTATCTGTAGCGTGGTGCTAGAGCCCATGCTACTGCTAAGTGGGTCGGGGAGCTGGGCCCGGGCTGGCCACAGTGGCAGCGAGGGTTATACACCGCACTACTGCTAACGGGCTTAGTAGTAGCGCGGTCCAGCGACCCACGCTGCTACTGCCGCTAGCTCGTGGGGGCAGTGCGGAGCCCACTTAGCAGCTGCGCTTGTTGGGGAACCACGCGCTACTGTTACATACTACTTGTAGCGCATGTTATATCCCCTCGCTATTGCTACTTAACAGTAGCATGGGTTTCTCACCCCATGCTGCTACTAAGCATCTACCTATAGCCCTTTTCCTAGTAGTGGAAATTATTAAACTAAGCATTCAGCAGAGGATCTCATATCCACATTAAACGTTTCAGATCCTGCACATACCAAGGTTCATCCATACCCCTGAGAACTTGGGGCTACTCACACATGAGGGCAACAAGCATCATGGCTATGGTAAGGAAATACATGGGTGAGAGATTCAAATGATACACCGAAGGATCCACTAGGGTTTTTGATGTTGCAGATGATAAGGATGTGGATGATGATGGTGATGATGTAGTGGATAACGATGACGGTGGTGATGACGTTGTCCTCTTCCGCGATGAGAAGGATCCCCTCCTTCTCCTTGCCAATCCCTCCTATGGAAGAACTCCAAAGGCTAGGGTTCTGTCTTCTGGATGAGTATCTGGTGTCTCTGAGTGTCTGATTCACAATCAGATTCAACTGGGTGAAAATACTTGATCCAGCGACGGTGGCGGCGTGCCATACAACCGCTCATATGGGCACTTGTGGTCGTATGGAACGCCGTCTTTCATGCTTAAAGCGCAATGATGTCCATTTCTTTGGCCTCTTTGATTGATTCTTTTATGGAAAGTGATCATCACCTTAAATATGTGATTCACCACCATTTTTGAGGATTTTTTTCCATTAAATGATAATTGGTCCAAAAGACGTTACCTGAGGGATTATCAACAAAAAGAAGTGCGCGAACGCAGTAAAATTCCACAAAGCCTACTGTGTAGGCACAAAATACTTAGTAAAACATGGAATAAATTGGACTCATCAACTCCCCCATGCCTAAGTCTTGCTCGTCCCCGAGCAAGTACTGTGGTTTGTAAAAACAAGGTCAACCTTGTGTTTGTGAGATACGGATATTGAGAAGCATGAGCCCATCACTGTTCTAGGGGAATTATTCGAGATGAGCAATTTGCAACAAATGGTAGCTCATATTCACCATGATAAGGATCATGCACACATCCACATTTTATCGCGCAATTTTTCTGAGTAGGTAACAACTTTATATCCTAGCTAGTTCATCGTTGTTTCGACCGGGCAAGCAATTATTTCTTTCCTCTTGTTCTTTTTGGGACTTTATATTTTTTTATAAGTCTCCAATCATTGAGACATGCTATAGGCTCATCTGATCTTTTGTATGATATGCAAGCCAAACATGAATCTCGACAAGACTTATTTTACAAAAGCACTTTTTAACTTTTAGGGGGATTAATTTCTTTGCTTGCCCTTTTGTAAGTTGAAGCATTCAATGAACTAGCATATATAGTTATTTCATCTTCCTTCAAAAATTTAACAACTGCAATGTGGAGGACTTATAATCATTATGAAAGTAATCATGGGCTACTATTTAGACCACAAAAGTCATCACGTTCTCAATTTAGAAACAATGGTCTCACGCATCAAGATATGCGTATACTCATTGGAAAGGGTCATCCCTTATTCAAGAGAAGAATGATAGTTTAACTTTATCAAAGACAAATCCTAATCTCATCTTGCGGAAGGGAAATGACTAAAAGTAAAGATACAAAGTGCACGTGAATCTCCCCCAAGCTTACAATCAAGCCGGGGAGATCCAGGCACTAAGCGTTAGATGCTCACTCCTGGGAATCTTTGAAGGCTGCGCAGATGCTTTTGAGTTTCTTCTTCATCCCCTCGATCACGCCTTGCTGATCATCTACAACCTAGGTCAAAAACTCAAGTTATGTAGTGTTGTTCTTAAGAGCTTCAATCATAAGCCCGACCTTATGAAGAAGACCATCCACCCTTGCTTCCAAGTCTTTACTCATCAACTAGTAATAATCAATCCCATCTCTGATCACATTAACACAAGCCTTCAGAACTTTCTCTAATTCCCTGATCTTTTCCTTCATCTCCTCTAGGGTCAGTGGCTCCTTTCCCCACTCAGCTTGAGGAGGCCCCAGAGGAAATAATGGAATAGATCCACATATATTGAATTGATAGGGATTAGGAGGATACTCATCTGGACTTGTATCATCATCTCCTTTTGCTTGTTCTTCCTCTTTGATCTCCACCACCTTAACCTTCTCGTCAAGGTCCTTATTCTCCGGACGCGGCTTCTCCATGAGGCTTAGCTTCCTCAAGCTTTCCCATCCTCAGGGCACGACATCATCCAAGCCGGAGAAGGGGATGATGCGAGCACATGTGGATGAAACTTTGTTACTCATGGTGGCGGCCGGACTCGTGATCTATAACTAAAATATTTTTGGTGGAGAAGGGAAGCAAAAGAGATGTGAGATTAAATGGTTTAGGGCTTAATGATGTGCCCTTTCCCTCCTTATAAAGGCTAAACTTACAGGTAATCACGAGACCAAGAATAAAAGTTAGTCAGAAAGAAATCAGAACAAAATCGGGAACGGATCTCGAAAATAGACCAAACGACGGTCTTCCATACGGGCGCTTGCGCCCGTATGGCCGGTCGTTTGGCCTACTGCCGAGATCCTCTCTATCTTTTTTACCCGTGGCAATGACAAGGTCATGCGAGCGACCATCCGGGTGCTCACGGTCGTTTGATATGCCAACATTTGTTCTGTATTTTTCTCCTCCACTGAGGACAACTCAAGCGACCGCTCAAACGGGCGCTGGCGTCCGCATGAAACACCGTCTTTTCTTCTGGAATTTTTGCCTCTTCCGTCTGCCATCCATGCGACCGCCCGAACTGGCGCCTACAGTCGTTTGGAACGCCGTCTTTCGTGCTGTTGGTTGCAGCGTTTCTCCCTTAGAAATTTTTCGTCCTCCTAAAAGGTTAGTGACAAAGCCCCCAACGAACGACGAGAATTCCAGCTTTTCAGACTTAAGTTTTAATAGGGCTAAGGAAATAAAATCCAAAAATCTAAACTTGTATTTACATCCGTTTTGTTGGGCATTATTTCTTACCTTTTTCTAGCTTGCTCGATGGTTAGAGAACTTACCTCTTCCACTTCTCGGTCTTCCTTTTGTTCGTCTGCGAGGTAAAGCTTCAAGGGTTGCCCATTCACAATCCAAGGTCCATCTTTCCCTCCTTTTATAGCCTAACAACACCGGAGTTATATACCTCTTCTATCTCGTAGGGTCCTTCCCAACGGGACCTGAGCTTCCCTGGAAACAACTTTAAACAGGGATTAAATAGGAGGACCTTGTCCCCAACAGTGAAAGTTCATTTTAGTATCTTACGATCAGGCCACATTTTAACCTTCTCCTTGAACATTCTGGCACTCTCATAAGCACTATTATGGAGCTCTCCTAAAGCATGTATATCTAGCAATTTTTCTCTTCAACCTCCCAAAGACTAAAATTAATACTCTTGATAGCCCAAAAGCATTATGCTCTAGCTCTAGAGGCAAATGACAAGCCTTACCATACACCATCTTGTATGGTGACATCCCTATGAAATTCTTGTAGGCGGTACGGTATGCCCAAAGTGTTTCATTTAATTTACCTGCCCAGTCTTTCCTGGATTTCTGCACTGTCTTCTGCAATATAGTTTTTTCTCCCAGTTGGAGAGTTCCACTTGACCACTGGTTTGTGGATGATATGGGGAAGCTACTCGGCGAGTTACCTCGTATTTATGGAGTATCCTTCCGGAAATTCCCTGTATAAAATGAGATCCACCATCACTGATAAGAATTTTAGGAACTCCAAACCTGGGCAAGATGATATCCTTTATCATCTTCAACGAAGTGGCTGCATCTGCGTGTTTAGTCGATAAAGTTCAACCCACTTGGTAACATAATCTACAGCTACAAGAATATGAGTGTAGCCATCCGAAATAGGAAAAAGTCCCAAATAGTCTAATCCCCAAACATCAAAGGGTTCACAGACTAGACTATAATTCATGGGCATTGCTTGCCTTCTTCCTATGTTACCTGTGCGTTGAGAAGCATCACAATTTTTGACAAACCTGTGGGCGTCTCTAAAAATAGTGCGCCAATAGAATCCGGATTGAAGCACCTTAGCAGCGGTCCTATCACCAGCATAAGGGCTTTTATGGCAGCTTTCAAGTATAACATTCATTTCATGCTCTGGAACACAACGCCTTATCATGCCATCTGGTCCATGCCGATAAAGAAAGGGACCATCCCAGAAATAATACTTCAGCTCACTTTAGAAAAAAAATTCTCTGATGGTAACTCATATCAGGCGGCATGTACTTTCCTACAAGAAAGTTAGCATGATCGGCAAACCAAGGTTCTATTTTTTTAATCATAGCCAAACTCTCGCCTGGGAAGGACTCATTTATAGGGACTGGATCACATGGTATCGTCTCCATGCGCGACAGATGATCCGCCACTAGATTATCCTCCCCCTTGCGGTCTACTATCTGCAAGTCAAATTCTTGAAGTAACAATATCCATCGAATCAATCGGGGTTTAGCGTCCTTCTTTGCAAGAAGGTATCATAAGGCATGATGATCCGGATGAACTATCACTTTCGAATTAATAATGTAAGGACGGAATTTATCACAGGCAAAGACAATAGCAAGCAATTCTTTTTCAGTAGTGGCTAGATGTATTTGCTCCTCATCCAAAGTCTGGCTAGCATAAAAGACAACATTGAGATTTTTATCATCTTGCTGACCTAGGATGGCTCCTGCAGCGTAATTTCTAGCATCACACATAATCTCAAAGGGTTCATCCCATTTTGGAGGTTGAATGATAGGAGCGATGATTAAATCTTCCCTCAATTTTTCATATGCCTGATTGCAAATCTTGTCAAAAGAATATGGCACATCTTTGTGCAAGAGGTCAGTCAACGGTTTTGATATCTTGAAGAAATCTTTCATAAACCCTCTAGAAAAACTAGCATGTCCCATAAAAGATTGCATACCTTTTAAGTCTTGAGGGTAAGGTAAATTTTCTATCACCTCAATTCTTTCTTGATCAATCTTGATGCTTTTTCCCGATATTCGGTGTCCCAACACTACCCCTTCTGTGACCATGAAGTGGCTCTTCTCCCAATTTAGAACAAAACTTGTTTCTTCACATCTGTGCAAAACTTCTATAAGATTATAGAGATAATTGTCAAAGGATGTTCCATGGACAGAAAAATTGTCCATGAATGTCGGATTCAGGGCTCCGCAGACCCAAGAAGGTTCGAACTCTAGGGCGTATGCGAAGAACTCAACCTCTCGACCTCACCAACTCATCGCCCTACAGCCTAGCCTAGCCGGATTCACGTGAGCAAGGAAGAAGATGAACACGGCAGTTTACCCAGGTTCGGGCCACCTTGTGGTGTAATACCCTACTCCTGCTTTGTGGTGGATTGGCCTCACGAGGGGCTTAGGATGAACTAGTACAGTGGATGAATAGCCTCTTGAGGGTGAGAGTGAGTTGACCAGGGTGGCAATGAGCCGATCCCTTCTACAGTGGTGGCTAGCCCATACTTATAGTGGCCTCGGTTGTAACGCCCACGATGCGGCTATATCTCCCACGTGTCGAGGCACGACTTAGAGGCATAACCGCATAGTGGTTTTGTCGCAAGAAGGGTCATCTTCACACAATCCCATGTAATGAACAAGAATGGGATAAAGAGTTGGCTTACAATCGCCACTTCACACAATACATGAATAAATATCATACATCATCCAAAATACAAGCATATAGACCGACTATGGTCAAAATCCAGATGAAAATAAGACAACCCCAAATGCTAGATCCCCGATCGTCCCAACTGGGCTCCACTACTGATCATCAGGAAAAGACACATAGTAACGACCACGTTCCTCGTCGAACTCCCACTTGAGATCGACGCCATCATCTGCACTGGCATCGTCGGCACCTGCAACTGTTTTGGTAGAATCTGTGAGTCACGGGGACTCAGCAATCTCACACCCGCGAGATCAAGACTATTTAAGCTAGTAGGAAAGGATGGTGTAATGAGGTGGAGCTGCAGCGGCAAAAGCATATATGGTGGCTAACTTGCGCAAATGAGAGCGAGAAGAGAAGCAACGGAACGGACGTCATCTAGCAATGACCAAGAAGAGATCCTGAACACCTACTTACGTCATGCATAACTCAGACCGTGTTCACTTCCCGGACTCCGCCGAGAAGAGACCATCACGGCTACACACGCAGTTGATGTATTTTAATTGGTCAAGTGACAAGTTCTCTACAACCGGACATTAACAAATTCCCATCTGCCTCATAACTGCGGGCACGGCTCTCGAAAGATAATACCCTGCAGGGGTGTCCCAACTTAGCCCATCATAAGCTCTCATGGTCAACGAAGGATAAACCTTCTCCCGGAAAAACCCGATCAGTCTCGGAATCCCGGTTTACAAGACATTTCGACAAAGGTAAAACAAGACCAGCAAAGCCGCCCGAATGTGCCGACAAATCCCGATAGGAGCTGCACATATCTCGTTCTCAGGGCACACCGGATGAGACATCCTACGAGTAAAACCAGACCTCGAGTTTCCAGGAGGGGGCCCCGCAGTCTGCTCAGTTCGGACCAACACTCGAAGGAGCACTAGCCGGGGGGGGGGGTTTAAAATAAGATGACCCTCGGGCTCGCGAAAACCCGGGGGAAAAGGCTTAGGTAGCAAATGGTAAAACCAAGGTTGGGCCTTGCTGGAGGAGTTTTATTCAAGGCGAACTGCCAAGGGGGTCCCATAAATCACCCGACCGCGTAAGGAACGCAAACTCAAGGAACATAATCCCGGTATAACAGTAACTAGGGCGGCAAGAGTGGAACAAAACACCAGGCATAAGGCCGAGCCTTCCACCCTTTACCAAAATATATAGATGCATTAATTAAATAAGAGATATTGTGATATCCCAACATATCCATGTTCCGACATGGAACAAACTTCAACTTCACCTGCAACTAGCAACGCTATAAGAAGGGCTGAGCAAAAGCGGTAACTTAGCCAAACAACGGTTTGCTAGGAAAGGATGGTTAGGGGCTGACATGGCAAAATGGGAGGCATGATATAGCAAGTGATAGGTAGCGTAGCATGGTAATAGAGCGAACAACTAGCAAAGCAAAGATAGAAGTGATTTCGAGGGGTGGTCATCTTGCCTGCAAGGTTCTCAGAGTTGTCGAAAGCTTGATCCTCGCAAGCGTACTCAACAGGTTCCTCGTTCACGAACTCGTCTCCCGGCTCTACCGAAGACAAGAACACAAACAAACGGAACCACAATCAACCACGAGAAATGCACAAGCAACATGATGCAAAACATGTATGATATGCGAGATATGATATGCGATGCATATGCGTGCTCCGGACGGAAAAATGATGAACATGGCAGTAACTTGGCAAACCAAGCATGCCACTGGAAAGATGGGATGATTTCGGTCGAAATCGATATAAAGATCACCGGAATCGGATGCACGGTTTGCAAATGGCAAGCAAAACAAGAATGACACGAATCTGCGATTAACAGCATGATAGCACTTAAAATGCAACAAGTAACAATGCTACAGCACTCCAACATAGCAACCAAGCACATGGAAGTAATCTATAGGAGATTCTTGACAAAAAATGAACACTGAGCTACGGCTAGTTCACAACATATCAAGCTCAAATAAGCATGGCAAAAGTGCAAAAGATAACAGGTTCACAGACTTAGTGAAAAACTGGACATGGCAGAAAAACAGCATCAGGTAGCAATGTTTAGAGCATGAAATCAACATGCTACAGGAACTTAACATAGAAAAACAAGGCATGGTAGTGTTCTACTAAATGCACATGACAAAAGTATCTTACTGACCATAAGCCAAAAAGAACCAGAAGATATGATGGCAAGCATGTAAACATAGCAAGTTTCGTTATCAGGTTTCAGACTTAGCAGAAAATAGAGCATGGCAGAAATAATAATATGTAGGCCTCTTTGTGAGCTTGATGCACTCACTACAGAGCAATGCATTACAAACCAAGCACACCTACAGGAAGATGGCATGTTTATGAAGCTAACCATGGCAAGAACACAAGCATAGCATGTAAGGATCAACTACAATAAGCTTGGAAAAATTGCATATCATGTTAAGAGTCTGCCAGAAATATTTTATAGCAAAAGTAGAGCAAAATTGAGTCATGCTTGGCACTCCATAATTGCAAACAATTGCAGTAATGGATCAATTACAACTATAGCTACAAAACATCCTTACTGAAAATCTCCAAAATATGCATGGATCTCTCTGTAGCATCAAGTTTACATGGCAACAAAATAACAGCAGACAAGGACTTGGAGAAATCACTGTCCCTGAAATCGGAAATATTACGGGGCCTACTTTGCATGCTTGTGCTAGTCACCACAGAGATCACAAAAATACATGGCATACACCCTTGGAAATATGGAATGGCATACTTCAAAACACATGTAGAGCTCATGCTCATAAGATGCACAGATTAAATGATACAAAAATGACAAATCTCCAAGTCCTGTCAAGAACCAGAGAATAACAGCAACTAGCCCTCTTTCAACAGAGATTTGGGCATCAAGATGACCTCTAATGAACATGGTGCAATTGAACAAAATGTAAAGCATCACGAGACGAACAATTTGACATATTACACGCGCGAATCGGAGCTACATGCAAGGAGTTATGGCATCACGAACAGAGGCATATTGCTGTAAAAATTCCAGACAGAAAAAAACGGGATACGGGAGTCGACCTCTACAGTGCGGATCTGGATCGGGAGCAACACAGGAGCTCGAGGAGCTCGGGCCGGCGACGGGAGAGAGAAAGGAGGCGGGCGGCCGGAGGGAGAGGATGCCGGCGCGGGGAAGAGGTGCGGCGGCGGGGATCCGCGGCGCGGCGGCGGGGGCGCGCCGGCGCGAGGCGGCGAAGGCGGCGAGCCACGGGCGCGGGCAGGCGCCTCGGGCAGCGGCGCGGGATTCGGGCCCCGCGGGCTGGATCTGGGCTCGCGGGCCCGTGGTGGGAACGACGGCGGCAGGGACAGGTGGCGGCGCGGGATTCGCCGGGGACGGCGGCGCGGACACGTCCGGCGGCGGAGGATTTTTTTCCGGGCGCGAGGTGGAAGAAGGGTAGGGTTTGGACTGCGATTGTATTTCGGGAGTCTCACATATTTATAGGTAGAGGGAGTTAGGAGGCTCCAAATGAGGTGCGGTTTTCGCCCACACGATCGTGATCGAACGACCTAGAGCGTGGAAGAGAGTTTGGTGGGTTTTGGGCTGGTTTTTGAGGGGGGTTTTGCTGGACACTCAAATGGACTTTGCGGATGCCCGGTTAACCGTTGGAGTACCAAACGACCTCCAAATGGAACGAAACTTGACCGGTGGTCTCCGGGTGGTATATTGAGGCCACTTGACAAGGCTCGGTCCATTCCGAGAAAGTTTGACACCCGCACACGAAAGAAAACGAAAGGGGTGCACCGGAGGAGATAGGAGCGCCGGATTACAAAACGGACAACGGGGAAAATGCTCGGATGCATGAGACGAACACGTATGCAAATGCAATGCACATGATGACATGGTATGAAAATGCATGACATGACAAAATACAAAACGAAAGACAAAACCCGACAACGGAGGGAAAATCATAACACATAGCCGGAAATGGCAAGAGTCGGAGTTACAAATATGGCAAGTTAAATGCGGGGTGTTACAACACTCCACCACTACGAGAGGATCTCGTCCCGAGATCTAGGACTGAAAGAACTCCGGATATTCGGAACGGAGATGGTCCTCGCGTTCCCAGGTGGCTTCCCGGTCGGAATGGTGCGACCACTTCACTTTCAGGAATTTGATTGACTTGTTGCGAGTCTTGCGCTCAGTTTCTTCAAGAATAGCAACGGGGTGCTCATGATAAGATAAATCTTCTTGGAGGTCAATCTCTTCGAAGTTGATAGTGCGCTCAGGCGTCTTGAAGCACTTGCGGAGCTGTGACACGTGGAACACGTCGTGCACGTTCGCGAAGTTGGAAGGAAGCTCAAGTTGATAGGCGAGGTCGCCTCTTTTGCCAATGATCTTGAAAGGACCCACGTATCTAGGGGCAAGCTTCCCTTTGATACCGAAGCGACGAGTGCCTTTCATTGGAGAGACGCGGAGGTAGACATGGTCTCCGATCTCGAAAGCCAAATCACGGTGCTTACTATCATAGTAACTCTTCTGGCGCGATTGCGCGGCTTTGAGATTATCACGGATGACTTTACACATTTCTTCAGCTTCAGTGATTAAGTCATTGCCAAGAAGTTGGCGTTCACCAGTCTCTGACCAATTGAGAGGAGTACGGCACTTTCTGCCATAGAGAATCTCGAATGGGGCCTTGCCCGAACTCGCTTGGAAGCTGTTGTTGTGGAAGAATTCAGCATAAGGAAGACAATCTTCCCATTTCATGCCAAAGGAAATGACACAAGCCCTGAGCATATCTTCAAGAATTTGATTGACTCGCTCGACTTGGCCACTAGTTTGAGGATGGAAAGCTGTGCTGAAGCGAATGTTTGTGCCCATGGCCTTCTGGAAGGAGTCCCAGAACTTAGAGGTGAATATGCTTCCACGATCAGAAGAAATCAATTGTGGAATGCCGTGTAAGGAGACAATTCTGGAGGTGTATAGCTCTGCCAGCTGAGCTGCTGTGATGGATTCTTTGATTGGAAGGAAATGAGCCACTTTAGAAAGCTTGTCGATGACAACGAAGATAGCATCATTTCCACGCTTGGACTTTGGAAATCCAGTCATGAAGTCCATTTCGATATGATCAAACTTCCACTCTGGGATAGCAAGAGGTTGGAGGAGACCAGCTGGTCGTTGGTGTTCTGCTTTCACTCTTCGGCAGACATCACATTCCTTCACGAATTGAGTAATTTCTCGCTTCATTCGAGTCCACCAATACGACTGCTTGAGGTCATGATACATCTTCGTACTTCCAGGATGAATGGAAAGGAGAGAATTGTGCGCCTCGTTCATTATGACTTTCCTTAGATCACCTTTAGGAACCACAATCCGGTCCTCGAAGAATAAAGTGTCTCTGTCATCAATGCGATAGCACTTGTATTTGGAAAGACCCTTGTCGATACCACGTTTCACCTTCTTCACCATGGCATCAAGGAGTTGTGCCTCACGAATTTGATCTTCCAAAGTAGGAGAGACTATGAGGTTGGCAAGAAAGCCTTGAGGAACAACTTGGAGATTCAGCTTGCGGAAAGCTTCACAAAGATCCGGTTGGAAAGGCTTGAGGATTAGGCTGTTGCAATAAGCCTTCCTGCTCAAAGCATCTGCAATGACATTGGCCTTGCCTGGAGTATATTCAATACTTGGATTGTACTCTTGAATCATTTCGACCCATCGAGTCTGTCTGAGGTTGAGGTTGGGCTGAGTGAAGATGTACTTGAGACTCTTGTGATCAGTGAAAATGTCCACTTGTCTTCCCAACAAAAGATGTCTCCACGTTATTAATGCATGGACAACTGCCGCCAACTCAAGATCGTAAGTGGGGCAGTTCTTCTCGTTGGGCTTCAACTGACGAGAGGTATAGGCCACAACTTTCTTCTCTTGCATTAACACAACACCGAGACCTTGGAGAGAAGCATCACAGAAAACTTCATACGGCTTGGATTCATCAGGAGGAGTCAAGACAGGAGCTGTGACTAGTTTCTCTTTGAGAGTGTTGAAAGCCACGTCACACTCAGGAGTCCAAACATATTTCACATGCTTCTGAAGGAGGTTGGAAAGAGGCTTTGCAATCTTGGAGAAATTCTCAACGAATCTTCGGCAATAGCTTGCAAGACCAAGAAAACTGCGGAGCTGCTTGACATTTTGAGGAGGTTCCCAATTCACAATTGCGGACACCTTCTCGGGGTTAACAGCGATGCCCTTGGTAGAGATGATGTGACCAAGGAAAAGAACTTCATCGAGCCAAAACTCACATTTGGAGAACTTCGCATAGAATTGATACTCTCTGAGCTTGTCGAGCACCAATCGCAAATGTTTGGCATGATCCTGCTTATTCTTGGAGAAGACCAAGATATCATCGAGATACACCAGGATGAATTCATTGGTATAGGGGTTGAAGATGAAATTCATCATCCGAGAGAACACCGGAGGAGCATTGACAAGGCCGAAAGACACGACAGTATATTCATAAGAACCAAAGCTTGTTCTGAATGCTGTCTTGGGAATATCTTCTTCACGAATGCGAATCTGATGATAACCCATACGAAGGTCAAGCTTCGAGAATAATTTAGCACCCTTGAGTTGCTCAAATATCTCATTGATGTTGGGAAGTGGATACTTGTTCTTGATTGTCTTCTTGTTCAATGGACGGTAGTCGACACAAAGTCGGTCCGTGCCATCCTTCTTCTTGACAAAAAGAACACCACAACCCCATGGAGAAGAACTCGGTCTGATCAAACCCAGACGCTCTTGTTCATCGAGCTGTTTCTTCAATTCCTTCAGCTCGTTGGGTCCAAGCTTGTATGGACGCTTGCAAACGGGTTCAGTGCCAGGCTCCAGTTCGATAACGAACTCAACTGGCCGATGAGGAGGCATACCCGGAAGCTCTTCTGGAAAGACATCTTGATACTCGCAAACGACTGGAATCTGAGAGATGGCATTCAATTCGCCCTTCTCATTGAGAGATAAAAACCGAATGGTTTCATCACGAGCGGCAAAAATAATCACATCCTCAGAAGAGTGTGTCAATTGAATTTCCCTGGCAGCACAATCAAGTTGAGCCTTGTGCTTAGAAAGCCAGTCCATCCCGAGAATTAGATCAATATCCGAGTCACCAAGAACAATTGGAGAAGACTGAAAATCATAGTCGCCCATCTTGATGGAAACATCCGGAACCATCATACTAGAACTCAAACGTTTACCCGGAGAAACGACATCCATGGGTTTACTCAGATGAGAACAAGTGAATTCATGCTTGGCAAAAAACGGTCTTGACATGAAACAAAGCGATGCACCAGTATCAAAAAGAACTTTTGCAGGAATATCATTAACAGGAAGGTTACCCATTATCACATCAGTAGATTCCTCCGCTTGAGCTGCATTCATCATGTTCACCTTTGCAGACTTTGGATTATGCTTGACCACTGCATTGCTGGAAGATCTGACAGGAGGAGGAGGAGGAAGACGCCTTTGGTTGAAGCACTTGTTAGCATAGTGACCCTTCTGCTGACATTTGTTGCAAGTCACCTCTGAGAGTGGACGGTGATAAGGAGCATTGGACTTTGGAGCTTGATTCTGAGACTTGTTCTGATAGCCAGAGTTGGAAGAGTTGGAAGAACCATGGCCACCTTTGTTCTTCTGCTGGTAAGGCTGACGAAACGGAGGAGGAGGAGGCAACCAGAACTTCTGTTGCTTAGTTGTCACAAGTGAGGAAGAAGAAGACTGAACTGCGTCTCTGACTCTTTTCTTAGAAGCCTCACACTTGAGCTGAGCAGCCTCTTGCTTCAGTGCCATATTGTAGAATTGATCAAAGTGAGTAGGCTCAACAAGAACGAGAGCTAACTGCAGATCCTCTTTAAGGCCACCTCTGAAGTGATAGATCATGCTCTTTTCATCAGGAACGTCTTGTTTAGCGAAGCGAGCAAGTTTCTGAAACTGAATGTTGTATTGATACACAGACATGTTGCCTTGCTTGAGATTGCGGAACTCCTCACGCTTGCTCTCAACAACACTTTGTGGAATGTGGTGCGCTTTGAAGTCCCGACAGAAGTGGTGCGCTTTGAAGTCCCGACAGAAGTCCCAACATTAACAAATTCCCATCTGCCTCATAACCGCGGGCACGGCTCTCGAAAGATAATACCCTGCAGGGGTGTCCCAACTTAGCCCATCATAAGCTCTCACGGTCAACGAAGGATAAACCTTCTCCCGGAAAAACCCGATCAGTCTCGGAATCCCGGTTTACAAGACATTTCGACAAAGGTAAAACAAGACCAGCAAAGCCGCCCGAATGTGCCGACAAATCCCGATAGGAGCTGCACATATCTCGTTCTCAGGGCACACCGGATGAGACATCCTACGAGTAAAACCAGACCTCGAGTTTCCAGGAGGGGGCCCCGCAGTCTGCTCAGTTCGGACCAACACTCGAAGGAGCACTAGCCGGGGGGGGGGGGTTTAAAATAAGATGACCCTCGGGCTCGCGAAAACCCGGGGGAAAAGGCTTAGGTAGCAAATGGTAAAACCAAGGTTGGGCCTTGCTGGAGGAGTTTTATTCAAGGCGAACTGCCAAGGGGGTCCCATAAATCACCCGACCGCGTAAGGAACGCAAACTTAAGGAACATAATCCCGGTATAACAGTAACTAGGGCGGCAAGAGTGGAACAAAACACCAGGCATAAGGCCGAGCCTTCCACCCTTTACCAAAATATATAGATGCATTAATTAAATAAGAGATATTGTGATATCCCAACATATCCATGTTCCGACATGGAACAAACTTCAACTTCACCTGCAACTAGCAACGCTATAAGAAGGGCTGAGCAAAAGCGGTAACTTAGCCAAACAACGGTTTGCTAGGAAAGGATGGTTAGGGGCTGACATGGCAAAATGGGAGGCATGATATAGCAAGTGATAGGTAGCGGAGCATGGCAATAGAGCGAACAACTAGCAAAGCAAAGATAGAAGTGATTTCGAGGGGTGGTCATCTTGCCTGCAAGGTTCTCAGAGTTGTCGAAAGCTTGATCCTCGCAAGCGTACTCAACAGGTTCCTCGTTCACGAACTCGTCTCCCGGCTCTACCGAAGACAAGAACACAAACAAACGGAACCACAATCAACCACGAGAAATGCACAAGCAACATGATGCAAAACATGTATGATATGCGAGATATGATATGCGATGCATATGCGTGCTCCGGACGGAAAAATGATGAACATGGCAGTAACTTGGCAAACCAAGCATGCCACTGGAAAGATGGGATGATTTCGGTCGAAATCGATATAAAGATCACCGGAATCGGATGCACGGTTTGCAAATGGCAAGCAAAACAAGAATGACACGAATCTGCGATTAACAGCATGATAGCACTTAAAATGCAACAAGTAACAATGCTACAGCACTCCAACATAGCAACCAAGCACATGGAAGTAATCTATAGGAGATTCTTGACAAAAAATGAACACTGAGCTACGGCTAGTTCACAACATATCAAGCTCAAATAAGCATGGCAAAAGTGCAAAAGATAACAGGTTCACAGACTTAGTGAAAAACTGGACATGGCAGAAAAACAGCATCAGGTAGCAATGTTTAGAGCATGAAATCAACATGCTACAGGAACTTAACATAGAAAAACAAGGCATGGTAGTGTTCTACTAAATGCACATGACAAAAGTATCTTACTGACCATAAGCCAAAAAGAACCAGAAGATATGATGGCAAGCATGTAAACATAGCAAGTTTCGTTATCAGGTTTCAGACTTAGCAGAAAATAGAGCATGGCAGAAATAATAATATGTAGGCCTCTTTGTGAGCTTGATGCACTCACTACAGAGCAATGCATTACAAACCAAGCACACCTACAGGAAGATGGCATGTTTATGAAGCTAACCATGGCAAGAACACAAGCATAGCATGTAAGGATCAACTACAATAAGCTTGGAAAAATTGCATATCATGTTAAGAGTCTGCCAGAAATATTTTATAGCAAAAGTAGAGCAAAATTGAGTCATGCTTGGCACTCCATAATTGCAAACAATTGCAGTAATGGATCAATTACAACTATAGCTACAAAACATCCTTACTGAAAATCTCCAAAATATGCATGGATCTCTCTGTAGCATCAAGTTTACATGGCAACAAAATAACAGCAGACAAGGACTTGGAGAAATCACTGTCCCTGAAATCGGAAATATTACGGGGCCTACTTTGCATGCTTGTGCTAGTCACCACAGAGATCACAAAAATACATGGCATACACCCTTGGAAATATGGAATGGCATACTTCAAAACACATGTAGAGCTCATGCTCATAAGATGCACAGATTAAATGATACAAAAATGACAAATCTCCAAGTCCTGTCAAGAACCAGAGAATAACAGCAACTAGCCCTCTTTCAACAGAGATTTGGGCATCAAGATGACCTCTAATGAACATGGTGCAATTGAACAAAATGTAAAGCATCACGAGACGAACAATTTGACATATTACACGCGCGAATCGGAGCTACATGCAAGGAGTTATGGCATCACGAACAGAGGCATATTGCTGTAAAAATTCCAGACAGAAAAAAACGGGATACGGGAGTCGACCTCTACAGTGCGGATCTGGATCGGGAGCAACACAGGAGCTCGAGGAGCTCGGGTCGGCGACGGGAGAGAGAAAGGAGGCGGGCGGCAGGAGGGAGAGGACGCCGGCGCGGGGAAGAGGTCTGGCGGCGGGGATCCGTGGCGCGGCGGCGAGCCACGGGTGCGGGCAGGCGCCTCGGGCGGCGGCGCGGGATTCGGGCCCCGCGGGCCGGATCTGGGCTCGCGGGCCCGCGGTGGGAACGGCGGCGGCAGGGACAGGTGGCGGCGCGGGATTCGCCGGGGACGGCGGCGCGGACACGTCCGGCGGCGGAGGATTTTTGTCCGGGCGCGAGGTGGAAGAAGGGTAGGGTTTGGACTGCGATTGTATTTCGGGAGTCTCACATATTTATAGGTAGAGGGAGTTAGGAGGCTCCAAATGAGGTGCGGTTTTCGCCCACACGATCGTGATCGAACGACCTAGAGCGTGGAAGAGAGTTTGGTGGGTTTTGGGCTGGTTTTTGAGGGGGGTTTTGCTGGACACTCAAATGGACTTTGCGGATGCCCGGTTAACCGTTGGAGTACCAAACGACCTCCAAATGGAACGAAACTTGACCGGTGGTCTCCGGGTGGTATATTGAGGCCACTTGACAAGGCTCGGTCCATTCCGAGAAAGTTTGACACCCGCACACGAAAGAAAACGAAAGGGGTGCACCGGAGGAGATAGGAGCGCCGGATTGCAAAACGGACAACGGGGAAAATGCTCGGATGTATGAGCCGAACACGTATGCAAATGCAATGCACATGATGACATGATATGAAAATGCATGACATGACAAAATACAAAACGAAAGACAAAACCCGACAACGGAGGGAAAATCATAACACATAGCCGGAAATGGCAAGAGTCGGAGTTACAAATATGGCAAGTTACATGCGGGGTCTTACATCGGTCCTCTTCCCCAAAACTTAGGCGGGAAGGGATTCCACAGTGGCCAATTCAAAGGGGGACAAGTAGTACATCTTATCCTGACAAAAGGTGGTCTTCGCGTGCAAAGCTTCTGGTCATGATGCAGCGGTGTGCTCGGCGATGACTTCCGTCCTGCCGCGCCCGTGGTCTTGGTCTCGTTGCCTCGGAATGGAAACCTTTAGCAAATTCTTCGGGAACCCGCGCCTGTCCTTGCTGCCTTAGCACCAAAGGGGAAACTGTGCCTTCTGCGCCCGCCTGGCCTTGGTCGTCATGGCTTGCGTTATCAAAGCCTCATGAGGCTGGGTACCTGCATAGAAATCTCTGCTCCTCGAGAGGCCGTTGATACGTCTCCAACGTATCTATAATTTATGAAGTATTCATGCTGTTATATTACCATTCTTGGATGTTTTACAATCATTTATAGCAACTTTATATCATTTTTGGGACTAACCTATTGACATAGTGCCCAGTGTCAGTTGCTATTTTTTTTTGCTTTTTTTACATCGCAGACAATCAATACCAAACGGAGTCCAAACACCGCAAAACGTTTTGTGGATTTTTATGGACCAGAAGACATCCAGTGGGCCAGAGAAGCACCTGGGGGTGCCCCGAGAGGGGCACAACCCACCAGGGCGCGCCTGGGGGGCCATGCGCACCCAGGTGGGTTGTGCCCACCTCGGTGGCCTCCCGCACCCCCTGTTCGCCCTATAAATCGTCAAATATTCCAAAACCCTTCGGGGAACCCTAGATCAAAAGTTCCGCCGCCGCAAGCCTGTGTATCCATGAAAACCAATCTAGACCCCGTTCCGGCACCCTGCGGGAGGGGGAGATCATCACCGGTGGCCATCTTCATCATCCCGGCAGCCACCATGATGAGGAGGGAGTAGTCCACCCTCGGGGCTGAGGGTTTGTAGCAGTAGCTTTGTGTTTAATCTCTCTCTCTCTCGTGTTCTTGAGATGTCACAATCTTGATGTATCGCGGGCTTTGTTAGTATAGTCGGATCATATGGTGTTTTCCCCACTCTATCTTGTCGTGATGAATTGAGTTTTCCCTTTGAGATTTCGTTGTTATCGGATTGAATACTTTTATGGATTTGAGAACACTTGATATATGTCTTGCATATGAATACTCGTGGTGATAATGGGGTATCATATTGATTCACTTGATATATGTTTTGGCATTCAACTCGCGGATTCCCGCGGTGACATTGGGGTAGTCTATGCATAGGGGTTGATGCACGTTCTCGTCTTTGTTTCTCCGGTAGAAATCTTGGGGCACTCTTTGAGGTTCTTTGTGTTGGATTGAGTATTATGAATATGAAATTATTTGGTGTTATTTTCGTACGAACTCTTGGATAGATCGATCAGAAAGAATAGCTTCGAGGTGGTTTCGTACCCTACAAACAATTTCTTCTTATGTTCTCCACTAGATAAGAACTTTGGAGTGATTCTTCGTTGCATGTTGAGGGATGGTTATATGATCCACTTATATTAGCATTGTTGAGAGATTGCACTAGTGAAAGTATGGACCCTAGGCCTCATTTTCAAGCATTGCAATACCGTTTTTGTGCCCGTTTACTATTTGCTACCCTGGTGTTTTTATTTATTCAGATTATAAAAATATATTTCTACCATAAATATTACACTTTTATCACCATCTCTTCGCCAAACTAGTACACCTATACAATTTGCCATTGTATTGGGTGTGTTGGGGACAGAAGAGATTTCTTGTATTTGGTTGCAGGGTTGTTTGAGAGAGACCATCTTCATCCTACACCTCCCACAGATTGATAAACCTTAGGTCATCCACTTGAGGGAAAATTGCTACTGTCCTACAAAACTCTGCGCTTGGAGGCCCAACACGAGTCTACAAGAATAAAGTTGCATAGTAGACGTCAGCCGCCTGGGGAGGCCGCTCCCTCGGGAGGTCTTGGTGTCGTCCTCCTCGCGAGGCTTGGCCCCTCGCGAGGGTCTTGTCTTGGCAGTCTTGTAGACGGGCCTTACCAGACCGTCGATGGAGCCACGCCTTGGGCCGTAGGCAGGCAAGTCTGGGTACCCTGGTTCCCAGAACGCCGACAGTAGCCCCCAAGCCCAAGGCGCGCTCGGACTTGGCTTCGAGGCGAAGCCAAAGGGCAAGGGCGAAGCGACGCGGGCCTCAATCACCTGCGGGCCAGGCTGACGCGTGGTGCTTGACAGGACGTGGGCGTCACCACTTCCCCATGCCGCCTCGGCAACCGCTCGGACTTGACAACTGCCTAGTGCATGCAGCAGGGCCATCATTGCTTGGAGCACGAGAGGCCGCCGGTCAGCCTTCCTTCACCTATAAATTGGGGGGGGGGCAGAGCCCCCAACCCATCTTCATCTTCTTGCTGCTCGCTCCTTCTTCTTCTTCGCCGCGCCACCATCTCGCCAGGGCATCCATGGCGCCAGTGAGGAGGTTCTCGGTTGCCGAGAAGGGAAAAACCCCTCGGGTAGAACCAGAGTTTCTCCCGCCGAAGAAAAGGCGCGGTTGCCCTCACGAGGACACCGTAGCCCCTATGGCCGCGCAACCCTGGCACGAATGCGCCCCGTCGGGTTTCCCCGTTAGTGCGGACATCCTCGCGCAAGGTCCCGCTCACGAGAGCGGCCGCTGGAGTCGCGAAGGACGAAGCCAGGAAGGAGAACAAGCAAAGACCGCGTGACCACCTCTCCCGCAAGCCCATGCCGGTGGCACGGCCCGCGAGTTCGTTGTGTGGGCGGCGACACCGCGGCCCACATGGATCCGGCTCCCGCGGTCCCTGACGGGGGAGATACCGTCGAAGGGGCCCGTCGAGTTGTGGCTGCAGCACGATGGCTGCAATAGCAAAGCTTCAGAGGCGGAGGTCGAGACCGTCTACTCCGGCGGCGTCTTCATGACCCGGGGATGGGGCGCGATCGCCCACGCCTGCGACTCAGAGGGGATGCACGCCATCCACTTTGAGTACGACGGGGCGTCGACACTCTCCTTCAAGGTCTTCGGAGAGGACGACCTACATGTGGAGTGCTGCCCCAGGGAGGCGATTGAGACGGCGACCCCCCTACAGGCCAGCGAGGCGGCGAGGCCCCTGGCGATGAACTTGCCCTTGGCCTTGTCCGCGATTCCTCCAGCAGCAGCGAAGCTTCCTCCGGACCAAGCTCAAGCGACAACGACTGCTACGAGCCGCTGCACCGCCGCGCTCGGGCTTAAGGGAGGAGTGGCGCCGGCCAGGCATCATGGGTGACGCTGCCTGGGTTGCGATCCTCAGGAAGTCCTTTCCTTTTGTTTAATTCCTTCGTAAAAATCATGAAGGGCCCCGCGGAGGTGTATAAAGATCGTGACACTTATGCCTTAATGTTAGCGCCCCCAACTTATGTTGTTTTCGCGTCTCTTGCTTGGGCACTGATACGTCTCCATCGTATCTACTTTTTGAAACACTTTTGCCCTTGTTTTGAACTCTAACTTGCATGATTTGAATGGAACTAACCCGGACTGACGCTGTTTTCAGCAGAATTGCCATGGTGTTATTTTTGTGCAGAAATAAAAGTTCTCGGAATGACCTAAAACTTCACGGAGAATATTTTTGGAATTAATAAAAAATACTGGTGAAAGAATCAAGGCCAAGGGGCCCACACCCTGTCCACGAGGGTGGGGGGCACGCCTACCCCTCCTGGGTGGGCCCCCTGCCTCGTGGGCCCCCTGGTGCTCCACCGACCTCAACTCCAACTCCATATATTCACGTTCGGGGAGAAAAAATCAGAGAGAAGGATTCATCGCGTTTTACGATACGGAGCCGCCGCCAAGCCCTAATCTCTCTCGGGAGGGCCGATCTGGAGTCCGTTCGGGGCTCCTGAGAGGGGAATCTGTCGCCGTCGTCATCATCAACCTTCCTCCATCACCAATTTCATGATGCTCACCGCCGTGCGTGAGAAATTCCATCGTAGGCTTACTGGACGGTGATGGGTTGGATGAGATTTACCATGTAATCGAGTTAGTTTTGTTAGGGTTTGATCCCTAGTATCCATTATGTTCTGAGATTGATGTTGCTATGACTTTGCTATGCTTAATGCTTGTCACTAGGGCCCGAGTGCCATGATTTCAGATCTGAACCTATTATGTTTTCATGAATATATGTGAGTTCTTGATCCTATCTTGCAAGTCAATAGTCACCTACTATGTGTTATGATCCGGCAACCCCGAAGTGACAATAATCGGGACCATTCCCGGTGATGACTGTAGTTTGAGGAGTTCATGTATTCACTATGTGTTAATGCTTTGGTCCGGTACTCTATTAAAAGGAGGCCTTAATATCCCTTAGTTTCCAATAGGACCCCGCTGCCACGGGAGGGTAGGACAAAAGATGTCATGCAAGTTCTTTTCCATAAGCATGGATGACTATATTCGGAATACATGCCTACATTACATTGATGAATTAGAGCTAGTTCTGTGTCACCCTATGTTATAACTATTGCATGAGGAATCGCATCTGGCATAATTCTCCATCACTAATCCAATGCCTAGGAGCTTTCCACATATTGCTCTTTGCTTAGTTACTTTACCGTTGCCACTGTTATAATTACTACAAAACTGCTACTGTTACTTCCATACTACTTTGCTACTAAATACTTTGCTGCAGATATTAAGTTATCTAGGTGTGGTTGAATTGACAACTCAACTGCTAATACTTGAGAATATTCTTTTGCTCCCCTTGTGTCAAATTAATAAATTTGGGTTGAATACTCTACCCTCGAAAACTGTTGCGATCCCCTATACTTGTGGGTTATCAAGACTATTTTCTGGCACCGTTGCTGGGGAGCATAGCTCTATTCTTTGAGTCACTTGGGATTTATATCTGCTGATCACTATGAGGAACTTGAAAGACAAGAAAACAAAAATTGATCCCTCAACTACGAGGGGAGGTAAGGAACTGCCATCTAGCTCTGCACTTGATTCACCTTCTGTTTTGAGTAAGCTTGCGACACCTAAACCTGCTTCTGCTATTAATTCTGATATGTCGCAGGTTATTGATGATGCCACTTCTGCTATGCATGATACTTATGATGAAACTATTTCTATGCTTGATAACACTGTGCCACTAGGTGAATTTCTTGATGAACAACTTGCTAGGGCTAGAGAGAATGAAATGAAATTATTGAAACTGATAATATTGATGAAAGTGATGATGAAGATTCTCCCCCTAGATATGAATTGCCTGTTGTGCCTGAGGGTTATGTTATGGATGAAGAAACTGCTAGAGACTTTCTTGCTTGCAATGATAGGAATGATCTTAAGAAATTATTAGCTAAGCTGGAAGAAAAATCTTTGAATGCTAGAATGAAATATGACCCTGCTTTTGCTACTTCACCTATCTGCATTACTGATAAGGATTATGATTTCTCTGTCGATACTGAGATAATTACTTTGGTTGAATCCGATCCTTTTTATGGCTATGAATTTGAAACTGTTGTGGCACATCTTACTAAATTAAATGATATAGCCACCCTATTCACTAATGATGAGAAAACTCGCTACTATTATATCCTTAAATTATTTCCATTCTCATTAAAGGGTGATGCTAAAACATGGTTTAATTCTCTTGATCCTGGTTGTGTGTGTAGTCCCCAGGATATGATTTATTATTTCTCTGCTAAATATTTCCCCGCTCATAAGAAACAAGCTGCTTTAAGGGAAATATATAACTTTGTGCAAATTCAAGAAGAGAGTCTCCCACAAGCTTGGGGGAGGCTTCTCCAATTACTTAATGCTTTGCATGATCATCCTCTCAAGAAAAATGAAATACTTGATATCTTTTATAATTGACTAACCGATGCTTCCAGAGACCACCTGGATAGTTGTGCTGGTTGTGTTTTCAGGGAAAGAATAGTTGATCCAGTTGAATTGCTATTGAATAATATGTTGACTAATGAAAATAATTGGACACTTCCTAAACCAATTCCTAAGCCAACTTCGAAGAAAAGGGGTATTCTATTTCTCAGTCCTGAAGATATGCAAGAGGCAAAGAAATCTATGAAAGAAAAGGGTATTAAAGCTGATGATGTTAAGAATTTACCTCCTATTGAAGAAATACATGGTCTTAATTTGCCACCTATTGAAGAAATACATGGTCTTGATAACCCGACACAGGTAGTAAAGGTGAATTCTCTCTATAGATTGATGAAGGTGATATTCCTCGTTATAAGTCTGCTAGCCAATGCTTAGATGAATTTGATAATTTTATTGTTAAACAAGAAAATTTCAATTCTTATGTTGGTAGACAATTGAAACGAAATGCTTATATGATTGAACACTTGAGTGATTATATGTCTAGAGTTAAAGGTGAACTTAAACTCATTAGTAAACATGCTTCTATGGTTACCACTCAAGTAGAACAAGTGCTTAAAGCTCAAAATGATTTGCTCAATTAATTAAATAAAAAGAAGAATGATAATGCTATTAGAGTTGTGACTAGAGGGGGTAAAATGACTCAGGAACCTTTGTATCCTGAAGGCCACCCTAAGAGAATTGAGCAAGATTCTCACAGAACTAATGTTGATGCACCTAGTCCTTCTAAAAAGAAGAAAAAGAAAAATGGTAGGACTTTGCATGCTTCTAGTGAACCTGTTGTAGACACACCTGAGAATCCCAATGATATTTCTATTTCTGATGCTGAAACACAATCTGGTGATGAACTTGAACCTAGTGATAATATTAATGATGATGTTCATGTTGATGCTCAACCTAGCAATGACAATGATGTAGAAATTGAACCCGCTGTTGATCTTGATAAACCACAATCAAAGAATCAACGTTATGATAAGAGACTTTGTTGCTAGGAAGCATAGTAAAGAAAGAGAACCATGGGTTCAGAAACCCATGCCTTTTCCTCCTAAACCATCCAAGAAAAAGGATGATGAGGATTTTGAGCGCTTTGCTGAAATGATTAGGCCTATCTTTTTGCGTATGCGTTTTACTGATATGCTTAAAATGATTCCTTATGCTAAGTATATGAAGGATATTGTTACAAATAAAAGAAAGATACCAAAAGCTGAAATTTCCACCATGCTTGCTAATTATACTTTTAAGGGTGGAATACCAAAGAAACTTGGAGATCCAGGAGTACCAGCTATACCATGCTCCATTAAAAGAAACTATGTTAAAACTGCTTTATGTGATCTTGGAGCTGGTGTTAGTGTTATGCCTCTCTCTTTATATCGTAGACTTGATTTGAATAAGTTGACACCTATTGAAATATCTTTGCAAATGGCTGATAAATCAACTGCTATACCTGTCGGTGTTTGTGAGGATGTGCCTGTTGTGGTTGCAAATATTACTATTTTAACGGACTTTGTTATTCTTGATATTCCCGAGGACGATAGTATGTCGATTATCCTTGGTAGACCCTTTTTTAATACTGCAGGGGCTGTTATTGATTGCAACAAAGGCAATGTCACTTTTCATGTTAATGGTAATGAGCATACGGTACACTTTCCGAGGAAACAACCTCAAGTACACAATATAAATTCTAGGGATAATTAGATTTATGCCCCTAGTTGTGTCCCACTCGTCTGTTTTACCCCTAATTCCCAAAAGTCACCGGTTCTGTCCAAATCACTTTGCTCCTCTTATGCTTTTGCCCTTTGACCGTTTGACCATCAGTTTGAAAACTTCATAACTAATTCATACTAAATCAGAAAAATGCAAATAAGATACCAAAATGTTCAGAAAAACATCACCTATATGTCAGTGTCATTTGCATTCATGAAAAAATTGTTGGAAAGTGCCCATTCGAGTTTTAGCTCATATGCTACCACCATGAATAGTAAAATCTAAAAAAGTTCAAAAAAATTCAAAAATAATTTGGTGGCAAAGAATGACAAATGTTTTAAGTGCCTGCCAAGTTTCATCAGGGAATAACATTCGTGGGTGCTGCGGCAAGAAAAACAATCAGCACTCCAAAATAGATTATTTTTTTGCCACGACTTCCACGAATGTCGTTCCCTAATGAAACTTGGCAAGTACTTAGAACACTTGTCGTTCTTTGCCACCATAATTTTTTTGAATTTTTTTTGAATTTTTTAGAGTTTACTATTCCTTGTGGTATCAAAAGAGCTAAAACTCGGATGTGCACTTTCCAACACTTTTTTCATGAATGCAAATGACACTGACATATAGGTGATGTTTTTCTGAACATTTTGGTATCTTATTTGCATTTTTTTGATTTTGTATGAATTAGTTATGAAGTTTTCAAACTGACGGTCAAACGGTCAAAGGGCAAAAGCATAAGAGGATCAAAGTGACTTGGACAGAACCGGTGACTTTTGGGAATTAGGGGTAAAACAGACGAGTGGGACACAACTAGGGGCATAAATCTAATTATCCCTAAATTCTATTGGAAAATTTTCAACTATTACTATTGGAGGTTTTGAATTTCTTCTTCCTACTGTCAAGAAGAAATATGATATTCTTATTGTTGGGGATGTGCATCTCCCCGTTGAGGTAACCTAGTGTTATTCAAAATTTCTCCGGTTCCATGTTATTCGAAATGAGTTTGTTAACAAGACTTGATCAACCTTGTTACTAGATTCCTTTTGATGAGCATGAGATGGATGAAGTTAGAAAGCACAACCTTCTGTACCCTCCTTTTACTTTCTGTTATTTAAATAAATAAAGCAAAAATAATATTTTCTGTCTGTTTTCTGAATTATCCGTGAAATAAAAAATACCCCGAAAATAAAAGTTCTCCAAATGCCCCGAAAATGAAATATGATTTTTTCTAGAATATTTGAGAATATCTGGCACTGAGAACACATCAGGGGGAGCTAGCACCTGGCCACGAGGGTCCAGGGCGCGCCCACCCCCTGGGCGCGCCCCCTGCCTCGTGGGCCCCTAGTGGCCCCCCTCCACTTATTCTTGCACCCACACACTCATCCTTCCTCCCAAAAAATCACCAACCAGCTCAATCACGAGTTCTAGCTCATCTTGCTGCCATTTTCGATCTCCTTGCTCAAAGCTTCACTCACAAAACTGCTTTGGGGGATTGTTCTTCGATATGTGACTCCTCCAATGGTCCAATTAGTTTTTGTTCTAGTGCTTTATTCATTGCAAATTTTTGCTGTCTAGGTGACCCATTTCTTGAGCTTGCATGTCAAATTTATATGGTCCCAAGTAGTTCTAATGCATGATATAGCCTCTAGGCACTTGTGGGAGTAGTTGCTATCAATTTTGTTGAGTTTGGTTCACTTTTATTTTAAGTTACTAAAATTTTCAGAAATCTTTTCAGAGGAAGAAATATGTTTAGGAAAATGTACCAAGGTGGTTCTTCAAGGAAGCAAGGACCCAGGCCCGCAATACGTGAGCCGGACCATGAACCACCAAGAGAAGCTCAAGTGCGGCCTTGTGAATGGTCGTCAGAAGATTTCATGGTTTGAGCAGGAATTAAGGAGGAATTTGACGCATATGTGCGTAATGCTGAACTCGAGGGCTTCATGCTAGATAAGTGCCCTCAGTATTATCACCTAACTGATTCCTTTGTGAGAAGGTTCAAATTTTCATCTTCACGCAATTCTCACACTGTCCTATTTGATATCTATGGTAAATCTTATACTATGGACTTAGAAGATTTTAATACTGCTTGTAAACTTCCACAATGGGGTAGTGCTAGTGAACCTCGCAAATCTGAGTTTAAAGATTTTCTTGCTAGTATCACTATGGGGGAATCTAGAGATATAACACAAGCTACCATAGGGAGCATTCATTTTCCTGCTATACATTATTTTGCTCTCTTTATAGGTAGATGCATAAACGGTAAGGATGAGGCATGTCACATGTGTGTTCCTGACCTTAGTGTTCTCAAGAGTGCTGTTTTAGGAGATAAACAATATAACTTGGGGGCCATTGTTGCACGAAGGTTGCATAATAATGGTTTAAGTGGAGACTTGTTTGGTGGGAGTTATGCAACCCGTGTGGCTAATTTTCTTGAGATACCCATACATGAAAATGATATGGAATTGCCTCCCCCTTATCTAGATTATGATGCTATGGTTCGCCATCAGTTTATTGAGAGGAATGAAGAGCCTCTCCAGTACCGAATAATGTTTGACATGCACCGCACTTTCCATGTTGCTCTCCCGCTCCTACTTTCTTTGACTTTCAGGCAAAAGGGAGATTTATTATAACCAGGGAGGAGGCGAACAAGTATAAGAGGAGGACGGAGGCAGCTCGCCTCCAAGCTGCAGCTCATGAGGCAATAGCTGCTACATCCCAGTACGACCCCAACTACAACTTTGATCCATGGGCATAGACCAACTTAGGCCAAAAGCCTAAGCTTGGGGGAGTACGTATTTCTCAACGACATTACATTCATGTTCACACACTCATGCTAGTTGTCGGTGCTCATACTCTTTCATTGTACTATCCATGCTAGTTTATTTTCCTTTTTATGCTTTCTTCTTGTGTGTTTGAAAAACCTTAAGAAAAATAAAAAAAATTAGTTGTAGCTTCTAGCTAGTTTACTTTCCATGCTTGTAGGTAATAATTAAAAAGAAAACCCAAAAAGATTTCTCGTTCTTCTTTTGCTTGTTGGGAGCTTTCACATGTAAATAGTTTTATTTCTTTTCTTGCTCTTTGGGTCGAGAGGAGAAGACGATAATGAAATTGTTGAAGTGGCTCTTATATGCATTATTGTTGATTTAACCAAGAGCCCATGTTACCTTGTCCTCTCCCTTGTATTAAATGCTTGCAGATTCCAGCTTAGTCCAATGCACATGCACTATTATTATTATCCAAACCGTTCGGTCGTGCAAGTGAAAGGCAATAATGATGATATATGATGGACTGATTGAGATGGGAGAAGCTGGTATGAACTCGACCTCTCTTGCTTTTGTAAATATGATTAGTTCATCGTTCCTGATTCAGCCTATTATGGATGAAACATGTTTGCAATGACAATTAGAGATTATAGTTACTTATGCCATGCTTAATTTGCTAGGAGTTTATAATGGTTTCTCTTGCGTGCCAACATGCTATTAAAATGGTTGTGATGTGGTATGATAGGGTGGTATCCTCCTTTGAATGATTCGAGTGACTTAACTTGGCACATGTTCACACATGTAGTTGAAACAAAATCAACATAGCCTCCACGATATTTATGTTCATGGTGGATTATATCCTACTCATGCTTGCACGCAATGTTTATTAATTTTAATGCATGTTCATGTCTGTTGTCGCTCTCTAGTTGGTCGCTTCCCAGTCTTTTTCTAGCCTTCACTTGTACTAAGTGGGAATACTTCTTGTGCATCCACTTCCATAAACCCAAAGTTATTCCATATGAGTCCACCATACCTTCCTATATGCGGTATCTACCTGCCATTCCAAGTAAATTTGTATGTGCCAAAATCTAAACCTTCAAATGAAATTCTGTTTTGTATGCTCGAATAGCTCATGTATCAACTAGGGTTGTCTGTATCTTCCATGCTAGGCGGGTTATTCTCAAGAGGAGTGGACTCCGCTCCTCACTCACGAGAAAATGGCTGGTCACCGGGATGCCCAGTCCCATGCTCTAAGCAAATCAAATCGAAATAATTGCAAACAAAACTCCCCCAGGGCTGTTGCTAGTTGGAGGCACTCGTTGTTTCGAGCAAGCCATGGATTGATGCTTGTTGGTGGTGGGGGAGTATAAACTTTACCATTCTGCTTGGGAACCGCCTATAATGCGTGTAGCATGGAAGATATCGAGATCTCTTGGTTGTTATGTTGACAATGAAAGTATGCCACTCAAAATATTATTTATCTCTATTTCAAAATCGAGCTCTGGCACCTCTACAAATCCCTGCTTACCTCTGCGAAGGGCCTATCTATTTACTTTTATGTTGAGTCATCATCCTCTTATTAAAAAGCACCAGCTGGAGAGCACCGCTGTCATTTGCATCCGTTACTATTAATTTACATTGGGTATGACTATGATTGGATCTCTTTTACCATGAATTACAATGTTTAGTCAATCCTTGATCTTCAGAGGTGCTCTGCATTTATGTTTTGTGGTCTCAGAAAGGGCTAGCGAGATACCATCTTGTTATATCATATTATGATTTTTTTGAGAAAGTGTTGTCATCCGAGATTTGTTATTATTGCTCGCTAGTTGATTATGCCATTGACATGAGTAAACATGAGACTTAACTGTTATTGTGAATATGGTTAGTTCATAATCTTTGCTGAAAACCCGAATGCTGGCTTTACATATTTACAACAACAAGAGCAAACATAGTTTGTAGAAGTTTTTCTTTATCACTTTCAGTTTGTCAACTGAATTGCTTGAGGACAAGCAAAGGTTTAAGCTTGGGGGAGTTGATACGTCTCCATCATATGTACTTTTCCAAACACTTTTGCCCTTGTTTTGGACTCTAACTTGCATGATTTGAATGGAACTAACCCGGACTAATGCTGTTTTCAGCAGAATTGCCATGGTGTTATTTTTGTGCAGAAATAAAAGTTCACGGAATGGCCTGAAACTTCACGGAGAATATTTTTGGAATTAATAAAAAATACTGGCAAAAGAATCAAGGCCAGGGGGCCCACACCCTGTCCACGAGGGTGGGGGGCGCGTCCCCTGCCTCGTGGGCCCCCTAGTGCTCCACCGACCTCAACTCCAACTCCATATATTCACGTTCGGGGAGAAAAAAATCAGAGAGAAGGATTCATCGCGTTTTACGATATGGAGCCGCCGCCAAGCCCTAATCTCTCTCGGGAGGGCTAATCTAGAGTCCGTTCGGGGCTCCGGAGAGGGGAATCCGTCGCCGTCGCCATCATCAACCTTCCTCCATCACCAATTTCATGATGCTCACCGCCGTGCGTGAGTAATTCCATCGTTGGCTTGCTGGACGGTGATGGGTTGGATGATATTTACCATGTAATCAAGTTAGTTTTGTTAGGGTTTGATCCCTAGTATCCATTATGTTCTGAGATTGATGTTGCTATGACTTTGCTATGCTTAATGCTTGTCACTAGGGCCCGAGTGCCATGATTTCAGATCTGAACCTATTATGTTTTCATGAATATATGTGAGTTCTTGATCCTATCTTGCAAGTCAATAGTCACCTACTATGTGTTATGATCCGGCAACCCCGAAGTGACAATAATCGGGACCACTCCCGGTGATGACCGTAGTTTGAGGAGTTCATGTATTCACTATGTGTTAATGCTTTGGTCCGGTACTCTATTAAAAGGAGGCCTTAATATCCCTTAGTTTCCAATAGGACCCCGCTGCCACGGGAGGGTAGGACAAAAGATGTCATGCAAGTTCTTTTCCATAAGCACGGATGACTATATTCGGAATACATGCCTACATTACATTGATGAATTGGAGCTAGTTCTGTGTCACCCTATGTTATAACTATTGCATGAGGAATCGCATCCAGCATAATTCTCCATCACTGATCCAATGCCTAGGAGCTTTCCACATATTGCTCTTTGCTTAGTTACTTTACCGTTGCCACTGTTACAATTACTACAAAACTGCTACTGTTACTTTTACTACCGTTACTGTTACTTCCATACTACTTTGCTACTAAATACTTTGCTGCAGATATTAAGTTATCTAGGTGTGGTTGAATTGACAACTCAACTGCTAATACTTGAGAATATTCTTTTGCTCCCCCTGTGTCAAATTAATAAATTTGGGTTGAATACTCTACCCTCAAAAACTGTTGCGATCCCCTATATTTGTGGGTTATCAAGCACGGTTCCCCCTTTTTATTTTCGCGGTAACTTAGTGCTCTATGCCGACAGGACCTAGTCCCCAGGCAAGTGGCCATCGCTGGTATGCCAGGTCATGATGCCGTGGTCAAGGCCAGGAGGTGAGCGGCCCGAGGTCCGGTAAGAGCCCCTGAGGCGCGATGCTCAGGAGGTCCCCTTTGGCGCGCAAGCGGCTACCGAAGGACTGAAAGGGGAGTTTCCTTGCCCGAGCGAAATCACAAGAGACAAAACACCAATTATGGGGTTCACGCCTGGGCATGCGAGGCAACTTATCTTGGCGAGCCTGCGGTGCTTTCCTTGCCGCGAGGGCGAGCTTCTTGTGTGATGTTAGGCTACGCCTTTCTCCTGATGGCGCCCCCCGCAGGGCTCCTATCGACTCCATCTCTCCCACTCATCAGGGTGCTCTACATCCTCAAGACCCGGCTCTCGAGCGAGGCTCAGCGCCGCTGGTATGCCAGGTAACAATGCCATGGTCAAGGCCAGGGGGTGAGGGCTCGAGAGCCGGTAGGAGCCCCTGAGGCGCGGTGCTCAAGGGCCCCCCTTTTACGTGCAAGCAACTTGCGTGAGAAAAGAGTGGCTGACTCCGAGGGGGTACCTAGGAGGGGTTGCCCCCCCACGACACGTAGCCCAGCATCCTTCCGCAGTGGTGAGGTGTTGGCAAAGCCGCTCGTGGTCTTGCCTCTGGAGGTTCCTGCGAGTTAGTCACAAAACACAAAGGGCAGCCGCGCTTGCTAGCCTGCCCGTGATCTTTCCGGGAGAAGACGAAGGCACTAAGGACCTGGTGAGGTGACGTGCGTGGGGCCATCCGTGAGCCAAAGCTCAGTCTCTTAGGTTTATCAGTGCTGCAGGGACGGACCCAAGCACTAGCGCCGTGCTAGCAGCCCCCCTCGCGGGACGAGCAAGAGGCGCGTCAGCAACGCGCGGGGTCGCAAAAGGCAACTCTATAGATGACGGATCGACAGGCGTAATGTTAACCACTACAATAACATGAGCATGCACAACTGGTACAACGTACATGAACCAAAATGACGCAGCTATGAGGGCGGGCCCTAGCAGCCTGAGGATGATGCAGCCCGAGGGGCGCCCTCAGTTGAACAAACCAAAAAGTCACCTGAAGACGCATGATGCAGAGATCGCTCCTCACGGGCCAACGGGCTCCTGAGGCTCTGGAGGTCCGGAGGGCTCATGAGGGTCCGGCACCTCCTATGTCAGGACCACCTGACGCCTGGCCTTGTGAGCCTCCAAGACACCCTGCATGTAGCACTGGAACGTGGCGCCCGCGTTTAGCAGGCCGAACGGCATGCGTACATAGACGCAGGGGTAGCCCCCACTTCGGCCGACGCGCGACGGCCAAAAGGACTCCTGAGAAGTGCCCATGTTGAGGCCTAGGATATTGACGCAGACGCGCAGCTCGCCACCCGCATCGGGGGGTGGGGCCGCACTCAGTGGTGCGAGGCGACGCTCACCACGCATGGCCCGCGCCTCCTGAAGTTCCTTGATTGCCTTGGTTATGAACTCTCTTGCGCCTGGCGCCTTGCTCGCGGGGGCGCGCGTCGAGACACGCCTCCAAGTGGTGCCCGAACGCCTCCCTCGTCGTGCTGGTCAGGTCAGAAGCCCTATTGATGAGAGCCCCCGAGCCCGTCCTGAGGGGGGCATCGGGCGCGCCTTCCTATGTGAGAGGGAAGGGCACCACAGCAGCGGGCGCGGGGCCTGAGGTACGATTGCCAGGTGCCCCAGCCTCCCGAGGGCCCTTTGGGAGGAGCTGCTTCTTCTTCTAGGGGACGGCCTCAGGAGGCAGGACGACACCCTCGCCATCAGAGTTCTCGACCGCTGCAGCCTGGTAAGCGCGCTCGAGGGAGCACACCGCATCCTTTTCGTCGCAGGCGACCATGATGACACCGCCACTTCCTGGCATCTTGAGGACATTGTAGCCGTGGTGAGTTGTTGCGATGAACTTGGCGAGGGCCGGATACCCGAGGATGGTATTGTATGGGAGGCCGATGTGGGCGATATCGAAGTCGATGAGCTCGGTCTGGTAGTTTTCGCACTTGCCGAAGGTGACTGGGAGACACACCTGGCCCAGGGGGATGGTGGAACCATCGGTCACCCCTGAGAAAGGCTTGGTGGGCAGGAGTTGGTCATAGGGCACTTGGAGCGTTTCAAACATCTCGACGGAGAGAACATTGAGCCCCGCGCCACTGTCGATGAGGGTCTTGGTCATGAGGACGTTGCTAATGGTCGGCATGCAGAGCATTGGGAGCGAGCCGGCGGCGGTTGAGCACTTGAGTTGGTCCATGGTGTCGGCGTTCTGGGAACGGGGCCCCCCAGACTTGCCTGCCTGCGGCCCACGGCGTGGCTAAGCCGGCAGGCCGTACGGCCCATCTTCATCAACAAGGTATTCAAGACCCTAGTGAGGCAGGCTCACGAAGAGCGGAGATATCAAGGCGGGGCGAACCTCACGAGGCTCTCGTGACGTGAGCCATGACGATCGACACCAGGCGGGCGCCAGCGCGCGCAGCATCCTTGTTTCCTCTTTGGTGCTAAGGAGGCCAGCGCAGGCGAGGAGTACCGAGGCATCAGGCAAAGGTTGCTATATCGGTGCAACGAGACCAAGACCAGGAGGACGGCAAGGCGGAGGTCATCGTGGAGCCCAAGACGGCGTCACCACTAGAGCTTTTCGCAGGCGAAGACCACTTTTGTCAGGATAGCTTGTACTAGCTGTCCCCCTTCAAATTTGCCCGCCGTTGACGGCTCCGTTCCCGGTCAATATTTGGGAAGAGGACCAGGGCCTATATAAGTAGAGCTAGCTACCACAGTAGGGGGGGGTGGATCCCGGCTCGAGCAGTTCACCTAGCTCTCACCCGCCAAGACACCAAGCACAAGAACACCTCAACCTCAGGAGGCTGTTCTTCCCCTTGTACTGTTCATCATCAGCCCAAGAGGCAATCCATCCACCACCACATTGGAGTAGGGTATTACACCACAACGGTGGCCCGAACCAGTATAAATCTCGTGTCTCTTTGTGTTGCGAGTTCGTCGAGTTCGTCCGCGAGATCTTAGCGAGCTAGGGCGTAGATCGGTAGGAGGGAAAGACTTCACGCGCACCCCAGTGTTCGAACCTTAAGGGTTTGCCGGAACCCCACATCCGACATTTGGCGCACCAGGTAGGGTGCGCCGTAGCTTCCCTTCCATCAGTTCGTCGCTCCGTCGCTCCGTCGTCACCATGGCGGACGCTCGCCGTGCTCGAGCTGAGCGTCAGGCTGCCCTCACCGCCCGCGTTGCTCAGACGGCTCCTGTCGGCGGGCCACCTCGTCGTTCTCCATCTCCCGCCGCCAACACTGCCACCGGCCCGGCTGGGAACGAGCAGCAGGTGTCCTCGCTGCATCCTTTGGTGTGGCAGGACGGTCGCACCACCACTCCATCGCTGACCCCGGCCGGTTCCTCGTCTCACGCACGCCGCGCTCCCATGGAGGCACGGGCCGCACTCCTTGCCGCAAACGAACTCCTACGCTACCGCCCCGTCGACGACCTCTACGAGGAGTGGCTCGACCGCGTCGCCGAGCTCGTCCGCGCCGCAGGGGGCTCCCCGGTGCCGTCCCTCTCTCTACCTCACCCTCAGCCAGCCACGGCGATGAGGCTCATGGCGCGCCTCCGCCACCTCTGCCCCAAGACAGTGCCTTGGCACCAAGGCGCGCGGCCCCATGGTGTGATCCACCACGCCCGGTGCCCGCGCGCGAAGAAAGAAGCTGCCAGGAAATCCCTCGGCCGCGAGAAGCTCCGCCCGCGCTTCCCGCGCCGCCTCGTCAAGACCGCGCGCCGCCAGCGGCGGCGCCGCACGGACCTCGTCAAGACCAAGCTCCCCCTCCAAAGCGGGCCCCAGCAACCACGGCTGGCTGCCGCGCCTTCACCCCCGAGCTGCGTAGCGTCGCCTGGCCAGGCAAGTTCAAGCCGGACCTACCTCCCCGCTACGACGGCACCGCCGACCCCGCGGAGTTCCTGCAGCTCTATGAGCTAAGCATCGAAGCAGCCAACGGCGATGAGAAAGTCATGGCGAATTGGTTTCCCATGGCTCTCAAGGATGGAGCCCGCTCCTGGCTCCTGAACCTGCAGCACAGCTCGATCTCCTCCTGGGACGAGATGCGCGACCGCTTCGTCGCCAACTTCCAGCGCACTCGCGACCGCCGGCCGGCCGCGGGCGACCTGCGCCGCATCAAGCAACAACCAGGAGAGACCCTCTAGAAGTACATCCAACGCTTCAACAACACCCGCCTCAAGATCCCCAAGGTCACGGACGAGGCCATCATCTCCGCATTCTCTGACAGCGTCCGTGACGTCAAGATGAAGGAAGAGCTCGCTATCCACAAGGAGCTCTGCACATCTCAGGAGCTGTTCAACCTGGCGACCAAGTGCGCAAGAGCTGAGGAGGGGCGCCTCTCTTTCCTTGAGCTGCCCGCCGCGGGCACAGAGGAGAAGAAAGCCAAGGCCAAGGACATGAAGTGCAAGGAAGCAGCAGTACTGGCGGCGGAGCCCGACACCAAGCGGGGCAAAGATCAGCCCGAGTCATCCAAGAACAGCCGACCATTCTGCGCCTTCCACAACCTGAACACCCACAACACTAGCGACTATCAAGAGCTCAGAGCCATACGAGAAGGACGCTTCGGTCGACGCCCCAAGCGCAGCGACCGGGGCTATGGCCGTGGAGGAGGACATGGAGGCGGACGCTGGGACGACCGTGGCCAGCGCCAGGAGTGGCGCGACTGTTGGGGAACGTAGTAATTTCAAAAAAGTTCCTACGCACACGCAAGATCATGGTGATGCATAGCAACGAGAGGGGAGAGTGTTGTCTACGTACCCTCGTAGACCGAAAGCGGAAGCGTTAACACAACGCGGTTGATGTAGTCGTACGTCTTCACGATCCGACTGATCAAATACCGAACGCACGGCACCTCCGAGTTCAGCACACGTTCAGCTCGATGACGTCCCTCGAACTCCGATCTAGCCGAGTGTTGAGGGAGAGTTTTCTCAGCACGACGGCATGGTGACAATGATGATGTTCTACCGATGCAGGGCTTCGCCTAAGCACCGCTACGATATTATCGAGGTGTAATATGGTGGAGGGGGGCACCGCACACGGCTAAGAGATCAATGATCAATTGTGTGTCTAGAGGTGCCCCCCTGCCCCCGTATATAAAGGAGCAAGGGGGGGGGGGGTTCGGCCGGCCAAGGGGAGAGGCGCGCCAGGAGGAGTCCTACTCCTACCGGGAGTAGGACTTCCCCCCTTTTCCATGTTGGACTAGGAGAGAGAGGGGGAAGAGGTGGAGGGGAGGAAGGAAAGGGGGGGCGCCGCCCCCCTCTCCTTGTCCTATTCGGACTGGGGGGGGGAGGGGCATGCGGCCCTGCCCTGGCCTCCTCTCCTCTCTTCCACCTAGGCCCACTAAGGCCCATTAAGTTATCGGGGGGTTCCGGTAACCTCCCGGTACTCCGGAAAAATCCCGATTTCACCCGGAACACTTCCGATATCCAAACATAGGCTTCCAATATATCAATCTTTATGTCTCGACCATTTCGAGACTCCTCTTCATGTCCGTGATCACATCCGGGACTCCGAACAACCTTCGGTACATCAAAACATATAAACTCATAATATAACTGTCATCGTAACGTTAGGCGTGCGGACCCTACGGGTTCGAGAACTATGTAGACATGACCGAGACACCTCTCCGGTCAATAACCAATAGCGGAACCTGGATGCTCATATTGGTTCCCACATATTCTACGGAGATCTTTATCGATCAGACCGCATAACAACATACGTTGTTCCCTTTGTCATCGGTATGTTACTTGCCCGAGATTCGGTCATCGATATCTCGATACCTAGTTCAATCTCATTACCGGCAGGTCTCTTTACTCGTTCCGTAATCCATCATCCCGCAGCTAACTCATTAGTCACAATGCTTGCAAGGCTTATAGTGATGTGTATTACTGAGTGGGCCCAGAGATACCTCTCCGACAATCGGAGTGACAAATCCTAATCTCGAAATACGCCAACCCAACAAGTACCTTTGGAGACACCTGTAGAGCACCTTTATAATCACCCAGTTACGTTGCGATGTTTGGTAGCACACAAAGTGTTCCTCCGGTAAATGGGAGTTGCATAATCTCATAGTCATAGGAACATGTATAACTCATGAAGAAAGCAATAGCAACATACTAAACGATCGAGTGCTAAGCTAACGGAATGGGTCAAGTCAATCACATCATTCTCCTAATGATGTGATCCCGTTAATCAAATGACAACTCATGTCTATGGCTAGGAAACATAACCATCTTTGATCAACGAGCTAGTCAAGTAGAGGCATACTAGTGACACTCTGTTTGTCTATGTATTCACACAAGTATTATGTTTCCGGTTAATACAATTCTAGCATGAATAATAAACATTTATCATGATATAAGGAAATAAATAATAACTTTATTATTGCCTCTAGGGCATATTTCCTTCAGTCTCCCACTTGCACTAGAGTCAATAATCTAGATTACATAGTAATGATTCTTACACCCATGGAGTCTTGGTGCTGATCATGTTTTGTTCGTGGAAGAGGCTTAGTCAACGGGTCTGCAACATTCGGATCCGTATGTATCTTGCAAATTTCTATGTCTCCCACCTGGACTAAATCCCGGATGGAATTGAAGCGTCTTTTGATGTGCTTGGTTCTCTTGTGAAATCTGGATTCCTTTGCTAAGGCAATTGCACCAGTATTGTCACAAAAGATTTTCATTGGACCCGATGCACTAGGTATGACACCTAGATCGAATATGAACTCCTTCATCCAGACTCCTTCATTTGCTGCTTCCGAAGCAGCTATGTACTCCGCTTCACACGTAGATCCCGCCATGACACTTTGCTTAGAACTGCACCAACTGACAGCTCCACCGTTCAATGTAAACACGTATCCGGTTTGTGATTTAGAATCGTCCGGATCAGTGTCAAAAGCTTGCATCAACGTAACCATTTACGATGAGCTCTTTGTCACCTCCATAAACGAGAAACATATCCTTAGTCCTTTTCAGGTATTTCAGGATGTTCTTGACCGCTGTCCAGTGATACACTCCTGGATTACTTTGGTACCTCCCTGCTAAACTTATAGCAAGCACACATCAGGTCTGGTACACAGCATTGCATACATGATAGAGCCTATGGCTGAAGCATAGGGAACATCTTTCATCTTCTCTCTATCTTCTGCAGTGGTCGGGCATTGAGTCTTACTCAATCTCACACCTTGTAATACAGGCAAGAAGCCTTTCTTTGCTTGATCCATTTTGAACTTCTTCAAAACTTTGTCAAGGTATGTGCTTTGTGAAAGTCCAATTAAGCGTCTTGATCTATCTCTATAGATCTTGATGCCCAATATATATGCAGCTTCACCGAGGTCTTTCATTGAAAAACTCTTATTCAAGTATCCTTTTATGCTATCCAAAAATTCTATATCATTTCCAATTAGTAATATGTCATCCACATATAATATCAGAAATGCTACTGAGCTCCCACTCACTTTCTTGTAAATGCAGGCTTCTCCAAAAGTCTGTATAAAACCAAATGCTTTGATCACACTATCAAAGCGTTTATTCCAACTCTGAGAGGCTTGCACTAGTCCATAAATGGATCGCTGGAGCTTGCACACTTTGTTAGCTCCCTTTGGATCGACAAAACCTTCCGGTTGCATCATATACAGCTCTTCTTCTAGAAATCCATTCAGGAATGTAGTTTTGACATCCATTTGCCAAATTTCATAATCATAAAATGCGGCAATTGCTAACATGATTTGGACAGACTTGAGCATCGCTACGGGTGAGAAGGTGTCATCATAGTCAATCCCTTGAACTTGTCGAAAACCTTTCGCAACAAGTCGAGCTTTATAGACAGTAACGTTACCGTCAGCGTCAGTCTTCTTCTTGAAGATCCATTTATTTTTAATGGCTTGCCGATCATCGGGCAAGTCAACTAAAGTCCATACTTTGTTCTCATACATGGATCCCATCTCGGATTTCATGGCTTCAAGCCATTTTGTGGAATCTGGGCTCACCATCGCTTCTTCATAGTTCGTAGGTTCGTCATGGTCTAGTAACATAACCTCCAGAACAGGATTACCGTACCACTCTGGTGCGGATCTTAATCTGGTTGACCTACGAGGTTCAGTAATAACTTGATCTGAAGTTTCATGATCATTATCATTAACTTCCCCACTAATTGGCGTAGGTATCGCAGAAACTGGTTTCTGTGATGATCTACTTTCCGATAAGGGAGCAGGTACAGTTACCTCATCAAGTTCTACTTTCCTCCCACTCACTTCTTTCGAGAGAAACTCCTTCTCTAGAAAGGATCCATTCTTAGCAACGAATGTCTTGCCTTCGGATCTATGATAGAAGGTGTACCCAACAGTCTCCTTTGGGTATCCTATGAAGACACATTTCTCCGATTTAGGTTCGAGCTTAGCAGGTTGAAGTTTCTTCACATAAGCATCGCAACCCCAAACTTTAAGAAACGACAACTTTGGTTTCTTGCCAAACCATAGTTCATAAGGCGTCATCTCAACGGATTTCGATGGTGCCCTATTTAGAGTGAATGCAGCCATCTCTAAAGCATAACCCCAAAACGATAGCGGTAAATCAGTAAGAGACATCATAGATCGCACCATATCTAGTAAAGTACGATTACGACATTCGGACACACCATTACGTTGTGGTGTTCCGGGTGGCGTGAGTTGCGAAACTATTCCGCATTGTTTCAAATGTAGGCCAAACTCGTAACTCAAATATTCTCCTCCACGATCTGATCGTAGAAACTTTATTTTCTTGTTACGATGATTTTCAACTTCGCTCTGAAATTCTTTGAACTTTTCAAATGTTTCAGACTTATGTTTCATTAAGTAGATATACCCATATCTGCTCAAATCATCTGTGAAGGTGAGAAAATAACGATATCCGCCATGAGCCTCAATATTCATCGGACCACATACATCTGTATGTATGATTTCCAACAAATTAGTTGCTCTCTCCATAGTTCCGGAGAACGGTGTTTTAGTCATCTTGCCCATGAGACACGGTTCGCAAGTTCCAAGTGATTCATAATCAAGTGATTCCAAAAGTCCATCATTATGGAGTTTCTTCATGCGCTTTACACCGATATGACCTAAACAGCAGTGCCACAAATAAGTTGCACTATCATTATCAACTCTGCATCTTTTGGCTTCGATATTATGAATATGTGTGTCACTACTACCGAGATTCATTAAAAACAGACCACTCTTCAAGGGTGCATGACCATAAAAGATATTACTCATATAAATAGAACAACCATTATTCTCTGATTTAAATGAATAACCGTCTCGCATCAAACAAGATCTAGATATAATGTTCATGCTTAACGCTGGCACCAAATAACAATTATTTAGGTCTAATACTAATCCCGAAGGTAGATGTAGAGGTAGCGTGCCGACGGCGATCACATCGACTTTGGAACCGTTTCCCACACGCATCGTCACCTCGTCCTTGGCTAGTGTTCGCTTAATCCGTAGTCCCTGTTTCAAGTTGCAAATATTAGCAACAGAACCAGTATCAAATACCCAGGTGCTACTGCGAGCTCTGGTAAGGTACACATCAATAACATGTATATCACATATACCTTTGTTCACCTTGCCATCCTTCTTATCCGCCAAATACTTGGGGCAGCTCCGCTTCCAGTGACCAGTCTGCTTGCAGTAGAAGCACTCAGTCTCAGGCTTAGGTCCAGATTTGGGTTTCTTCTCCTGAACAGCAACTTGCTTGCTGTTCTTCTTGAAGTTCCCCTTCTTCTTCCCTTTGCCCTTTTTCTTGAAACTAGTGGTCTTATTGACCATCAACACTTGATGCTCCTTTTTGATTTCTACCTCCGCTGGCTTTAGCATTGCGAAGAGCTCGGGAATTGTCTTATTCATCCCTTGCATGTTATAGTTCATCACGAAGCTCTTGTAGCTTGGTGGCAGTGATTGAATAATTCTGTCAATGACGCTATCATCCAGAAGATTAACTCCCAGTTGAATCAAGTGATTGTTATACCCAGACAATTTGAGTATATGCTCACTGACAGAACTATTCTCTTCCATCTTGCAGCTGTAGAACTTATTGGAGACTTCATATCACTCAATCCGGGCATTTGCTTGAAATATTAACTTCAACTCCTGGAACATCTCATATGCTCCATGACGTTCAAAACGTCGTTGAAGACCCGGTTCTAAGCCGTAAAGCATGGCACACTGAGCTATTGAGTAGTCATCAGCTTTGCTCTGCCAGACGTTCATAACCTCTGGTGTTGCTCTTGCAGCAGGCCTGGCACCCAGCGGTGCTTCCAGGACGTAATTCTTCTGTGCAGCAATGAGGATAATCCTCAAGTTACGGACCCAGTCCGTATAATTGCTACCATCATCTTTCAACTTTGCTTTCTCAAGGAACGCATTAAAATTCAACGGAACAACAGCACGGGCCATCTATTAACATAGACAAGCAAGATACTATCAGGTACTAAGTTCATGATAAATTTAAGTTTTATTAATCATATTACTTAAGAACTCCCACTTAGATAGACATCCCTCTAATCATCTAAGTGATTACATGATCCAAATCAACTAAACCATAACCGATCATCACGTGAAATGGAGTAGATTTCAATGGTGAACATCACTATGTTGATCATATCTACTATATGATTCACGCTCGACCTTTCGGTCTCAGTGCTCCGAGGCCATATCTGCATATGCTAGGCTCGTCAAGTTTAACCTGAGTATTCTGCGTGTGCAAAACTGGCTTGCACCCGTTGTAGATGGACGTAGAGCTTATCACACCCGATCATCACGTGGTGTCTGGGCACGACGAATTTTGGCAACGGTGCATACTCAGGGAGGACACTTTTATCTTGAAATTTAGTGAGAGATCATCTTATAATGCTACCGTCAATCAAAGCAAGATAAGATGCATAAAAGATAAACATCACATGCAATCAATATAAGTGATATGATATGGCCATCATCATCTTGTGCTTGTGATCTCCATCTCCGAAGCACCGTCATGATCACCATCGTCACCGGCGCGACACCTTGATCTCCAACGTAGCATCGTTGTCGTCTCGCCAACTATTGCTTTTACGACTATCGCTACCGCTTAGTGATAAAGTAAAACAATTACATGGCGATTGCATTGCATACAATAAAGCGACAACCATATGGCTCCTGCCAGTTGCCGATAACTCGGTTACAAAACATGATCATCTCATACAATAAAATATAGCATCATGTATTGACCATATCACATCACAACATGCCCTGCAAAAACAAGTTAGACGTCCTCTACTTTGTTGTTGCAAGTTTTACGTGGCTGCTATGGGCTTAGCAAGAACCATTCTTACCTACGCATCAAAACCACAACGATAGTTTGTCAAGTTGGTGCTGTTTTAACCTTCGCAAGGACCGGGCGTAGCCAAACTCGGTTCAACTAAAGTGAGAGAGACAGACACCCGCCAGTCACCTTTAAGCAACGAGTGCTCGCAACGGTGAAACCAGTCTCGCGTAAGCGTACGCGTAATGTCGGTCCGGGCCGCTTCATCTCACAATACCGCTGAACCAAAATATGACATGCTGGTACGCAGTATGACTTATATCGCCCACAACTCACTTGTGTTCTACTCGTGCATATAACATCAACGCATAAAACCTGGCTCGGATACCACTATTGGGGAACGTAGTAATTTCAAAAAATTTCCTACGCACACGCAAGATCATGGTGATGCATAGCAACGAGAGGGGAGAGTGTTGTCTACGTACCCTCGTAGACTGAAAGCGGAAGCGTTAACACAACGCGGTTGATGTAGTCGTACGTCTTCACGATCCGACCGATCAAGTACCGACCGCACGACACCTCCGAGTTCAGCACATGTTCAGCTCGATGACGTCCCTCGAACTCTGATCCAGCCGAGTGTCGAGGGAGAGTTTCGTCAGCACGACGGCGTGGTGACAATGATGATGTTCTACCGACGCAGGGCTTCGCCTAAGCACCGCTACGATATTATCGAGGTGTAATATGGTGGAGGGGGGCACCTCACACGGCTAAGAGATCAATGATCAATTGTGTGTCTAGAGGTGCCCCTGCCCCCGTATATGAAGGAGCAAGGGGGGGTTCGGCCGGCCAAGGGGAGAGGCGCACCAGGAGGAGTCCTACTCCTACCGGGAGTAGGACTTCCCCCCTTTTCCATGTTGGACTAGGAGAGAGAGGGGGAAGAGGTGGAGGGGAGGAAGGAAAGGGGGGCGCCGCCCCCCTCTCCTTGTCCTATTCGGACTGGGGGGAGGGGCGTGCGGCCCTGCCCTGGCCTCCTCTCCTCTCTTCCACCTAGGCCCACTAAGGCCCATTAAGTTACCGGGGGGTTCCGGTAACCTCCCGGTACTCCGGAAAAATCCCGATTTCACCCGGAACACTTCCGATATCCAAACATAGGCTTCCAATATATCAATCTTTATGTCTCGACCATTTCGAGACTCCTCGTCATGTCCGTGATCACATCCGGGACTCCGAACAACCTTCGGTACATCAAAACATATAAAGTCATAATATAACTGTCATTCTAACGTTAAGCGTGCGGACCCTACGGGTTCGAGAACTATGTAGACATGACCGAGACACCTCTCCGGTCAATAACCAATAGCGGAACCTGGATGCTCATATTGGTTCCCACATATTCTACGAAGATCTTTATCGGTCAGACCGCATAACAACATACGTTGTTCCCTTTGTCATCGGTATGTTACTTGCCCGAGATTCGATCGTCGGTATCTCGATACCTAGTTCAATCTCGTTACCGGCAAGTCTCTTTACTCGTTCCGTAATACACCATCCCGCAACTAACTCATTAGTCACAATGCTTGCAAGGCTTATAGTGATGTGTATTACTGAGTAGGCCTAGAGATACCTCTCCGACAATCGGAGTGACAAATCCTAATCTCGAAATACGCCAACCCAACAAGTACCTTTGGAGACACCTGTAGAGCACCTTTATAATCACCCAGTTACGTTGTGACGTTTGGTAGCACACAAAGTGTTCCTTCGGTAAACGGGAGTTGCATAATCTCATAGTCATAGGAACATGTATAAGTCATGAAGAAAGCAATAGCAACATACTAAACGATCGAGTGCTAAGCTAAAGGAATGGGTCAAGTCAATCACATCATTCTCCTAATGATGTGATCCCGTTAATCAAATGACAACTCATGTCTATGGTTAGGAAACATAACCATCTTTGATCGACGAGCTAGTCAAGTAGAGGCATACTAGTGACACTCTGTCTGTCTATGTATTCACACAAGTATTATGTTTCCGGTTAATACAATTCTAGCATGAATAATAAACATTTATCATGATATAAGGAAATAAATAATAACTTTATTATTGCCTCTAGGGCATATTTCCTTCAGCGACAGGCCTCGTGAGGACCGCTGGTAGGACCATCCTCGCGAGGGGGCCTGGAGGGACCAGCTTCGTGAGGATCGCCCCCAAGGCAACACCGGTCTTCCCCCGCTGCCGCCACCAAGAAGGAACGACGACCACCATCAGGACGAGGGGGCTGGGGGCTTCGAGGAGCCGCGCGCAATGTCATGCATCTTGGGTGGTGCCCAGGCCCCAGCCTCTCAACGCATCTTCAAATAGTTTGCTCGCGAGGTGAACGCGGTGCTCCCCAAGCTCGAGGCCACGTGCCCGCTCAGGTGGTCCTAATGCGCCATCACTTTCAACTCGGCAGATCAGCTCAAGTGCGCGGCGATCGCCGATGCCCTCCCGATGTTGTGTTCCCCAGTCATCAGCAATGTGCAGGTTACCAAGACCCTCATCGACGACGGCGCAGGGCTCAACGTCCTGTCCGTCGACACGTTCGACAACCTCCAAGTGCCATACGAGCAGCTCCAGCCTACCAAACCTTTCTCAGGAGTGACCGACGGTTCCACCACACCGATAGGGCAAGTCCGCCTGCCTGTCACCTTTGGAGAACGCAAGAACTACCGCACCGAGCTCATCGACTTTGATGTCACGCACATCCGCCTACCGTACAACGCCATCCTCGGGTATCCGGCTCTGGCCAAGTTCATGGCAGTCACCCATCACGGCTACAACGTCCTCAAGATGCCAGGAAGTGGAGGAATTATCATGGTCCCGTGTGAAGAGAGAGATGCGGTGTGCTCCCTTGAGCGCGCCTTGCAAGCTGCATCAATCGACGACCCCGACAGCAGAAGTGAGGGCCCTCTGGAGGCCATCCCCAAGAAGAAGCAGCTGCGCCGCGCAGGACCTCAGGAGGATGGCGACACGGCAGGAGCCTCATCAGGATCAGCGTCCATCCCAGGGGCGCCTCCCTCCATCGCATAGGAAGGCGTGCCCGGCGCCCTCCTCGAACAGGGCTCGGGGGCTCTCTTCTGGAGGGCCTCAGACCTTGCCAACCTCACGAGGGAGGCGTTTGGGCACTACTTGGAGGCGTGCTTCGCGGCGCGTGTCCCTCAGGAGAGCACAGGGCAAGGAGTGCCCACCACTCAGGAGTTCATCACCAAGACCACTCAGGAACTGCAAGACGCAAGAGCCATGCGCGGCGACAGCCGCTCACGAGGTGCAGCTCCCCATCCTGGCGAGGATGCTGGGTTGTGTGTCTGCATCGACGTCCCCGGGCTCAACAGGGCCGCATCTCAGGAGCGCTTCTGGCCATCGCGTGTGGGCCACTGCGAGGGCCCGCCACACAGCTACGTTCGCATGCCATTCGGCTTGCTGAGCGTGGCGTCAACCTATCAGCGCGACATGCGGCGTGTCCTGGCGGCTCAGGAGGCCAGGTACCATGCCGTCCTGGAGGAGATGGAGACGGCCTTCAGGGAACCTCCCGAGCCCCCAGAGCCTCCCGAGGCTCAGGGCTCCGGTGGCTCATGAGGAGTCATTTCTTCGGCGCACACCTTCAGCTGCACCAACTCTACTTCGTCTACAGAACCAGGTGACATCTTCCAAGCTCGTTTAGCTGGGAGCGCCCCTTGGGCTGCATTATTCCCAGGCCGCATGGGTCTGTCCCTGCGGCATGTATCCCTTTTGCTTATGTCTTTAGCTTACCTTGCTGGGGGCGCCCCTCGGGCTACATCATCCCCAAGCCGCTCGGGCCGGACCCGGTGGCATGTATCTTCCTGCATTTACCTAAGCTGATCTGCTTTCCATGCTTAACCTGCCCACGGCTATCACCTGCTCGACCATCGCCTCCCACGGGGGCCTTCTCCAGGCACGGCGCTGGTGCATGGGTCAGTCCCTGCCACGTCGACAAATCTGAGCGGCCGAGCTCTGGCTCGCGGCACGCCCCGGGCACGTCACCTCACCAGGCCCTCAGTGCCTTCACTTCATCCGGAGCAACCAGCGGCAGGCTGACAGCTATAACGGCGAACCATGTTTCTGCTTGTGCCTGTTCACAGGGATCCCATGGGAAGGATAGTAGGTGGCACCGCGAGTCTCATTTTCTCTCGCGCAATTCGCTTGCACGTTAAAAGGGGGGCTCCTGAGCATCGTGACTCAGGAGCTCTTACTGGCTCTCCAGCCCTCACCCCCTGGCCTTGACCACGGCATTGCGACCTGGCATACCAGCGGCGGCTGAGCTCGCTCGAGGGCCGGGACCTGAGGACGCAGAGCACTAAGGAGAGCATGGGGAGGGAAACTTGTATGGGCTGGCCTAGCTATGCCGCACAAGTTGGCGCGCAGGCCTAGCGCACCATCAGGAATCGCCACGAAATCAACAAGATAAGTCACGCCCTCGGATCGGCTAAATGTTTGGGCCTAATGGTCACTCACCCCTTGCCGCAACCCCGTTGCGGCCATGTCGACTCCCTTTCTCGCCTTACCATGGCTGCTTGAGCGCTAAGGGGGACCTCCTGAGCATCGCGCCTCAGGGGCTCTTACTGGACCTCGGGCCGCACACCTCCTGACCTTGACCACGGCACGCGACCTGGCATACCAACGACGGTTGTAGCCTACCTGGGGACCGGGACCTGTCAGCGTAGAGCAACAAGCTATCGCGAGGAAAGAAAGGGGGGGACCGAGCCTTTACGGGACATGCGTTCACCAAATTCTCATAACAGGGAAGATAGGCACAAAAGACATTACAGACCCTTACATGCCCCCAAGGGGTAATTCATGATTCTTCGCAAGGAACAAAAGCTAAAACTAAGGGGGATCCTATCTACACCCTCCCATGGTAGACGCCATCATCAACAGTGGGCCACGGGAGGCCGGCGCCAACCCCATCCAGATCAGCGGCGGCGACGGCCGGATGCTGTGGCTCTGCTCCAAGCGCGGCGAGAGCTCAGGGGCACATAGCTGTCATCGCTCGTCTCTGGAGTCTCATAGAGCTCAGGAGAGCTGCTGGACTCCCAAGGGCTGCTGCTGCTAGAGTGGCCGCGAGCGGAGCGCGCGTCAGCTTGACGCTCCTCTCCGGAGCAGCACTCCAGGCGGAGGCCCTCAGCATCAAAGACCTTGAAGAAGAGCGTGGAGGCGCTGTCGAACTCGAAGTGGATCGCGAGGGCACCCCTCGCACGGCAGACCTGCACGATCTCGCCCCATCCGCGAGTCATGAAAATCTTGCCGGCGGGGACCGCTTCGATCTCTGCTCCGGTCGCCGGGGCGCTGCAGTCGGTGTGCTGCAACCAGAGCTCGAGAGGCCCCCTCGGCGGCATCACGTCGGAGAAGAACCGCGGGAAGCAGATCCAGGAGCTTGGAGGCATCGGCGCCCACAGCACCAGCTCGCGCGAGGAGTCCGTGGCATGGATTCCGGGGGCGACGGCGCGCGTCGCTGAGGCGCCGCGACCCCGGACGAGGCGTGGGTGGCGCTGCTCGTCGCTCCGTCCTCCCGAGCCCTCGGCTCGGGCGTACAAGGGTAGCGGGTACCCCGGAGGAGGCCGCTCGCACCAAGGCCTCGTCACCACCTGCATCGCCGCTTCATCACGACGGTGGACCGACCTTTTCTGCGGCGGAAGTGGCCCCGGGTCATCCCGGGGAGCCTTTCCCTTCTCTTCGGTAGAAAACCTTCTGATAGGCACCATTGTTGTTAGCAGTGGAGCAATGAGGAAGAAGCAAGCAAGCGAGGAAAAGATGGGCAACGGGGGCTCCGCCCCCTCCCCATTTATAACGGAAGAAGGCCAACCGGCGCCTCCCACGATCGCAGGTAATGATGGTTTTCCTTGCATGTCGCAGGGACTTGTCAAGTCGTGTAGTTGCCGAGGCAGCATGGGGAAGCGGAGACGCCCACATCCAATCAACCGCCACGCGTCAACCGAGGCCGCAGGCTTTTGGGGCCCGCGGTGCTCCGTACTTAACCCTTGGCTTCGCCGCGAAGCCAAGCCCGAGCGCACCTTGGGCCCAGGGGCTACTGTTGGCGTTCTGGGAACGGGGGCCCCCAGACTTGCCTGCCTGCGGCCCACGGCGTGGCTTAGCCGGCAGGCCGTACAACCCATCTTCATCAACAAGGTATCCAAGACCCTCGCGCGGCGGGCGACGCAAGACCTCCTCAGGAGTGGCCTAGTCAGGCAGGCTCACGAGGAGCAGAGATATATGGGCGGGGCGAACCTCACGAGGCTCTCGTGACGTGAGCCATGACGATCGACACCAGGCGGGCGCTAGGCGGGCGCCAGCGCGCGCAGCGTCCTTGTTTTCTCTTTGGTGCTAAGGAGGCCAGCGCAGGCGAGGAGTACCGAGGCATCAGGAAAAGGTTGCTATATCGGTGCAACGAGACCAAGACCAGGAGGACGGCAAGGCGGAGGTCATCGTGGAGCCCAAGACGGCATCACCACCAGAGCTTTTCGCAGGCGAAGACCACTTTTGTCAGGATAGCTTGTACTAGCTGCCCCCTTCAAATTTGCCCGCTGTTGTTGGCTCCGTTCCCGCTCCATATTTGGGAAGAGGACTAGGGCCTATATAAGTAGAGCTAGCTACCACAATAGGGGGGATGCATCCCGGATCGAGCAGTTCACCTAGCTCTCACCCGCCAAGACACCAAGCACAAAAACACCTCAACCTCAGGAGGCTGTTCTTCCCCTTGTACTGTTCATCATCAGCCCAAGAGGCAATCCATCCACCACCACACTAGAGTAGGGTATTACACCACAACGGTGGCCTGAACCAGTATAAATCTCGTGTCTCTTTGTATTGAGAGTTCGTCGAGTTCGTCCGCGAGATCTTAGCGAGCTAGGGCGTAGATCGGTAGGAGGGAAAGACTTCGCGTGCACCCTAGTGTTCAAACCTTAAGGGTTTGCCGGAACCCCACATCCGACACATGGAGTCAAAGGTGATGGCATGCTTGGACCACCTGAGGGGACGCAACGCCTCAAGCTTGGGGAGGGCCGTGTTCACCTCACGAGTGAACTGCTTGAAGATGCGATGAGAGGCGAGAGCCTGAGCACCACCCAGGATGCAGGCGATCGCGCGAGGCTCCTGGAAGCCCCAGCCCCATTGTCCTGCCGATTGTCGTCGTTCCTCCTTAGCGGCGGTGGCAGCGGAGGGAGGCCGGCGTTTCCCTAAGGATAGTCTTCACGAGGCTGACCCTGCCAGCGGTCCTCGCGAGGCTGGTCTTGCCAGTCCTGTCGGGGGTCACGGTTATCCCAGCGGCCTCCGCCACGGCATCCTCCACGGCTGTAGCCGCGGTCGCCGCGCTCGGGGCGGCGGCCAAGGCGCCTGTGTCGGATTTCCTTGAGCTCCTGGCAGTCGTTGGTGTTGTGGCTGTGGACGTTGTGGAGGACAGAAAATGGGCGGTTGCCCCTGGGAGGCTCATCGTGGTCGCGGTCGCGCTTCATTTCCGTCTCGGCCGCGAGCACAACTGGGCCCTTGCATTTTATCTCCTTGGCCTTGGCTTTATTGTCTTCGGGATCAGCCTCCGGAAGCTCCAGGAGGGAAAGGCGACCTTCCTCTGCCCTTGCGCACCTGCTCGCCATGTTGAACATCTCTAAGTCCGAACATAAGTCCTCGTGGATGGCGAGCTCCTCCTTCATCTTGACATCCCGGACGCCATCAGAGAACGCTAAAATGATGGCCTCGCCCGACACCTTTAATATCTTGAGGCGAACATTGGTGAAGCATTGTACTCCCTCCGTTCCAAATTACTTGTCGTGGTTTTAGTTCAAATTTGCGCAAGGTCTCGCCCGGCTAATGCTTCACGCACCGTAGGTCACCTACCGTAGGAGCGCTGTCGCGAGTACCCTGGAAGTTGGCGATGAAGCGCTCACAAAGCTCGTCCCAGGAGAAGATAGACCCCACCGGGAGGTTCAGGAGCCACGAACACGCGCCATCCTTGAGGGCCATGGGAAACTAGTTCACCATGACCTTGTCCTTGCCATTCGCCGCTTCGATGCTTAGCTCGTAGAGTTGGAGGAATTCCGCGGGGTCGGGAGTGCCGTCGTAGCATGGAGGTAGATCTGGCTTGAACTTGTCGGGCCAGATGACGCGGCGCAGCTCCGGGGTGAAAGCACGGCAACCTGCTGTGCTCACAGGCGCAGTGCGCACGGGGGGAGCTTGGTCTTGATGCCCACGAGCCACAGGCTCCAGTGGTGCGAGGTCTTGGTGTTGGCGCCGGGAGAGCGCGCGCGCCACCTTACAGCTTGCCCCATCGCGCACCGGTGCCCTGCGTGGCGGGTCGCGTTGGGGTGCATCACGCCAGGGCTCAGGGCCGACGTCGCGCCGAGGAGGTGGAGGGGGTGCACCGTGGGTCATATCACCCGCCTGGGACGGCGGGGGAGGCACTGAGCGAGACGGCGCAGGGCCTCTCTGGCGGCATTCACGAGCTCGGTAATGCGGCCAAGCCAGTCGTCGTAGAGGTCGTTGGCGGGGCGATAGTGCAGGAGTTCGCGTGCCATGAGCAGCGCAGCGTGTGTGTTCGCTAGCCCACGGTGAGCATGAGAGGACAACGCCATGGCTGGAGTAGGCAACGGGATGGCGGTGCGGCCATCACGCCGCATGGAAGGCGGCGGCGATGAGTCCTGCTGCACATGAGCCGCAGGATCGGTGGCGGCATTGGCCGCGGGGGAAGCAGAGCAGCGAGGAGCGCCGTTGCCCACGGGTGCCTTCTGGGCAACACAAGCGTCACGGCGCTCAGCATGAACACGGCGAGCGTCGGCCATGGGAGCGATGGAGCGGAATCGAAGCGGAGGTGGAAGAAGGACTTCGACACACCCCTACCTGGCGCGCCAAATATCGGATTCAGGGCTCCGTAGACCCAAGAAGGTTCGAACTCTGGGGCATGTGCGAAGAACTCAACCTCTCGAGCTCACCAACTCGTTGCCCTATAGCGTAGCCTAGCCAGGTTCACGTGGGCAAGGAAGAAGATGAACACGGAAGTTTACCCAGGTTCGGGCCACCTTGTGGTGTAATACCCTACTCCTACTTTGTGGTGGATTGGCCTCGCGAGGGGTTGAGGATGAACTAGTACAGTGGATGAATAGTCCCCTAAGGGTGAGAGTGATTCGACCAGGGTGGCAATGAGCCGATCCCTTCTACAGTGGTGGCTAGCCTATACTTATAGTGGCCTCGTCCTTCTTCCCCAAAACTTAGGCGGGAAGGGATTCCACAGTGGCTAATTTGAAGGGGGACAAGTAGTACATCTTATCCTGACGAAAGGTGGTCTTCGCCTGCAAAGCTTCTGGTCGTGACGTAGCGGTGGGCTCGGCGATGACATCAGTCCTGCCGCGCCCGTGGTCTTGATCTCATTGCACCGAAATGGAAACCTTTAGCAAATTCCTCAGGAACCTGCACCTGTCCTTGCTTCCTTAGCACCAAAGGGGAAACTATGCCTTCTGCGCCCGCTAACGCCTGCCTGGCCTTGGTCGTCACGACTTGCATCATCGGAGCCTCATGAGGCTGGGTACCTGAATAGAAATCTTCGCTCTTCGGGAGGCCGCTCCCTCGGGAGGTCTTGGTGTCGTCCTCCTCGCGAGGCTTGGCCCCTCGCGAGGGTCTTGTCTTGGCGGTCTTGTAGATGGGTCGTACCAGGCCATCGATGGAGCCACGCCGTAGGCCGCAGGCAGGCAAGTCTGGGCACCCTGGTTCCCAGAACGCCGACAATGAACACTTCAACAATTTTTTCAATAAAATTCGGGAAAATTTTAGAAATGCATTTCTGAAATGAAGGCGGTCCATTACATATACCAAATGGCATCCTGCGGTACACTATGTATCGTATGGGTAGGTGAAGGTAGTCTTTTCTTGGTCTTCAGGTCAGATAGGTATTTGTGAAAACCCAGAGTATCCATCAAGATAGCAAAAATAAGAGCTATTGGCCAACCTTTCCAATATTTCATTTATGAATGGCAGCGGGTAACGATCCTTCTTAGTCCACTTATTTAGTTTCCTAAAATCAATGCACATTCCATATCCAATAACAGCCCTAGTAGGGACTAGGTCATTATTATCATTAGTTACTAAAGATAGTCCTCCTTTCTTAGGAATGCAATGGACCAGACTTACCCACTTACTGTTGGATATTGGGTAAATTGCCCCTGCATCGAGGATACGTATTACCTCTCTTCTTACAAAGTTTTTGGAGGCCGGGTGAAGCCTCCACTGGCTTTCAATTAGGAGTTTAGCTCCTTCTCCAATAGGGATAGCATGCGAATAAATGGATGGGTGTATCCCTTTCACATCCTTCGTCGAGTAGCCTAAAGCCTTACAATGCTTTCTTAGCACCATCAATAATGTATCCTTTTCTTTTCCTGAAAGGTCGGCATTAATGATAACATGGAACCTTTCTGTATTATCCAAAAATTCATACCTCAGCCCCTTGGGTAAGGGTTTTAAATTAGGAGGAGGTAGTTGCTCATCTCCTTTCCTTTCAAGTACCTCATAGTCTTTATTAAGATGCGGGCTAATCAATGGAGTAGCGTCCATTATCATTTCAATTTCTTCTTTATCCTCATCCTCAAATAAGGATTCAGACCTTACCAATACCTGCTCAACCTCATCTTCTGGAGTTTGAAGATGGATTTCAGCCAATTGATTCAATTTTTGCTCTTCCTTGTCCCGAGCCTCTTCTTCATAGGGCTTGCTTAGTGCAGAACAACATGGGAATCTAATCTTCTCACTCCCCATTTCATAGAGATAGATTTTTTTCTTGATGTATGCTCCTGCAACATTCAGAAAAGAAGTTCCAAAAACAATAGGACAGTTTTTATCTTCTAAAATCATTAGTACATAAATATCAATAGGATGAATGAGTGAGCCTATTATAATGTTGACATCTTTAAGAATACCGCAAGGCTTCCTATCCGTTTTATCTGCAAGCTTAATAACAAATCAGTAGGCTCCAGAGTACATGGAGAAATTTAATTATAGATTTTCGTGTAGAGGCTATAGGGAATAATTTTAACTGGGGAACCAGGGTCACACAACCCAAAATAGGACTTGCATCCAAAGGATCATGGTAAAAAATTTACCTATATTCTTACCTCCGGTACACCCATTAAGATAAGAAGTTGTGTCTTTGTCTAGGCAGACTTCTTTGTTCACAACTGGTATAGGTGTAGCAAGTTCTTTTACCATATCAACATAAGGTGGTGCCCCGCATCACTCCAACTTCTTCTTCTTCCCTTTAATCGAGGGTGCTCCCTCAAGCTTCTTGCACTACTGCAGGATGCTGCTAACACAACACTACGATCAGAGACCCTTCGAGAAACTGTGTGCGATGCCATAATCGCAAACGGTGCTGTATGAAAACCGTCAAAAAAGGTGAAAATGTTTGCGATGGAGGATGCATCAAACACGGTTCAGATTTTAGTTGCGTGTGCGATCCAGGGCATACGGTTCAGTCCAATGAATTGTTTGCGATGAGGCGGAACAAAAGAAACGGGCAGCCTGATGAAGGCGTGTGCGATATAGAGCATACGGTTCACTCGGATGAACTGTTTGTGATTAGGCAACACAAAAGAAACAGGGAGCCAGATGAAGGTGTGTGCGATATACATCATACGGTTCACTCAGATGAACTGTTTGTGATTAGGCAACACAAAAGAAACGGTTAGCCAGATCAAGGTGTGTGTGATTGAGGGCATACGCTTCAGAAGGATTAACTGTTTGCGATTAGGCAACAGAACAGAAATGGGTAAGCCAGACCAAAGTGTCTGCGATTGATGGCATACACTTCACATGGATGAACTATTTGCGATTATCCACAACAAACTGAAATAGTTAGATAGATCAATGTGTGTGCGCTAGACGGGCACACCCATTCTAATTAAAAGACGTGTGCTGACATTGCCTATTGCGGTGCACCCTATGGTGCAAACGCCACGTACGCGGCCGAGAAGGCGTACGTGCCCATGTTACGCTTTCCGGGAATAGTGCCGCACTTATAACCGTCAGTAAATTTTGAGCATGCGTCCCGTCACATTCCAAATTGCAAACCTGTTCACACCGATCAAAACCTAAACGGTTCCCACTTAGGAGCGTATTACTACGCGGTTATAAATACTACTACTCCAAGATGACTGCACATTCATCCTCAACTCCTCATCCACAAAAAGTCAAAAACAAACAAGTCATTCATCATCGTTCACTTGCGTCCGCCATGGCTAGCGTGAGTTCTGGGTCGAGAGATTGCGACCAGGGAGAGGTGTGCCTGGAAGCGGGAGCACGAGAGATGTCCCGCCTCGCCGCGATAGCAGCCAACATGTCCTGCCGCACGGCCGTAGTAGCAGAGAGGTCCCGCCGCGCCGCTGAAGCAGCACGGAGGACCCGCCGCACCGTCGATGTAGCACACTGGTCCGGCCGCGCCGCGGAAGCAGAAGAGATGTCCCGCCGTGCCGCAAATGCAGCAGAGATGTCCTCCCTTGCCGCGGCGGCCTAGGAAAATGCCTTGCGGGCAAGCGAGGACTCTTACAGGTGCATGCGTGCCCTCGTCCATAGGTAGATGGATCAGATCTCCAGGTGGGCGAGGTTGCAGGATGACCTGCAAGCCTCGTTTGAACAGTCTACCGACATCATCCGGCAAGTAAATGTGAGCAATGCGAAGCTCCGGGCCGAGCACGACCTGCTGAGGGCCAAGATCGTCGGAAGTGCGGAGCAGCAGGAGCAGACCACTGCCTTGTTGAAGAGGACCGACGTCATTGTCGAGAAACTTATGGACAAGAATAACAAGTTGCGCATCGAGCGCAGAAGGCTGGTGGAGGAATCCGTGGATGCTCTCAAGCAGCATCTTGAGGACAAGAAAGATCTCGTCGCCACTCGCCGCGGATACTAGTTCCCGCGGCCTGCAGCAACGCATCAAGAAAGTAGAGATCAGCGAGCCAGATCGTTGTCTTCCTTCTTCTTTTGCCCTTGTGTATTTCGGGCGTTGCCGCATGTGGCTTTTTTTATTTATGTTTCTAAATATGCAAGACAATTATTATCCACTGTCATCGTCCTTATATTCATCATGCTTGCTATAAGTCACAGTCGATGCTATATAGGTCCGTTGGATCTTACATCAAGATCCGTGCAAAACTTTCTTTTCAGATTTTCATTTTTCTCTCTTAAATCTCAGTCCAGTGAGACATATAGCCACGCCGTAGAACAGGTGCTCGGGCGCCATTAATGGAGACGTTGGGAGGGAGGTGCATGGCGGGTAGCGGTCAAAGGGCTCTCCTCCCGATGAGCACGCGCAGGGGTCTGATCGCACGCCTCCCGTACTCAAATAGCTACCCCGCACGGCACCTCCTAGCCAATAAAAAAAGGGGATGCGTGGCCGCACGTAATTGGTAAGTTGAACGATCACGGTTTCAATAATACTTGTGTTTCCGATTTATAACGTGACATCACTTGTTCCAAAATGACTTTGTTGATTGTTAATGTGTGGGCCTTCGCAAATCGGACAGAAAAATTACCACAGCATGTTGGTGCCATGTCATGAGGCCATGCCAAGTTTCATGATTTTCAGGCGTGTTTTGGAATTACAGGAATTAAAAAACCAAGTTTCTCAATCTTTCCGGCCGAGCCACGACGCCCAGATGTTTGAATTTCACTCCCATCTCTTGCATGGGACCTAGAAATTCACCCAAGGACACACATGTGATTTTTCAAACAACTTTGATGCACTGGAGCATGTGCTTGTAGTTCAAATTTGAATTATGCACATTAAATGCCCAAAAACTCAATTAATGTATAAAAAAGGCCAAACGAACCCGGAATAATTCCAAAATTTAGCACGGTACTTTTATTTGTGTCGGAGTAAATGGCCACGGGTAGCCTAACCGACTGCCCCTGGTTCTTCTGAAAAAATTATCAGGCCTTCGGGCCTCCAAGCACTCCGAGCATTGGGCCGCCTTCCCTGGCCGGCTACCTCTGAAGCCGACTCCCGGAAGGCGACCCAGCCTCACTAACTCCTCCCCAGGACGACTACGGGGTGGCCGACTCCAAGAAGCCGGCCAAGAAGGACGCCGACTCCTAGGAGCCGGCCGAGACCATAACCACCAAAGCTGTTCCCACGTAACGATGACACGACGGGGTGTGGCCACAGTGCGGCCCACTACCCCCAAAGCCCGAGGCGGGCATGGCTACAGGAGGCCGTACGGGACGGCCGTCTCCCGTCGGCTCGGCACTGTAGCCATCCTGGCCTCGACGTCACCCACGACCGACTCCCGTATGGCCCGCGGGCGGCGGGCCCCTTCAGCCAGAGAGAGGCGTGAAGGCGGCCCGGCCTTTCCCAGTCGGCCAAGAGCGTAGCCGGCCTCCAGAAGCCGGCTACTCCCTTCCTCAAAGCAGGAGCCCCATTAAGGAGACAAGACGAGGTAAGGCTACAGTGAGAGCCCCCGAGGCGGCCCACTATAGCCACGCTTACCTCGACAAAGCCCTCGTCATCAGAGGCGCGGCTACAGTAAGCAGCCGCCAACAAGACCCTAGGCGGTGGGGCCGGCCTGTCGACCAAGTAGCCGGCAGCCGGCGGGACCCACTAGCCGGCGGGACCCAGCAGTCGGCGGAGAAGCCGGCAAGCGTAGACACTGACGGCTAGGACCAGAGCCTAGCCGGATTACCATTGTACCCCCGGGGTAGGCCTTTATAAACCCCTCGGAGCACCCATGCAAAGGGTTGGCCTCTGAGCATAGTTGGCTTCCAAGCATAGCACACACACCATAGATAGAGGGAAGCAAGAGCTAGCCTTGTTCTTCTTCTCCCTTGATCCCAAACAGCTCTAGGAGCGATTGTAGCTACCCTTTCTCGATCTAGTGATCATGCGGAGACCCCGCAGAGCAGGACTAGGGGTGTTATCTCCTCGGAGAGCCCCAAACCTGGGTAAGATCCGCCGGCGTGCATGTCTTCGCCTCATCCCGTTTCCGGGCACCGGCGATGTTTTATTGGCTCCCACAATGATAAGCCATCCCTTGGCATATGTCGCACCAACCACCCGACATTTGGCGCCCACCGTGGGGCCAGGTGCACCGTTGTCCGGAGACCTGTTCTGGACGGGAACCCTCTTCCTCCCCCGCGAGCGCAGCCAGCCTGCTGCGCCCGATGGCGTTTGCCTCGACGCGCTCCAAGGCGTCGACGATGCCTGTGCTGCGAGCTGCCTCGCCGATATGCTCGGCGAGGCTCGCATCTCCGACGAGCCTGCGTCCGACGCAGGCACCGACTACCCCGAGAACCGCCTCATCAGCCTCCTCGACCGACTCCACGTCTCCAGCGAGCCCGCTGCAGACATGGAGTCGGTCGGCTCCACTGACCCGATGCTCATCGACTCCGACACCGCATCGCTTGACGCCTACCCCTCCGACGTGGTGGTCTTCGACGACCCCCTCCCTCGAGCTGACAGCGGCAGCAGCGCTGTCACCGAACTGTTGGTCATCAGCCACGTCTCCAACTCGGGCGAGAATGCCCGCGACGCTCAGCAAGCGGCGATGCACGACCTCTCCGTCCCCATCCCGGCCGACGCCGACGCCGAGACCCTGGAGGCACGCCGCCTTGCCCTCATCACGGAGGGCCAGAAGATAGCCTCGATGAGACGCCTCACCGAGGCCCACCAGCGCGAAGTCGACCGTGCCGCCTTCGGCACGCCGCCGCCTAGTGGCCCGAGCCGAGCCGGCTTCGTCCAGAAGCGCGGCGCAGCCGTCGCCAGCATGCTGGGCGCAGATCGCCCCGTCTACGCCACCCCGCTCGAGAATCTGCGAGCCGCTCAGGCGGCTGCAGAAGAGCTCAATGGGCTGGGAGCCAATGAGCTCCCCTACATGACGAGACGGATCCAACAGCTGCTCGACGCGGCTGCGGAACGGCACGAAGCCGGCGCCCGTGCTGATACTCATCCCCCGCGCCGGGAGCACGCCGCGACGTCCCGCTCGCCGAATGCGAGCGGCGCACGCCAGAAGAAAGACAAGGAGCCGGCTGCCAGCCGCAGTCGGACTCGCATCACCATCGAGCGCGAGCGGATGGCCGCCCTCGAGCTGTAGAGCACCAAGGAAATCTGCCTCCTCCCCCGCCTCGAAGAGAAAGACGCCTCACTCCGCCGCCTATCACACACCCGACTCTTGGCGACCGACTCGGCCGCCGAGAAGGAGTCGGCGAGAACGACGCCCGCCACAGGATCGACCGCCTTGCTCGATCCTTGGCGCTAGAAGAAGAAGACGATGTCGGCCCGCCATGCTTTGGCCCCCGCATCCGCGACGAGCCCTTCCCCAAAGGGTTCTCGCTCCCTAGAGACACGCCCAAGTACAACGGCTCGGTGAAGCCGGAAGATTGGCTCATCGACTACTCCACGGCCGTCAGCATAGCCAACGACAATCGGCGCGTAGCCGTGAAGTATGTCCCCCTCATGCTGCAAGGCACGGCGCGCACATGGCTCAACAGCCTCAAGCCCTACAGCATCAACAGTTGGCTGGACTTCACCGAAGTCTTCTTCCGCAACTTCACCAGCACCTACAAGCGGCCTCCCAAGCCTCGCTAGCTCTCCCTCTGCGTCCAAGGGCCCAACGAGTTGACCCGCGACTACCTCACGCGATGGGCCGAGCTCCGCAACTCCTCCGAGGGAGTGCACGAGGTCCAGGCCATCGAGTACTTCACCGCCGGGTGCCGAGAGGGCACCCTCCTCAAGCACCGACTCCTCTGCGACGAGCCGGCTACCCTCGACGAGTTACTAGTCATCGCCGACAAGTACGCCACAGCTGACTCCTCGATGAAGACCGAGCTGAGAGTAGACGCCTCTGGGAAGGTGATTGCTCCGGCTCCCAAGACGTCGGCTGGCGACCCTAATCGGCGCCCCTACCAGAACGACCACAAGCGCAAGGGCCCCATGCCGACTTCCTCCAGTCGGCAGGTGGCCACAGTTGAAGACGAGCAGCCTGAAGAACGGCCCGCTCCCAAGAAGAAGGGTGGAAGGCCGGCTTGGCAGCCGTCTTTCTCCTACGAACAAGCACTCGATGCCCCCTGCAAGTTCCACAGCGGCGCGAAGCCGTCCAACCACACAACCCGGAAATGCCACTGGCTCACCCGCATCACCAAGGGCGAGGGAATGCTGCCGCCTCCGCCTCCCGGCCCGCCGCCTCCAGCCCCCCAGCAGCCGGCGGCTCGGCCGGCAGTCGGCGCCATCCAAGACGAATTTCCCGAAGAGCACGCCGCCTACGTCGTCTTCACTAGTCAAGCCGACGACAAGCGCAGCCGACGCCGACAGCACCAAGAAGTGAATGCAGTCGCCTCTAGCACCGCCGAGTTCATGCACTGGTCAGAAAAGCCAATCAGCTGGAGCCAGGCCGACCACCCAGAGGTGATGCCTTCGCCTGGCTCCTATGCAATGGTCTTGGACGTCACCCTCGCGACGGAGAGGCGAGCTGCCAGATTTTCCCGCGTCTTGATAGACGGCGGAAGCAGTATCAACATACTGTACCGCGATACCATGGAGAAGCTGAACATCAAAGCGAAGCAGCTCATGCCGAGCCGCACCGTCTTCCATGGTATCGTACCCGGCCTGTCTTGCTCTCCAATCGGCAAGATCAAAATGGATGTTCTCTTCGGAGACAAGGATCATTTTCGCCGGGAAGCAATATGGTTCGAGGTAGTGGATTTGGAGAGCCCCTATCATGCACTGCTTGGCCGACCTGCTCTGGCCAAGTTCATGGCTGTGCCCCATTACGCCTACCTGAAAATGAAGATGCCGAGCTCGAAGGGGATTATCACGGTATCCGGCGACTACAAGAAGTCCATCGAGTGCGCCATGGCCAGTAGCCGGCTGGCCGAGTCCCTCGTGGTGGCAGAAGAGAAAAAGATGATGGAACGGGTTGTGGCCATGGCCGGCAAGCAGCCGGCCTTGTCCCCCAACCCCAAGGATTGTGATGCGCAGGGCTCCTTCCAGCCTGCCAAAGAGACGAAGAAGATACCTCTGGACCCGGAGAACCCGGAGAGGTTCGCTGTGATTGGGGCGAACTTGGACAGTAAATAGGAAGGCGAGCTCGTCGACTTCCTTCGTGAGAATCGAGACATCTTTGCATGGTCCCCAAAGGACATGCCGGGTGTCCCGAAGGATTTCGCCGAGCACAAATTACATGTCCGAGCTGATGCGAAGCCGGTCAAGCAACCCCTCCGCCGAGTGTCTGAAGAGAAGCGAAGAATTGTGGGGGAAGAGATAGTCCGGCTCCTTGCCGCCGGCTTTATCATGGAAGTGTTCTTTCCAGAGTGGCTTGCCAACCCAGTTCTGGTTCTGAAGAAGAATAACAAGTGGCGTATGTGTATAGACTACACGAGTTTGAACAAGGCCTGCCCAAAGGATCCGTTTGCTCTGCCACGGATTGACCAAGTGATAGACTCCACAGCCGGATGCGAGCTGTTAAGTTTTTTGGATGCATACTCAGGGTATCATCAGATCAAGTTGGACCCGGCTGACCGCCTGAAGACTGCCTTCATCACACCCTTTGGAGCTTTCTGCTACCTGACAATGACATTCGTCTTGAGAAATGCCGGTGCCACTTTTCAGCGTTGCATGCAGAAATGTCTCTTGAAACAACTCGGCAGAAATGCCCACGTCTATGTAGACGACATTGTGGTGAAGACAGAGAAGCGTGGTACCTTGCTGGAAGACCTGAAAGAAACATTCGCCAACTTGCGCCGATTCCAGATCAAGCTCAACCCCGAGAAGTGCGTGTTCGGAGTCCCAGCCGGCCAGCTGCTAGGCTTCCTGGTCTCCGAACGCGGCATTGAGTGCAACCCCGTCAAGATCAAGGCCATCGAGAGGATGGAGATTCCCACCAAGCTGCGAGATGTGCAGAAGTTCACTGGCTGCTTAGCCTCCCTGAATCGTTTTATCAGCCGACTAGGAGAAAAGGCTCTCCCCTTGTACCGACTCATGAAGAAGTCCACTCACTTCGAGTGGAATGATCAAGCCGACCAAGCCTTCCATGAGTTGAAGAAAATGCTGACCACTCCGCCTGTCCTGGCTGCGCCGACTGAGAAGGAGCCCATGCTCCTCTACATCGCCGCGACTAGCCGAGTCGTCAGCACTGTTGTTGTGGTCCAGCGCCCGGAGGAAGGCCGAGCCGAGCTAGTCCAGAGGCCGGTCTACTATCTCAGCGAAGTACTGTCCAGCTCAAAGCAAAACTACCCGCACTACCAGAAGATGTGCTATGGGGTGTACTTCACTGCCAAGAAATTGAAGCCCTACTTCCAAGAGCACCCCATCACGGTCGTGTGCACGGCCCCGCTCGCCGAGATCATAGGCAGCCGGGATGCATCCGGCCGGGTGGCCAAATGGGCCATTGCCTTGGCGCCCTACACGATTTTCTATCAACCCCGCACCGCCATCAAGTCGCAAGCATTGGCCGACTTCCTCGTCGACTGGGCCGAGACCCAGTACTTACCGCCGGCTCCTGACTCTACCCATTGGCGGATGCACTTTGACGGGTCCAAGATGCGCACCGGCTTGGGAGCCGGCATCGTCCTCACCTCTCCCAAAGGCGACAAGCTCAAGTACACGCTGCAGATCCACTTCGCCGCCTCCAACAACGTCGCCGAGTACGAGGCGCTCGTACACGGGCTCCAGCTAGCCAAAGAGCTTGGTATACGCCGGATCCTGTGCTACGGCGACTCAGACTTGGTGGTCCAGCAATCATCTGGCGACTGGGAGGGTGCCAGTACACGGGCTCCAGCTATCGTTTCCTCGTCCAGCAGATAAGCGGATACTTCGAAGGGTGCGAGTTCCTTCACGTGCCAAGGGCCGACAACGACCAAGCAGATGCCCTAGCACGGATCGGCTCCACCCGACGAGCCATACCGACTGGCGTCTCCCTCCAGCGCCTCCTCAAGCCGTCCATCAAGCCGTCTCCAGAGTCGGATTCCATCTTCGTACCGCCTGCGCCAGATACAGTCGGATCCGACTGGAGAAATCCCGCAGGCGGCACGGGGACTTCGACAACCGGCCTGGGGACTACCATAGTCGCACCCGGCCCAGGGACTTCAGAACCCGGCCCGGGGACTGCAGCAGTCGGCCCGGGGACTGCAGCAGTCGGCCCGGGGACTGCAGCGGCACAAGAAGCGGTGGCCGACTCCAATGCAACACCCAACCCACCCACCCGAGTCATGGTGGCCACATTAACAGAAGAAGAAGTCGCAGCTCCCTCATGGGTCCAGCCCATCCTCAAGTTCCTAGTCAGCAGAGAGCTGCCGGCTGACGAGATCTCAGCAAGACTAGTGCAACGACGAGCCGCAGCATACACAATAATCAACAGAGAGCTTGTGAAGCGCAGCGTCACTGGAGTCTTCCAGCGTTGTGTCGAGCCAGAAAAAGGAGTGGCAATCCTCAAAGACATCCACCAAGGCGAATGCGGCCACCACGCAGCCTCAAGATCCCTTGTGGCCAAGGCTTTCCGCCATGGTTTCTTCTGGCCGACTGCCTTGGAGGATGCTAAAGAAATAGTCAAGAGCTGCAGAGGATGTCAAGTTTTTAGTTCCAAGCAACACCTGCCGGCTTCTGCCCTCAAGACCATTCCCCTTACTTGGCCTTTTGCCGTCTGGGGACTGGACATGGTGGGCCCTTTCAAGACAGCCCGCGGCGGCCTGACACATCTACTGGTCGCCGTGGACAAGTTCACAAAGTGGATCGAAGCTAAACCGATTAAGAAGCTGAACGGGCTGACTGCCGTGACATTCATCACCGACATCACTACTCGGTACGGCGTGCCGCACAGCATCATCACCGACAACGGCACGAACTTCGCCAAAGGAGCACTGGCATGTTTCTGCGCGACGCAGGGCATCCGACTGGACTTAGCGTCCGTTGCCCACCCGCAGTCAAACGGCCAGGTCGAGCGAGCAAATGGACTCATCTTCTCCGGCATCAAGCCCCGACTGGTTGTACCACTGGAGCGATCGGCCGGTTGCTGGCTCGAAGAGCTGCCGGCTGTCCTCTGTGGTCTGCGCACTACACCCAACAAGTCAACCGGCTTCACTCCATTCTTCCTCGTGTACGGTGCCGAGGCTGTCATCCCAACAGACATCGAGTTTGACTCGCCTCGGATCACCATGTACACGGAGGAGGAAGCCAAAGAAGCAAGAGAAGACGGCGTCGACCTACTGGAAGAAGGCCGGCTGTTAGCCCTCAGCCGGTCCGCCATCTACCAGCAAGGGCTGCGCCGCTACTACACCCGCAAGGTCAAGCCAAGATCCTTCCAAGAGGGCGACCTTGTGCTCCGGCTGATCCAGCGAACAGCCAGCCAGCACAAGCTCTCGGCCCCTTGGGAAGGCCCCTTCGTCGTCAGCAAGGCACTCGGCAACGACTCCTACTACTTGATCGACGTGCAAAAACCAAGAGCACGCAAGAGAGACGACTCCGGCAAGGAGTCGGAGTGACCATGGAACGCAAACCTCCTAAGACGATTTTACAGCTGAAAAGCAGTATGTATCACGCTCCCCTTTTGTATTAAGTACAAACCAACAGGCCCCCCGAACAGTACTCGGGGACTACCTTTTATTTATCTATGAATGACGAGTGTCATATCCATGAATGTATTATTACATTTTGAATTTTTGTCCGGCACCGGGTTTGACTAGTCGGCCCGGGGACTGGCCGCCTTGAGCTATATCGAAAGTTTTTCCTGAAGTCAGAAAAGTAGTGCGCCGGCTCCCGAGTCCTCTCTTGTTGAAAGTCGCAGCTCAAAGAACTGACTGTCCGACTAGCAAGAGGAAAGACAGAAAGGACGCCCACACGAAAAACGGCTAAGGAACAACGAACCTATATAGCAAAGAGACGGCCTCCAAACATGCCTGCCGGCTACCAGAGCAGCCGGCTGGCCGGCTTCCTAAAAAACTTAGCTTTAGTCCAGCAGAGCTAAATACTTCCCCCTCCCCAAACGGCCAGGCACTCCCCCGGCTACAGATTGCAGAGCAACTGTTTGACTGGGGAGGCGGCAACCAAGGGAGGGCGGCAAAGGAAAAAGCAGAAGGACAAAAAGCAAAAAGTACAAGGAAAGGCCAAATGCATAAGACATATATATACATAAAGCCGCCAACAGGCCGGCAACAGACATAAGTTCGAATACAGTGGGTGGAATTGTGCGAATTTAACCAAACATTGTTCTAAAGAGTAACAAGACAGGAAAAGCAAAAGATGGCAGACTAGGGCGCGACATGGAGGCCGAGCTGGTCGGTGAAGGCAGCCTCGCCGGCTGAAGGAGTGGCCGACTAGCGGGCCCCGGTTTCACCACCACCTGCGACAGGAGGCGTGGAGGCGCGCGACGTAGTGCTGGAGGCACGGTCAGACTGAGGCTGGCCGGCTACTCCACCAGCCGGCTCAGCGTCTTCACCCTCCTCCTCCTCTTCTTCGCCCTCGTCGCTGGAGTCGATCTCCTCCGCCGAGTCCTCACCGTACGCCGGGTCCAGCCCGAACCACTCTTCCGGCTGGGCGACTCCATTGTCGTCCACCTCGGGGGCGAAGACGCTAGTGTCGGTGCAGTCGGCGATCGCCGAAGCCCGCCGAATGATGGCCGGCCACGCCGGCTCCAGCTCCGTGTCGGCTTGCTGCCGCCAGGTAGCCAGCTGGTCCAGGCTCAGGCCGGGATACCAGGCCTTGACGAACTCCAGCACCCGCCTGGCACCGGAGCGAGCCGCCGACGCCTTCCAAGCCTCGAAGCGGCCGACTGCCACCTCCAGCCAGTCGGCGGTCCGACTGGGGGTGCGAGGGACCACTTGGCCGGGCCAGAGGGCGGCCAAGACCTGCGCCCCGGCACGCTGAAGCCGGCTGGATGCGAGCCTGGATCGCCAGGAGTTGTTCCTCCAGTGAGCGGCCGGCGGTCGGCGAGATCTCAAAACCGGCCTGCCTTCGCGCTTGGTGATGGGCCTCGATGGCCTGGTTGGCGGCAGTCGAATAGCCAGGGAAATACTTTACGCGAAGAAGAAGAAAGGAAGAAAAGAACACCAAAACCAGAAAACAAGCCAAAGTGGCAGATGGCAAGAAAGGACGGAGAGGTAGGCGGCTTACCGTCAACCAGATCTTCGATCTGGCCATAGCCAGAGACCAGAGTCTGCCTGGCCTCAGCCCAGCCAGCCACCTCCGTCTCGAACTCGGCCTGGAGAGTGGCTTCGCGGTCCTGCGCCGCCTTCAGTGCCGCCTTGTGGCTTTCTTCCTGGTCGGCCAACTTCTTGGCCAGGCGATCGCGCTCCTGCACCAAGGCGGCGAGCTCGGCATCCTTGGCACGAAGAGCAGTCTGGGACTCCCCCTGCTGTGCCCTCAGACTGGCATTGGCCGCTGCAAAGTCGGAAGAAGAAGAAGAACAGTAAGAAATCGTCAAGGAAGATCCGACCCGACTGCTCAGCAGTCGGCCCGAATCTCGGGGACTACACCCAGTGGGTGCGCTGACGCGCCCCCACATGAGATAAAGATCAAGTCACGTACCTCGGCTCTCAGTAAGGTCGGCGGTCTTCTGAGTCAGCTCCTGAGCCTGGGAGTTGAAGGCGGCCGCTCGAAGGTTGTGGTAGTCCTGCAAGATGGACAGAAGACCGAAGTGAGAATAAAAATAGCAAAGGCAAATCCACCAAGAAGTTCCAAGCCGCCTGCTCAGCAGCCGACTCGGAACTCGGGGACTACACCCAGTGGGTGCGCTGACGCGCCCCCAAGGAAGAAATCAAGATCAAGAAGAAACAAGACGGGAGTACTAACCCGGATGGCCGCCCGCGTTGCGAGGAACTCGTCGGTGAACTGCCTCAGCGCCGAGGCTTGGCTTTGGAGCCGGGTCCGGACGTCTTGTGCAGCCACGTTCACTACGGCTGTCCCTCCGCCTGGCGTCCACCCCGAGGTAGCGCTAGCCGCCTCCGCATCTCGGGCCGACGAGCTGGAGCCCACAGCCGGCTGTGGCTCCGACGCGGCCTTCCCCGCGCGCCGGCTCGGCGGCACCCGGACCGCCACTTCAGCCCCCGCGGCCGGCTCGCCCTCCGCCGACTGTGCAGGCGGCGGATCAGGCTGGCCGCCTTGGGCCGCCCCAGTTGGCGGGGTCGGCTCCGGCGCCTTCTCCAAGATGATGATGTCGTCGCCGCTTCCCCCCAGCCCCGGCTGGTCGCCGCTGGCTCCCCCTGGCGAGGGTTCCATGTCCCCAGGCGCCATGACGCGCAGCGGGGTGACCATCAAAACCTCCCCCGCTGCCGCCGCGGCCTCAGCCTCTGCCTGGGCCCTGGCTGCAGCCTCGGCGAGTGCCTTCGCCGCCTCCTCCTCCCGTGCCGCCTGGGCGGCGGCCGCCTTCCGTGCCTCCGCCTGGGCGGCCGCCGCCTTCCGTGCCTCCGCCTCCCGTGCCTCCTGCTCCTCCCGCGCCTCCCGCGCGTTCCTTTCCGTCGCCTCCTGGAGGTCGGCGCGGGGGTCCACGCGGCGGGTGGTGCTCCCAGAGCCCCTTGGCGACTCGACGACGGAGCCGGCAGCCGCCCGCTCAAGTGACAACGGAGCTCTGATTCAATGAAGAAAAAGACGAGAGTTCAAGAACCACCAAAGAATAGAAAGAAAGAGAGTACACAAAGAAAGATTCGGACTTACGCCGACACAGTCTGCGGTTGCTTCACCACCTTGCGGAAACGAGCCGCCTTCGCGGCCGCCTCCTCCCGCCTGGTGGCTGCCGCCCCGCCTCTGGGTTTCTTCGTTCGGCTGCCGAACAAGCACTGGGCGGCGCGACGCTTCTGACCTCCACCCCGAGCAGGCTGCGCGGCGGAGGAGCCCGCGCCGCGTCCAGATGCCGGCTGGCGGCGCGGGACGGCTTCGGCTTCATCCTCTTCCGGCCAGTCGTCAAAGGTGGCAGTGAACCCGGAGCCGCCTGTTTCGCCGCCGGCTTGGCCTCCGCCCGGCTCGACGTCGTCGTCCATATGGACCGTCCCCAGGTCGGGGTCCTCCAGGTCATGTTCGGTCCGGTCGGGGACGAAGCAGCGCTCCGCGTCTGACCCGCCGGCCGGCCGAAGCAGAGGGCTCTGTCGAAGAACAAGCCGACTAAGTCAGAGTCGGCCAAGAGATGCTCGGCAACAAGGTTGAGAGAGAGAGAGAGAGAAAGACACAGGGAGAGCATACCGTAGGCGGCGGATTGGCTCGGCTATACGGCTCCTTGCCGAACTGCCACTCTTCGGTGAGTTTGCAGTTCGCAAGGTAGTTCACCATGTAGGCGACCTCCTCGCGCGGCATCTCCTTGGTGCACATTCGGCTCGGATCGAGCTGGCCGCTCATCTGACAGATCAGATGAGGCCGGCTCTGGAGCGGAAGAACCCGGCGCGTGACGAACGCGGCCAGAAGGTCGGGCCCCGTCAGGCCTTCCGACTGGACCATCACCCGTAGTCGGGCGATGGCGGCGTTTCCCGCCGGCGACAGCGTCACAGCCCGGAAGGACCACTGGGGCAGCCTGCCCGCCGGTGGGCCGGCTACGTAAGCCGGCAGGTTGATGTAGTCGCCCCGTGGAGCGATGTTCCGCACGTAGAAGTACGACTTCTGCCACTTCTTCGCCGATTGGATCAGCGTGATGACGAGGAAGGGGTTGTCGGCAGCCGATCTCCGCGACGCGATGAAGACGCCAGTATTAGCCGGCACGCCCTTAATGCGCGTGCCCAGCTTCGACTGGAAGAACTACCACCAGAGCTCAAGGGTGGGGAGGACGCCGAGATAGCCCTCGCACAGGGTGACGAAGGCGGACAGCAGCACCACCGCGTTGGGGGTGAGATGGTGCGGCTGGAGCTGATAGAATTCGAGCCAGGAGCGGAAGAAGGCGCTCACTGGCAGGCCGAAGCCGCGCAAGAAGTGCGAGCGGAAGACCACCCGCTCGCCCTCCTGCGGCCTCGGCGAAATTTCCTTCGCCGGCGCGAGGTGGACCTCCACTTTGTCCGCGCTGGGCAGCCGCCGCGTGTCGCGGAGGAAGTCGACGTGGTCGTCATGGACGTTGGAGCCGTCCCAATCCCCGCCAAGCTGCTCTACGGTGGGACGCATGACGAAAGCTAGCACAGCGGCGGAGGAGTGTGCGGTGGAAGAGCGCGGCGGCGAGGCGCTGTCGCAAGAACTGGCAAGAGGAAGAAGACGGTGGAAGTAGGAGGAGCGTGCGAGGGCCTGCCGCCCTCCACCTCCCCCTACTTATAGCCTCACGAGGCCGAAGAGGCCGAACGTGGGGGGGGGGACGTGGGATTAACTACGCCCACTCCCCCCATGTCTCGCGATTATTGCGCATAAATGCGAGCCGAAACTGCCACACGGAACGTGCGGGCGGTTTCGGGATACAAAGGATCCGCGCCTGGGCCGGGGTGTGGACGTGGCGGGCCCCCTCCCTGCGGCGACGTCCCGTCACGCGCGTGGGCAGGCAGGCTTTCCGGCCACGTGGTTCGCCGACGGCCCATGGCCGGCCCGCGGCCCGGTGCACGTGCCAGCGGGCTCCCGCCCTCCGACTCCAGAAGATTTTGACTCAGGCGGCGCGCCTGACCAAGGCCGGCTCCCAGCTGCCGGCTTGTCATGATAGGAAGCTGATCGAGCTTCTCAACCCCCACTCCACCTCGAAGCCCAATCAGCTTCGGGGACTACTGTCGGAGTAAATGGCCACGGGTAGCCTAACCGACTGCCCCTGGTTCTTCTGAAAAAATTATCAGGCCTTCGGGTCTCCAAGCACTCCGAGCATTGGGCCGCCTTCCCTGGCCGGCTACCTCTGAAGCCGACTCCCGGAAGGCGACCCAGCCTCACCAACTCCTCCCCAGGACGACTACGGGGTGGCCGACTCCAAGAAGCCGGCCAAGAAGGACGCCGACTCCTAGGAGCCGGCCGAGACCATAACCACCAAAGCTGTTCCCACGTAATGGCGACACGACGGGGTGTGGCCACAGTGCGGTCCACTACCCCCAAAGCCCGAGGCGGGCATGGCTACAAGAGGCCATACGGGACGGCCGTCTCCCGTGCGGCTCGGCACTGTAGCCATGCTGACCTCGACGTCACCCACGACCGACTCCCGTACGGCCCGCGGGCGGCGGGCCCCTTCAGCCAGAGAGAGGCGTGAAGGCGGCCCGGCCTTTCCCAGTCGGCAAGAGCGTAGCCGGCCTCCAGAAGCCGGCTACTCCCTTCCTCGAAGCAGGAGCCCCATTAAGGAGACAAGACGAGGTAAGGCTACAGTGAGAGCCCCCGAGGCGGCCCACTGTAGCCACGCTTACCTCGACAAAGCCCTCGTCCTCAGAGGCGCGGCTACAGTAAGCAGCCGCCGACAAGACCCTAGGCGGTGGGGCCGGCCTGTCGACCAAGTAGCCGGCAGCCGGCGGGACCCACCAGCCGGCGGGACCCAGCAGCCGGCGGAGAAGCCGGCGAGCGTAGACACTGACGGCTGGGACCAGAGCCCAGCCGGATTACCATTGTACCCCCGGGGGGTAGGCCTATATAAACCCCTCGGAGCACCCATGCAAAGGGTTGGCCTCTGAGCATAGTTGGCTTCCAAGCATAGCACACACACCGTAGATAGAGGGAAGCAAGAGCTAGCCTTGTTCTTCTTCTCCCTTGATCCCAAACAGCTCTAGGAGCGATTGTAGCTACCCTTTCTCGATCTAGTGATCATGCGGAGACCCCGCAGAGCAGGACTAGGGGTGTTATCTCCTCGGAGAGCCCCGAACCTGGGTAAGATCCGCCGGCGTGCATGTCTTCGCCTCATCCCGTTTCCGGGCACCGGCGACGTTTTATTGGCTCCCACAATGATAAGCCATCCCTTGGCATATGTCGCACCAACCACCCGACAATTTGGTCTAATCTGGCTGTGTAAAAAAAATAAGGCGGGAGAAGGCAGTGTACATATGTTGTTTCGCACACAGAGGTGACACGTTCCCTCTCGGAACCACGAGCCTCCTTGAGGGAAGCTCCGGTTTGCAAAAAGCTTACACCAAAGCTTGTCCCAATTCGGCCAAAAATATTACCGCAACATGTGGGTGCCATGTCATGACACCATGCCAAGTTTCATGATTTTCAGGCGTGTTTTGGAAGTACAGGAATTAAAAAACCAAGTTTCTCAATATTTCCGGCCGAGCCACGACGCCCAGATGTTTGAATTTCACTCCCATTTCTTGCATGGGACCTAGAAATTCACCAAAGGACACACATGTGATTTTTCAAACAACTTTGGTGCACTGGAGCATGTGCTTGTAGTTCAAATTTGAATTATGCACATTAAATGCGCAGAAACTCAATTAATGTATAAAAAAGGCGAAACGAGCCTGGAATAATTCCAAAATTTTGCAAGGTACTTCTATTTGGACTAGTCTAGCTGTGTAAAAAAATAAGGCGGGAGAAGGTAGTGTACGTATGTCGTTTCGCACACGAAGGTGACAAGTTCCCTCTCGGAACCACGAGCCTTCTTGAGGGAAGCTCCGGTTTGCAAGAAGCTTACACCAAAGCTTGTCCCAATTCGGCCAAAAACATTACCGCAGCATGTTGGTGCCATGTCATGACACCATGCCAAGTTTCATGATTTTCAGCCGTGTTTTGGATTTACAGGAATTAAAAAACCAAGTTTCTCAATCATTCCGGCTGAGCCACAACACCCAGATGTTTGAATTTTATTCCCATTTCTTGCATGGGACCTATAAATTCACCCAAAGACACACATGTGATTTTCAGCAAACTTTGGTGCATTGGAGCATGTGCTTGTAGTTCAAATTTGAATTATGCACATTAAATGCCCAGAAACTCAATTAATGCATAAAAATGCCAAATGAACCCGGAATAATTTCAAATTTAAACACGACACTCATGTACTAGTTGCATGTTCACTGTACGTAAATGTTCTAGCAATTCAAACACCATCCTTTTCCTCTGTAACACCATTTTGTCTTTCAAAACATAATGAAAAAAATCAGGTATACCACAAACAGTTTAATAGAAAGAATCATGTGGGATGCGATATAAAATATCTTGGCGCACCATCTTGTCTGGCTTACGCAGGAAGCTTCGTCGTCTACAGTCCACCGCCCCCGCTTGAACCACACTTGCGCGCCAGTTTCTCGCGGCACCGAGCGAAAAAAATTTGCCACCACGGAAATATCTATCTCCTCGCCCCCTTCCTCCTACCAAAAACCACATTTCCACTGTTCCTCCTTGCTTTCCAAGTTCAAACCTTCACTGCTGCTTACTGGCAGCTCAGCCTCCTCGCCGGCGACCCTTCTTCTTGCAGCGCCGCCTCCTCGCCGGCTACCCTTCTTCTTGCAGCGCCGCCTCCTCGTCGGCGACCCTTCTTCTTGTAGCGCCGCCTCCTCTCCGGTGACCCTTCTTCTTGCTGCGCGGCCTCCTCGCCGCCGACCCTTCTTCTTGCTGCACGGCCTCATCGATATGGTCAGGCAATCCACACCCCACCCACACCATCTTCCTCCTTTCCCATCCCACATGCCCCGACTGACGGAGCAACACCTTCCACCGAAATCACTGCCCCCCTCCTCCAATTAAGCGCCGCCCACAGCCATTTTACACGTAGTATAACGTGGAGCTGAGTAGCATGTGGCCGCACGCGCGAACGAGGTCGCTATGGCTGACATGCGTGTCCACCGCCAGATCTTGGAGGAGCACCTCGTCTTCGAGGCCACCGTCGACACTGCCGCGCAGTTGTCTACTTTAAAATATAGTTCATGATGTTTTCTCGAGGCCACCGCCAGTGCCTTCTAGTGATGTGTCCTCTGTAATGTTAATATCAAATCTGATGTTCAGTTAACAGTTTGGTCCTTTGAAATGTAATGTTCAGTTAACACTTTGGTCCCACAATTGCTGCATTTCGTAGTACTGTTCTCAAGCATTCTTTGTTTTGTTAACTGTTTTATCTTCTAGTACATGTTTCTATTCTGCAATGTCGTGCTGAGTTAACTATTTTGGTTCATTTGGTCTGCTGTCCATTTAACTGTTTGGTTCAGTTCTGCAATTTGATTTTCATTTGCTGTGGGTACAATTTTGTATTGTTATGCATGTGACACCAATCGAATTTGGCTGTACTCAATACATATTCTACTGATAGTATGGCAACTCTCAGTTAAACTGGTCAAGATCTTCCTTTTGTGTGTTGCAGGGAAACAATGGGAGACACTGCGGTTTACCATCGAGGTTTATTCAAGCAGGGTCCTTTGGCTAAAAGCACATTATTGTGCAGTTGCAGGAATCATTCTAATATTTAGGTTTCTTACAATTTGGTCTTGCACATGTAGGTCCTACTGTCAGAGGCTTAGACCCACTGTTCGACCCATTTTGCATATGGGGAAATGAGATGTCCATGAATATCAGTCAAGTCAAGAAACTCAGAAAGATTGTTAGGATGAAGAAACTTGCGATGAATAACAGCAAGATCTTTATTTGCACAATGAAGAAGACATCAGTCAACTATAGGATGGTACCAACTCTTTTACCTTGTTTTTACCCCTTGCGCCATTTCAAAATTTACAACAGCGATTTATGCATAGCTTTGTTTTCAGTACTTTTCAAAGCAGTTCACCGATGATTACCTCTCAAACCACCTGCATGGTCAAGAGGCGAGGAAAGTATTCATTCAACACCCACGGTACAATATTGAAGTCTTGCTGAAGAGGACGAAGGTTGGGCGGGCAATTATCCATAGCCACTGGCCTAAAGTTGCAAGGACATTCAACATCACTGAAGGCTCAATATTTGCCTTCCGCTTCTGCAGTTTCCCAGATGAGATTCATTTGTCTTTTTACCGTGTATGATGCTACTTACCAAAGGTTTTTGATGCTGCATGTGAAACTTGATGCTGTTGTGTAATGGCGTAACTGAGTGCCGAAGCTATCTGATGTAATTCGATTATGAAATCCTGGTTGCTTTTATATGGATATGAAATATCTAGCGTGTTTTATAAGAAATATCAATTTGAGTAGTACATGGATTATCAATAATAGGCTAATTACCCTGCTTATTGGGGTTTTCTATTGCAAATGGTTACTCAGACAGCACCGTGGGCGATGAACTCAAACAACCCGCACGGTTTCTAGAAAGTAGGCGTGTTCGATCAACTAACAATCACACACGGCTTCCGGCAGCGAACTGTTTGCGTTAGGCCACCTTGCACACACGTTTCCACACAAAGAACTGTGTGGGATGTACATACCTACGGAAATGATTTTCTGGGATTCACCATGTGGGATGTACATACCTACAAAAATGATTTCTGGGATTCACCGTGTGGGATGAACATACCTACGGAAATGATTTCTGGGATTCACCGTGTGGGATGTACATACCTACGGAAATGATTTCTGGGATTCACCCGTGTGGGATGTACATACCTACGGAAATGATTGGGTTTCCATGCCTCGCCCGATCACACACGGCCCCAGCCTGGGTCCCACGAGGGCCTATCCCCGATGATTTCTGGGTCGTGTGGGAAGGACCCCCCTATCGCCCACACTCACTTGGCGACGGTTCCAAATGCCGTCACGAAAAGGTGTTTCAAACCGTTTGTTTAGGACCGACACGTACCAGTGTTGTTATTTGGCTTTTGATAAGGTTCTTTTTGTCACTCGATTGAAGTAGTTTTCTTTGTTATAGCTTCAACCATGCAAATGTCCTTGGACTCCCTGTTGTGTTTCATGTACTTTTTCTCTGGTATACCCAAGAACTTAGAAAAATCTTCCAAAACATGCAGCATGGGGTCAGTTCCAATATTTAATTCAGGAGGTAAATCTTTTACTTTTGAGGTTCTAAAGAAAGACTTTATGCTATCATAAACATGATCAGCCTTACTCCTTTCCTTTGAGCAAAGGTACCAATTCTCAGCATTATACCTAATCCCGTCAATTAAGCTCCAAGCCTCTGACATTTAATTCCCTAAAAAGGAACCTCTAGAAGCAAGATCTAAAGCATGTTTGCTTTGTGAATCAAGTCCACCATAAAAGAAATTAACAATTAAGAAACCAGGATAATAGTGTTCAGGACACGAAGAGAGTATTTCAAGATACCTTATATATGCATCGACCAGTCTGTCTCCTTCTCTTTGTCCAAAGCTGCTGATTTTTCTTCTCAGTGTATATAACTTTCCTTGAGGGTTATAATAAGTGAGGAAGAATTTGACCAATTCTGGCCAGTTCCTTGAGATGTTCACCGGCTGGCCTTCTAACCATTCACGAGCTCTCCCATCTAATGAATAAGGGAAGATTTTTCTTTTATTTCTTCATTGGTTATGTCCTACAACTGGGAATTTTCGCATGCACAGTTAAATTCTTTAATATGCTTATACGGACATTCAGCTGCATAACCTCGGAATATATTTTCTTTAACCATAGTAATCAACCGAGGATTTATCTCATATATTTTGTCAGGTAGGTCAGGACCAACTGATATAAAATTCTCTCCAGAGGTAGTCCAGCAACATATTCCCCTCCCACCTGAAAAATTTGCTCTTGAAGGACCATGGCTGCCTTCTATCTGCAAAAATTGTTAGGACACAAAATAATTCAAAACTTAAGACAAAGCCCAAAAGCGCTCAGCTCCCCGGCAACGGCGCTAGAAAAAGCTTGATGTCCTGCGAGTGCACAGTGTCGGGGATATACCCCGCGGTATGACCCGGCCGGATGTATGACCCGGCTGTAGCTTGGCGACTCACGGGTAACCCGCCCGATCTTGGCGACTCATTAGTAACCCGGCGGGCGGGTCAGACGGATGACATGGCCCAAGGGCCAAACGGTCGGCTCATGTTATGGTGGGCCGGCTTAAGAGGAAAGGCATAAGGAATATTCTCCTACAAAGGAAGCAAGACTAGGACTCCACTTGTAATAGAGTAATCCTAATCCTACTAGGACTAGTCATGTAACCCGCCCCTTCATGTTATATAAGGAGGGGCAGGGCACCCCAAGAGGGACAGGTTGAATCATCTCTAGGGCTAGACACAACGAGAGGAGAGCCGGCTTATAGGGTGACTCCCTCGTGATGATAATGAGACCTAGCCACAAACAACATGTAAGGTTGTTATCGGATGATGTTTCCCGGGGCCCGAAGCTGTCTAAACCCTTGTCTTGTGTGTTGATCCGCCTCGCATCTCTCATCCCAATCAACCCCTCTCAAGCTACCACATAGATGCGTTGGCCTCACGACTAAGTCCTCAAACTAGGACATCTGCCGTGACAATTCCACGATAGTTGGCGCCTACCGTGGGGCTTACGCATGGTGGTGTTGAGTTCTTGAAGGGATCTATCTCAGGGATCGAGAAGTTCACGTTGTGTTGTATGAAAAAGAGCCGGCGCAGAAGACGTCCGACGGACAATCAACAATTAGGTTTACATATTCATTGCCCGTTACACGCGCTGTGGTGATCCGCCGAGTCCGGCAAGCTGTCAAATAGTAATTTCCATCGAGACCGACAAAAAAATTTCTGCGGTCCGATCCGCCGAGTTGCCTAAAGTTTCCGCTACTGGGTTTTCAGGCTTAAGCCCCAATGAAATCATGCGCTATTACTCTCTAAGTACTGGAGTACTAGTCCAGTACACTTTGTGCTTTTTCTACTCTATGGGAGATCTACTCAAGGCCGACCAGAATATTAGTACATACATGCTCACGGAGATTTAAGAGACAGATCGATTGTTACATCAAGAGCCACTACCGAGTCATCCTCATAGGAAGAAGACAAAATCGCCTGCAGTTTTGAAAGTGGATGAAGCCAGGGAATCGAGAGACTCCGCCTCCGCCTTAGCCGCCGGGGCCGCGTCATCAGGCCGACCGCGCCTTGCCATCGCCTCTACCGTTTCAAGTAGCGGGAGAGTCGCCGTCGCCTCTGTTTCAAGTCGCCTGCGTTGACCTGCTGTTAATCTGAGTCGCCATCGAGTCAATCTGAGTCGCCATCGAGTCACCAAGTATCAAAGGATCAAATTGCCTCGTCCGCCTCTGTCCGGTTTGCCACACCGTTTCCTTTGTCGCCGAAAGCTACCCCTGACCACCTTCAACTCGGCCTCTTCTGCTAAGAGCCGCCGCCCGGTCTTGAACCATTGCCTGGTCGGCCTGACCTGGCCTCCGCCTATTGACACGCCTCCCGCTGCAGTTACCATAGCGATCTGTTTCTTCGCTTCTGCTGCTGCTGCCGCCGTGAGACGAGCGCCTGCTGTCCGAGCTATGCCCTGAGTCGCCCCGGTCAAGCAGCCTAGCTGTCCGCCCCTGAGGCACCACGCCTGATCCACTACTTCGCCAGCAGCTCCTATTCGACTCCGAGTCGGACGCCGCCTCCATAGCCTCGCGGTGACTCCTTTCGTCAGCTGCCTCCATTGCCGTGCCCCTGGTCCTGCGTTGGCCAAACCACCCTACGGGCATCCTCTGCTCCGGCCCCCGCGGCCCTCAGGCCCGCACCCCGTTGTCACGGCGCGGGCTTGCATGCACCTCTCTTTCCTCTCCCGCGCGGACCTCGTGACGAGGCGCCAGATCCAGTTGCTGCCACTTCATGGTGAAACCCTGCGTCACTGAACATCCACCTTGATGCCTCGAGAGCCGCTGCTGCCAGTGAGCCGCCGCAACCAGTTCCCCTGCGACTGAGTCGTCCTGCAAACCTTGTTCCGAGTCGACGGGGGTTCCGCGGGAGTCGTCATCGCCGCTTCCCCTCCACGGCCACTTCTCCTCCCCTGTCGTGTTGAGCTGTCCTGACGCGAGCGGTGCGGCGCCTCTACCACCGCGGGCTGCCTCCGCCTCGCCTTGTCGCCACATCCCGAGCAGGCTTGCCGCGGTGCTTCTCCTCGCCGGGGTTCTCCTCGATGTCCGCGGCCTCGCCCCGAGAGCCTCTTGTCTTCGCCGTTGTGACCCGCCACTGCTGCACCGGTCGCTGTTGAGCCACCTCCGCCTCACCTTTTTGCTCCAAATCATCGCCCACGAGCCATCCATGTCCGCGGCCATGGTCAAATCGCGGTGCCCGAAGCCGCCCTGTCGAGCCGTCCGGCACCTCACGCCTCCGTCGCCGTCTCGCTCTGGAGGTGAACCATCGCGCCACTGCGGCCTTGAGCTGCCACTTTGAGTTGTCGTGACGGCCGGCCCTGAATCGCCGCCCTGATATCGCCAGTAAACCGCCGTTGACGTGGCCCGCCTTTGCTGACGCAGATATGAGTCGGTCTCAATCCGAGTCGCCTCCGAGTTGCTCCTCACCTTGCTGCTCCGGCTGACCTACCGCCGGTTACACTGGCCTTGAATCGCGTGTAAGTCACCACAATGGAATTACCTTTGAGCCGAATGGCCCACACTGTCGCCTCTGCAATCTCGCTTTGGGCCGCCATACTGGCCTTGCTTTTGAGCCGACCGGACTCTGCCGTGGCCGATTTCGTTGACCCGCTGGTACAACTATTACATCCACTAGAGGTATCCTACGTGTATGGAAGCCAATACAGAACAAAAGAGCAAGGAGTTGGACTGGGTAAAAGACAGAGTGGTTCGACCTGCGTATCGAAACTTGTTTTGCTCGGTCTGCAACCATCTGATAAAAATATCAGGTGCTATCTTCCATTTATTTTATCAATACACTTTTTTTCTCTGAGAACAGTTATACTGTCTTTGATATTCTTATCCACGGGACAATTGTTCCATGCTCACGGCGGACACAACAAGCTCATCCGTCGTCCAAATACATCTGGGCAATTATTCATTCCAAAGAATTGTGTTATGCCACGGATACGGAGCGTACACTGGCAACATCCGCAGTGGAATCTGGGTGTGACGCTGTGGCCAACTCACCCGTTCGCACCGCGGCTGACTCGCCCATCCGCGGTTAACTCATCGGTCCGTGCCCGTGATTGACTCGCCCGTCCGCGCGGGTGATACGTCTCCAACGTATCTATAATTTTTTATTATTCCATGTTATTATATTATCTGTTTTGGATGTTCAATGGGCTTTATTATACACTTTTATATTATTTTTGGGACTAACCTATTAACCGGAGGTCCAGCCCAAATTGCTATTTTTTGCCTATTTCAATGTGTCGAAGGAAAGGAATATCAAACGGAGTCCAAATGGAATGAAACCTTCGGGAACATGATTTTCGGAACAAACGTGATCCAGAGGACTTGGAGTGGACGTCAAGCAATCAACGAGGAATCCACGATGCAGGGAGGCGCGCCTGCCCCCTGGGTGCGCCCCCACCCTCGTGGGCCCCTCGTAGCTCTCCTGACCGACCTCTTTTGCCTATATACTCATATACCCTGGAAACATCAGAGGAGGAGCCAAAAACCCTATTTCCACCGCCACAACCTTCTGTACCCGTGAGATCCCATCTTGGGGCCTTTTCTGGTGCTCCGCCGGAGGGGGCATTGATCACGGAGGGCTTCTACATCAACACCATAGCCTCTCCGATGATGTGTGAGTAGTTTACCTCAGACCTTCGGGTCCATAGTTATTAGCTAGGTGGCTTCTTCTCTCTCTTTGGATCTCAATACAAAGTTCTCCTCGATTCTCTTGGAGATCTATTCGATGTAATCTTCTTTTGCGGTGTGTTTGTCGAGATCCGATGAATTGTGGGTTTATGATCAAGATTATCTATGAACAATATTTGAATCTCCTCTGAATTCTTTTATGTATGATTGGTTATCTTTGTAAGTCTCCTCGAATTATCAGTTTGGTTTGGCCTACTAGATTGATCTTTCTTGCAATGGGAGAAGTGCTTAGCTTTGGGTTCAATCTTGCGGTGCTCGATCCCAGTGACAGTAGGGGAAACAACACGTATTCTATTGTTGCCATCGAGGATAAAAAGATGGGGTTTATATGATATTGCTTGAGTTTATCCCTCTACATCATGTCATCTTGCTTAAAGCGTTACTCTGTTCTTATAAACTTAATACTCTAGATGCATGCTGGATAGTGGTCGATGTGTGGAGTAATAGTAGTAGATGCAGGCAGGAGTCAGTCTACTTGTCACGGACGTGATGCCTATATACATGATAATACCTAGATATTCTCATAACTATGCTCAATTCTATTAATTGCTCGACAGTAATTTGTTCACCCACTATAATACTTATGCTATCTTGAGAGAAGCCACTAGTGAAACCTATGGCCCCCGGGTCTATTTTCCATCATATTAAGCTCCCGTCAACTAGCTATTTCTGGCGTCGTTTATTTTGCAATATTTACTTTTCAATCTATACAAGAAAAATACCAAAAATATTTATCTTATTATCTCTATCAGATCTCACTTTCGCAAGTGGTCGTGAAGGGATGGACAACCCCTTTATCGTGTTGGTTGCAAGGTTCTTATTTGTTTGTGTAGGTACGAGGGACTTGAGCGTGGTCTCCTACTGGATTGATACCTTGGTTCTCAAAAACTGAGGGAAATACTTACGCTACTTTACTGCATCACCCTTTCCTCTTCAAGGGAAAAACCAACGCAGTGCTCAAGAGGTAGCAAGAAGGATTTCTGGCGCCGTTGCCGGGGAGTCTACGCACAAGTCAAGACATACCAAGTACCCATCACAAACTCTTATCCCTCGCATTACATTATTTGTCATTTGCCTCTCGTTTTCCTCTCCCCCACTTCACCCTTGCCGTTTTATTCGCCCTCTTTTCCGTTCGTCTCTTTTTCACTTGCTTCGTTGTTATGGCTAGTCCTTTATCTACCCCTTTGTCTCCCGAGAATGAAGTCCTTAATTTTAAACAAAGGGAGGGAGAAAATCTAAAAGATGCTTGGTATGGAATTTGCAATGCTCAAAGTAGATCTACCAGGAAGCAATCTACTTCCGTTCTTCTTCGCAACTTTTATGTAGGTGTTACTCCTTGGTATAGGTATATTCTTGATACTATTACCGGAGGAAATTTCTTGGGTAGCCATACTTTTGATTCTTATAATGCTATGATAGATTTATTTGGCTCACCACCTCTTTTGGTTAATGGAACTATGTTAACTTTGGAGCATGTGATGCAAAGGCTTGAAATTATTGAAAATAAAGTTGCCACTACGGAATTGATTGAGAATTTGGATAAAAAGATCCACAATCAAATTACCCAATATGGATCTAAGGTAGGAGTTACTTTGAAAAGCTTTAAAGAAAAGGAACTCATGGTTAATGAAAGAATAGACCAAGATTCCTCTAGAATCGATAAACTTGTGGGGATTATTACCAATCTAGGATCCGCTTTTTCTTCCGTAAGAAATACTCCAAATTCTCCCACTGCGAAAATTGCCAAATTTATGTATGTTCCTAAAAATAAGGGTGAATCTTCTAGTAAGAATACTGCGGAGCTCAAATCAATAAGTGCTCACCCCAACCTTTTTGCTATCATTAAGGAACCTTTTGCTACAAATGAATTTCTTGATTTCTTGCCTAGGAGTTTGATCGTTAATAAAAAGAAGGAAACTCCTAAGGGATACAAATGTTCTATTGAAGAATTTCATGCCAAAGATAATAATACCTGGATCTATCCTCGCTTTTATGCCTACCTAGGGGCGTTAAACGATAGCGCTTGTTGGGAGGCAACCCAATTTTATTTTAGTTTTTTGCTTTTTGTTCCTGTTTAGTAATAAATCTTTGATCTAGCCTCTGGTTAGATGTGTTTTTATGTTTTAATTAGTGTTTGTGCCAAGTAAAACCTATAGGATCTTCTTGGATAATAGTCATTTGATCTTGCTGAAAAAGTCAGAAACTTTCTGCTCACGAAAACAATTGTTTAAAATCACCAGAACGTGATAAAATACTGATTCTAATTGCAGTAGATCAATAAAAAAATTATCTAGGTCGTCCTATTTTGGTAGATTTTTCTGAGTTACAGAAGTTTGCGTTAGATACAGATTACTACAGACTGTTCTGTTTTTGACAGATTCTGTTTTTCGCGTGTTGTTTGCTTATTTTGATGAATCTATGGCTAGTAAAGGAGTTTATAAACCATAGAGAAGTTGGAATACAGTGGGTTTAACACCAATATAAATAAATAATGAGTTCAATACAGTACCTTAAGGTGGTGGTTTGTTTTATTTCGCTAACGGAGCGCATGAGATTTTCTGTTGAGTTTTGTGTTTTGAAGTTTTCAAGTTTTGGGTAGATTTGATGGATTATGGAACAAGGATTGGCAAGAGCCTAATCTTGGGGATGCCCAAGGCACCCCAAGGTAAAATTCAAGGACAACCAAAAGCCTAAGCTTGGGGATGCCCCGGAAGGCATCCCCTCTTTCATCTTCGTCTATCGGTAACTTTACTTGGGGCTATATTTTTATTCACCACATGATATGTGTTTTGCTTGGAGCGTCTTGTATGATTTGAGTCTTTGCTTTTTAGTTTACCACAATCATCCTTGCTAAATACACCTTTTGAGAGAGACACACATGATTTGGAATTTATTAGAATACTCTATGTGCTTCACTTATATCTTTTAGAGCACGGTGGTGGTTTTATTTTATAGAAATTATTGATCTCTCATGATTCACTTATATTATTTTGAGAGTCTTAAACAGCATGTTAGTTTGCTTTAATTGTGAAAATAGTCCTAATGTGATAGGCATCCAAGATGAGCATAATAAAAACTTCCTTATTGAGTTCATTGAATATCATGAGAAGTTTGATACTTGATAAGTGTTTTGAGATATAAAGGTGGTAAGATTAGAGTGTGCTAGTTGAGTAATTTTGAAATTGAGAAATACTTGTGTTAAGGTTGGCAAGTCCCGTAGCATGCATGTATGGTAAAAGTTGTGTGACAATTTTGACACATAAGGTGTTCTTTTATTGCTTTCCTTATGAGTGGCGGTCGGGGACGAGCGATGGTCTTTTCCAACCAATATATCCCTCTAGGGGCATGCGTAGTAGTACTTTGCTTCGAGGGCTAATAAACTTTTGCAATAAGTATATGAGTTCTTTATGACTAATGTGAGTCCATGGATTATACGCACTCTCAACCTTTCACTATTTTCTAGCCTCTACAGTACCGTGCATTGCCCTTTCTCACCTTGAGAGTTGGTGCAAACTTCGCCGGTGCATCTAAACCCCGTGATATGATAAGCTCTATCACACATAAAACTCCTTATATCTTCCTCAAAACAGCCACCATACCTACCTATCATGGCATTTCCATAGCCATTCCGAGATATATTGCCATGCAACTTTCCACCGTTCCATTTATTATGACACGCTCCATCATTGTCATATTGCTTTGCATGATCATGTAGTTGACATAGTATTTGTGGCAAAGCCACCATTCATAATTTTTTATACATGTCACTCTTGATTCATTGCATATCCTGGTACACCGTCGGAGGCATTCACATAGAGTCATATTTTGTTCTAAGTGTTGAGTTGTAATCTTGAGTTGTAATTAATAAAAGTGTGATGATCATCATTATTAGAGCATTGTCCCATGTGAGGAAAGGATGATGGAGACTATGATTCCCCCACAAGTCGGGATGAGATTCCGGACTAAATAAAATAAAATAAAAGAGGCCAAAAAAGAGAAGGCCCAAGAAAAAAAAGAAAAAAAAGAGAAAAAAAGAGAGAAGGGACAATGTTACTATCCTTTTTCCACACTTGTGCTTCAAAATAGCACCGTGATCTTCATGATAGATAGTCTCCTATGTTGTCACTTTCATATACTAGTGGGAATTTTTCATTATAGAACTTGGTTTGTATATTCCAATGATGGGCTTCCTCAAAATGCCCTAGGTCTTCGTGAGCAAGCAAGTTGGATGCACACCCACTTAGTTTCTTTTGTTGAGCTTTCATGTATTTATAGCTCTAGTGCATCCGTTGCATGTCTATCCCTACTCCTCTCATTGACATCAATTGATGGGCATCTCCATAGCCTATTGATCAGCCGCGTCAATGTGAGACTTTCTACCTTTTTGTCTTCTCACATAACCCCCATCATTATACTTTATTCCACCCATAGTGCTATATCCATGGCTTGCGCTCATGTATTGCGTAAGGGTTGAGAAGGCTGAAGCGCGTTAAAAAGTATGAACCAATTGCTTGGCTTGTCATCGGGGTTATGCATGATGAGAACGTTTTGTGTGACAAAATTGAAGCATGGCCTAACTATATGATTTTGTAGGGATAAGCTTTCTTTGGCTATGTTATTTTGATAAGACATAATTGCTTGGTTAGCATGTTTGAAGTATTATTGTTTTTATGTCAACATTAAACTTTTATCTTGAATCTTTTGGATCTAAATATTCATGCCACAATAAAAAGAATTACATTGAAAATTATGCTAAGTAGCATTCCACATCAAAAATTCTATTTTTATCATTTACCTACTCGAGGGCGAGCAGGAATTAAGCTTGGGGATGCTTGATACGTCTCCAACGTATCTATAATTTTTTATTGTTCCATGCTATTATATTATCTGTTTTGGATGTTCAATGGGATTTATTATACACTTTTATATTATTTTTGGGACTAAGCTATTAACCAGAGGCCCAGCCCAAATTGCTATTTTTTTTTCCCTATTTCAGTGTTTCGAAGGAAAGGAATATCAAACGGAGTCCAAACGGAATGAAACCTTCGGGAACGTGATTTTCGGAACAAACGTGCTCCAGAGGACTTGGAGTGGACATCAAGCAATCAACGAGGAAGCCACGAGGCAGGGAGGCGTGCCTGCCCCCCTGGGCGCGCCCCCACCCTCGTGGGCCCCTCGTAGCTCTCCTGACCGACCTCTTTCGCCCAAAGATTTAATAAATTTGAATATTTGCCATCCATTGGGGCCTCTCGAGGCATTCTAACTGCTTGGAATGGAGCTTTGTTCTCAGGTGAAATGATTTTTCAAAACGAATTCTCCCTGTCAATTCAATTTACTTGCAACTCTTCTTCCAAGACCTGGATTCTCACAAATATTTATGGTCCTTGCAACCATGAGGATAAGATTGAATTTATTGACTGGTTTGGCAACATTCAAATGCCCATTGATGTAGATTGGATTATAATGGGAGATTTCAACTTCATTCGAACACCTGAGGACAGGAATAGACCTGGAGGAGATGTCAATGAGATGCTACTGTTTAATGAAGCTATAAGCAATCTTGGGCTGATTGAACTTCTATTGAAAGGAAGGCAGTACAGTTGGAGCAACATGCAGGACAACCCATTGCTTGAAAAGTTAGACTGGTTTTTTACATCAGCTACTTGGATGACTAGTTATCCTGATTCTACTGCACTGCCTCTGGCAAAACCTATCTCAGACCATTTGCCATGTATGATCAAAATTGGCACATCTATTCCAAAATCAAAGGTCTTTAGATTTGAGAACTACTGGCTCAAGCATAGTTCATTCAAACAGGTAGTCGAGGCTGCATGGAACATTCCAGTGGGTTTTACAGATCATGCCAAAAAGATTAATGCCAAGTTTAAGAACCTAAGAAGAGCTCTAAAACTATGGGCTAAAAGCTTGTCTTGTCTGAAGAAACAGATTGAAGAATTAAATGAATGTATCTTCCTTTGGGACTTTATTGAGGAATACATAGACTTATCTGTGTTTGAAAGCAATTGTAGAACCATCCCTAAGGATACTCTCTTAACAGTGCTTAACAATCAGAAAATCTACTAGAAGCAGAGCGGCAAAATCAAAGTAGTTAAATTTGGGGATGAAAACACAAAATTCTTTCATACAAAAGCTACCATCAATCATAGGCATAATAAAATTGCAATGCTGCTCAATGAGGATCAAGTTGAAGTTACTGATCATGAAGGAAAAGCAGCCATTTTATGGGAGGCAAAAGGAGACTGGGTCAATCTACAGGACATACAATGCATTTCGATCTAAATGACCTTTATGATCAACAAGTAGACCCTCAAGTGTTCTTGGATTTGGAAAAACCTTTTACTCAAGAGGAAATTGATGATGTAGTAAAAAACTTACCAACTGATAAATCTCCAGGTCCTGATGGTTTTAATAATGAGTTTATCAGGAATTGCTGGGATATTATAAAAGGAGATATTACTGATCTCATCATGGCCTTACATGCTGGTAATGTGGATCTGGAAAGCATAAACACTTCTTTTATCACTCTGATTCCCAAAAAGGAAGTTCCAATGTCCCCAAATGACTTCAGACCTATTTCTTTGCTCAATTGTGTACTTAAAATCATCACAAAACTGTTGGCCAATAGATTGCAGAAAGTTATCCTAAAAATGGTGCACATTAACCAGTATGGTTTCCTCAAAGACAGAGTGATTCAAGATTGTTTAGGCTGGCCTATGAGTATATTCACCAATGCCATAAATCAAAGGAGGAAATGTTAGTTATCAAACTGGATTTTGAAAAAGCATTTGACACAATTGAGCACCAAGCAATCATTGACATTTCTAGAGCAAAGGGATTTGGTGAAAAATGGATTTCTTGGATGCAATTATTGTTCTCCTCTGCATCTTCAGCTGTCATGTTAAATGGTGTTCCTGGAAAGAAATTCTATATCAAAAGAGGAGTAAGGCAGGGGGATCCATATTGCCCCCTAATTTTTGTGTTGGCTGCTGATCTTTTGCAATCTATACTCAACAAAGCCATGAGATTGAATCTAATCACACCTCCACTACAAATAATTCCTGTCCTGACTTCCCAATAGTTTAATATGCTGATGACACTCTGGTTATAATGCAAGCTGATGCTAGGCAGCTCATTTGCCTCAAAGAATTACTAAACACATTTGCTTCATCAACTGGTCTTAAGGTAAATTATGGCAAATCAATCATGGTGCATGTAAATATTGCTGAAGAGAGAGTAGAGCTTTTTACAAACACTCTCCATTGTGCTAGAGGGCATTTTCCATTCACTTACCTTGGTCTGCCATTAGGAATTTACAAGCCAACTATGGAACAATGCTTACCTTTGGTTAACAGAATTGCAAAAAGATTGGCTGGAATTTCATCTTTCATGACTCAGGCAGGAAGGCTACTGTTGGTTAAATCAGTGCTTGCGTATCTCTCAGTTTTTTTCATGACCTGCTTGGACATTCCAATCACAATTAAGAAGCATATTATGAAATACTTAAGGCACTTTCTTTGGAGGAGTCCTGATATGGAAGACAGAAGACCTGCAATGGTTCTTGGCACACTGTTTGCAGGCCCAAACACCAAGGAGGATTAGGGGTTCTAGACATATACACTCACAACAGAACCCTACTCATGAAAAACTTACACAAATTCTTCAACAGACATGATATACCATGGGTAAACCTGATTTGGGAAACTTATTACAGTGATGGGAAGCTTCCTGGAGACACAATGATTGGTTCCTTCTGGTGGAAATCAAATCTGGCACTCATTGATCAGTTTAAATAAATTACAAGATGTAATGTGGATGATGGAAAAAGTGCATTATTCTGGGATGATTTATGGCACCAAGCAGTACAAAAACAAAAATTCCATCACTTGCATTCTTTTGTCAAGAACCCTGCAATAAATGTCAATCAAGTGGTGCATACTGAATATCTTCAAGACTTATTCCATTTGTCATTGACAACACAAGCTTATGATGAGTTCTTACAAATGGAGGACATTTACATATCTTTGAGGCAATCTGAGTTCCTAGATGCTTTGGACACTTGGAGTTACATCTGGGGGAATAAATTTTATTCTTCCATCAAAGCATACAATGTTCTGATTGGACATAAGCAAACACCACCTCACTTCAACTGGATTTGGAAGAGCTCATGTCAGCCAAAACATAAAGTTTTCTTCTGGATGTTGTTACATGACAGAGTCAACACAAGAAACCTGCTAAGGAGGAAAAACTTTGAGCTTGAAGTTTACAATTGTGTAGTAAGGGACTGTCAACAGGAGGAAACATTGCATCATCTTTTTTGGGGATGTCCATTTGTGCAACAATGCTGGGACTTTATTTGTCGTACAAGAACACCAAATCTTTCAGTATTAAAAGCATTCCAAGACCTGAAGGATAAGCTCAATTACCCCTTCTTTATGGAGATCATTATACTGGGATCATGGGCTATTTGGATAACTAGAAACAATAAGATTTTTGAAAATATTGATCCCACATTTCATGGATGGAAATTCATCTTCAAGGAGGAACTGAAACTACTCAAGCAGAGGATGAAGCAGAAATTTGACAGGCAGTTCTCTGTATGGTTGGATTCTTTGATGTAATTTTCCTTTTTTCTTCTTAGGAGTTCCTGTGTTTTTAGGCTTTTTTCCGAGCTTTCTTTTTTCCTAGTTTCTTTTCTAGTTTTCCTTTTTTTCTTTCTTTAGTGGGGGCTTAGCTCAAGCCCCTCACAGAACCTTTGTTACTTTATTTACTTATTTATAAAAGTTGCAGTGCGGTTTTTACCCTACTGTTTATAGTAAAAAAAAACCGCCCCTTCATCTTATATAAGGAGGGGCAGGGCACCCCAAGAGGGATAGGTTGAATAATCTCTAGGGCTAGACATAACGAGAGGAGAGCTGGCTTATACGGTGGGTCCCTCGTGATGATAATGAGACTTAGCCACAAACAACATGTAGGGTTGTTACCGGATGATGTTTCCCGGGGCCCGAAGCTGTCTAAACCCTTGTCTTGTGTGTTGATCCGCCTCGCATCTCTCATCCCAATCAACCCCTCTCAAGCTACCACATAGATGCGTTGGCCTCATGACTAAGTCCTCACACTTGGACATCTGCCGTGACAATTCCACGACACACAGGGTTTAGTTGTATCCTTTCTAAAGTAAGAGTATCGATCCCACAGGGAGCACAGGAATTAGACTTTTGCCTCATGTAGAGAACTATGTATTTTTCTGCCTACAAACAATTGTAGACTTAAAGCCGAGTGAGGGCGGATAAAAAGGATTGTTGAGTAGTATTTGTAACTCATAACTAAATAACATAAAAAGTAAATGAAGTGCGAGAATTGTGGTGACTAGTGAAACAACATGATAAAAAGGGCGCTCTCAGGGAGTCCGGAATCTCCATTGGTATGTTTCTAACACACATATGCATAAACATAGTATATACTGGAACTTGAGCCGATGTTGATGATTATGCTGGGCGGAGCCGGGTATATTACATGTTCTACTCATGGTAGACTTCGTGCCATGCATGCCACCATCATAGTCTCCCCCCAGATGGTTACAACTCATGATAATCAAGGCTTTCCCCATGGAAACGACCTCTCTAAGGGTTCTCTGTTATTCCCCGGTCAATTGCAAAGGCTAGGAGCGATAGCCTTTTACTGTCACCTCGAATTACATCCACGTCCTAAACCTTAACAACGACAGTGATATACTTCGTGGCCATAAGGCACAAATGCTGAGTGGGGCCCCTTCACAACATTCACAAAGTTATTAAACTAAGCATTCAATAGAGGATCTCATATCCACATTAAACATTTCAGATCCTACACATACCAAGGTTTATCCATATCCCCCATAACTTGGGGTCTACTCACACATGAGGGCAACAAACATCATGACTATGGTAAGGGAATACATGGGGTGAGGGATTCAAATGATAGACTGAAGGATCCACTAGGGTTCTTAATGTTGTAGATGATAAGGATGTGGTTGATGATGGTGATTATGTAGTGGATGACGATGACGGTGGTGATGACGTTGCCCTCTTCCGCGGTGAGAAGGATCCCCTCCTTCTACTTGCCATTCCCTCCTCCGGATGAACTCCGGAGGCTAGGGTTCTGTCTTGTGGACGAGTTTATGGTGTCTTTGAGCGTCTTATTCATGATCCATTAGATGGGGTGAAAACACTTGATCCAGCGGCGGTGGCGTGCCATACTGTCGCGGGATATCCGCGGCCACCTATGGGACCGGGTGGCCCCTTGCTGGTTCGGCGGGGGGACGTCGCGTTGCACAAAGAGCAGATCAGCGTGCGGCAGCACGGCAGAGAGCACACAAGCAATTTACCCAGGTTCGGGCCACCGCGAGGCATAAGACCCTACTCCTGCTTTGGTGGATTGATGGTGGAATGAATGTGGTGACGCATAGTACACTTGCCCGGCAGGGTTTGCCTAGGGGCCGCTGCCGCTATGCACATATGGTGGCTTGGGTTCATCAACCTTCTAACCCCCTCCTACGAGTGTCATGGGCCTCCTTTTATAGATTAAGGGGTCACCACAGTGGCAAAGTGGTCATTATCCATTGATATGATAGCGAATAGTGCTATCATACCTAACTCTGCGGGCTGACAGGGTGCATTAAATGCGCCGCTTAGTTTCACATCATTGGTCGCCCGGCAAGGCCTGCCGGGCTATCTTGACAGCTCCGCACCTGTTCTCTTGACACATCGCAGGACGGGTGTCATGTGGGGTTTCTACTGTAGGAGATGGCTGCCATGTGGCGAATGGCTGCCACTTAATCATCTTGCGGCTTGACACCGCACTAATTGACGATGTGAGTCGTGTATGAGTGGTTGGTGGGGTGGTTCTGCCCCCGCGAGCCCCGGCAGGCTCTGCCGGGGAGTCTTGATTGCTTGCTTCTGGTGGTGGCCTCGCCCCTTGCCGGGCTCGCCTGCCCGGCAAGGGAGGCCCTTCTCTTGCTGATGTCTTGCTCCTCAGGCTCGATCTTGGTCCCTCTGGGCTGCATGTTGGTTCTTCAAATCTCTTGGTTCTTTAGCACTCTGGCTTGTCCTTGGCTTGTCCGTGCATGAGTCAGGGGAAAATGTCTGCCCCTGTATATTTTCCCCGACATAAGCCCCCGGGCCTGAGCCATACGTGTCGCGTGGAACGTTGGGTTAGGGCCCAAATAGTGCATGGACACGTAGCAGGGAAGGGCTGCGCACGCCGTTTTGCTATGGCGACCAGTCAATCCAACATCTTCTTTGCGCAATTACTGCGCATCATGGGGTCATGGGGCGGTTGCAGTTATGGTTAAATGGTAACTTTCTGAAGTGTCGCCCCTCTGTCCCACTTTCCCCCCTCTTAAGAGCAGGGTAAATCGGAGCGGCACGATTCATCTGTCTATCGCCCCGCTCCCCCATCTTCTTCCTCCGCAAGCCAAGCGACAATTCCCCATCTCGCTTCTCCTTCTGTCACCATCCTCTCCAACGAACCCTTCTCGTGTTGCCGCAGCAATGGGGAAGAGACCCGCGGATAAGAAGAAGTCGACGACCGCGGTGAAGGAGACCGCCGCCGAGGGGAACAAAAGGTCGGCGGAGCTGAACAAGAAGCGGAGCGAGGACGTCATCTTCGTTCCGTCCAACTTGAGCGGCCCCGTCCTTTAGGCGAAGTACGGGTATCTGTGGGGGCGGCCTGTTGAGAAAGGGCACGGAGCGCCCATGGTCTACGAAGCGGGTGAGGTGAATCCCCCTGATTCTTATCAGTTCTTTGCCGCTTATTTCATCTGCGGTCTGTGCCCTCCCTTTTCTGAGTTCTCTGAGGCAATCATGAACATCTATGGATTTCACCTCCTTGATTTCACGCCAAATGCAATGGCGACCATGACCATCTTCGCGCATTTGTGTGAGAATTTCGTCGGGGTGAATCCCAATGTGGATCTATTCCGGCATTACTTCGTCCCGCAGGTGGAGAGCAGAGTTAACCGCTCTGGGATCATCAGTTGGATGCCGCGCGTAGCAAGGGAAGATCGGGGATTATCTCCCTGGATACCAGTGCGAGAGGTGGGACGAATGGAGAGGGGACTGGTGTTGGATCCAGGAGAAGGAAGACCCTGAGTTTTGCGAAGCGTGGCAGGAGTGCGTCGAGTGCGGCAATGATTGGAGCGCCAAGGGCCTTACTGAGGACAGGTTGCGCCCGGCAATTAATAGCACCCGCCTGGCGGCTGCCGGGTTAACCATCGAGCATGTGGGGGCAGATTTCCTCCTTCACCGCATCTCACCGCTGCAGGAAAAGGACAGGCCCGCGTGGCTGTATGGTGGCGCTGCAGATAGGATGAGGCTGCTGTCAGGGCTGGCCAATAACTTGTCAGTTTATGGCCATGCTTGGTTGTGCGACCAACTATTCGGTCGCTTCGAGTTGTTCAAGCTCCCGGCAATCGTCGTTCCCCTGAACGTCAACTCTGCCCGGGATCAAATACTGAAGTGGATGCCGGATTGCAATGCTGAAGGAGTATCAGGCACTTGGCAGCTCCCTTCTCTTGATGAAGAGCTCCAGTGGTCGAGTACTTTGGTGGAGAAGGCTACCAGGGCCGAAGATGGAATGCATAAACGCACCTCTGCTGCGGAGGTAGCGTATATTCTGAAGAGAGCCACGGAGGACAAAGATGCCCGCCGCGCAGAAATGGAGAAAGCCGCAAAGGCTGAGAAAGGCAAAGGGAAGGCTGGGAACGGGAGCTCTTCCCAGGGCGGCAGTGAGGCGCAAGCCATAGAAGATACTGCCAGGGAAGAGCTTGCCGGGGATAACTTCGCCGGGCTAGACGCTCTAGCCATGACAGCAAAGGAGCTCCAGGAGGGAGAAGAGGTGGAGAGGGAGGGGAGCGCGGCAGCGGCCCCTGAAGAGGAATGGCTTGCGGCAGGACCGCAAGCCCCCGCACCGGACCCAGACGAGGGTACCCGTAGGCGTGCCGCAGCCGATGGAGCGGCGACCTCCAACCCAGCGCCACCCACCAAGAAGGTGAAGAAGATCTCCACCAAGGCTACCAAGGCTGAGGTGGCGTGTCGCCAATCTCCTCGCCTTGCTCAGGTTAAGGCACCTTCTGCCAAACGGTCGGTGGCCACGGGGGCGGAGTCCAGCTCGTGCCCCGACTCGAGTTCTTCGCAGAGCTCGTCTTCCCCAGAGCCCTTGATGTCACGGCAGACACCGAAGCTGTCGGGGAGCTCTACCCTTCCGTCTCTAAAGAGAGGACGGGAGTCCCCTCCTCCCGCGGAGTTCAACTTGACCTCCATGCTCATCGCAAAAGAGTAAGGAGGATTTTTCTTTGTGGTAGATATCTTCCTAAGCAAATTTGAATGCTTTTGCCAACTAACCTCTTGTTCTTTTTGTCGCTGGTAGGGAAGTGGAAGAGGAGACGGAAACCCTCATCCATCGTTCCCGGAAGAAGCTCCGGCGCCTCGGGTCGCTGGAGGGCGTAAAGGGCTCGGCTTTGGTGGGGAAGGATGTAGAAGATCCCGTGCCGAGCCCCCACCCAGCCCCCCGGCCTGGGAGCGGAGACTTAACGCCGCCCGCCGGAGATGATGGAGACAACCTTTCCGCCCCTTCATGCGGAGGAGGGGGGAAGGTCACGCAGGGCAAGCCACTCCTGGAGGAGAACATGTCCCATGCCGCTCAAGCCGAAGATGCCGTCATGGAATCCTCCGCGGCAGAGACAACCCAGAAGGCTGCCGAGTCTACCCCGGCAGAGGATGAAGCTCACGACCCAGCAACGACCATTGCCGGGGAAACATAGACCCCTGCCCGGCAGACTTCCCCAGGTATCTAGCTTAACCCCTCTTCTCTTTCATACTCTGGCTGCCTCCACTGGCTTCTTTATTCGCTTTGAGATTTCCATTCCTTCGTTTGTTTACTGGCCCCTTCCATCTGCAGCCCCCCAGGTCGAAGAACCAGACTTGTTGGAGGTGGTGGCGGATATAGGGAGGTCCGCCGTAGATGAAGCCGCGAAGGTCGCGGCTACTGAGGGGTAGGATCTCGCTGCCGGGGGAACACAAGGTTCCTTGGCAGTGGTGGAGCATTCTCTGGAAAGCGCCCCGGTAGAGGAAGTGGTTATCGAGGCGAAGATTCCTCTTCAAACCATGGGTCCACTCCCCTCTTCCGGGGGTGCTGCTGATGCCCCGCCGTCTTCCTCGAACACGTTGGCCGAGGTGCAGTTGTTGCCTGATATCGGAGGCCCAGGCCCATCCTTGACAAACGCAGAGCTTGATGAAGAGCTTCAGCGTCTTCTGGCACCGCTGCATCTGGGAGGTGGGGAGGTCAACGACTCAGCTGCCATCACCATGGATTTGTCATTTATCGAGTCCATGGCAGTGGGCTTGAAAGAAATGCAGGCTCGACACAACTAGAAGTGGCAGGAGCTCAAGGAGCGGCGCGAATTCGCCGGCAAAGTGGATCAGAAGCTGAAGGACAAGTGCCTGGAGTTGCATGAATGGCATGACAAGCAGTTCAAGGCGCTCATGAGGTAGCAAGAGATCCTTCAGATGATGAGGGAAGATGTCGTGGCTCGGGAGGGGCGCCTGGAGGATCATAAGGCATCTCTAGATGCTAGGGAGAGGGAGATCTCCCATCGGGAAGAGGATCTTGAAGCTACGCTCCGCGCCAAGGATGAAAGTTTGGAGACCTTGGTGCAGCAATGCACCAAAGAATTGAAGGACAAGCATGGGGCTGCTCTGGACACCCTTGCTACTGACCATGCTGCCCAGCTGAAGAAGCTTGTTGAAGATCTGGATGCCGCGTCTTCCGCCAAGGCCGAGCTCGACTGGCAGGTGGCCAAACTGAATGAAGACCTTGCCGGGAGTGCCAAGGAGGTGGAGGCACTCAAAGAAGAGGCACGACAAGCAGAGCTTCACTTGGCTGATGTGTAGTCGCAGCTCTCCTCCAAGACCCAAAGCCTTGAGACCGCCGACAGCAACATCTCTGATATGAGGGCGAGGATTGGCTCGCTGGAGCAGTCGGCGGAATCCCTTGAATCACGGCAGCAGTTGCTGTCCAAGGATTTGGAAAACACCAAGCGCCTCCGGCAAGATGCAGAGGACGGGCTGAAGAACCAGGTCGACATGAGCAACCTTTGGCTCAAGAGCTTGATCGATATTGCAGAACGCCTTGGAGCCCAAGTTGCGACGATAGGCATGGATGGCCCAGTCTACTCAGCCAATGAACATGAGGTCCCAAGTGCCAAGCTGGGGATCTCTTCGACGAGTTGATTGACAATTTGAAGGTGGATGAAGAGGGGAGGGCTGAGTGTTTCGCAACCGAATCACGGAGGCTTGCTCGCAACGCCCTCTTCATGGTCTTGAGAAACATCGCCTGTCGCCACCCAGAGCTCGATCTTGACAACGGCTACAAGAAGCCGCCAGTGGGTGCTGACGTTGCTACCGCTGAGAAGAAGGCCGCTCCCCGCGCCGACAGGGTTCTCCGCGTTTAAGTTATTCCTTCTGGTCCTGTAATGAAACATGACGCAAATTTTGTGTTTAGTCGTTTTATCTCTAGTGCTTGTGCGAGGCTGATACTTCTAGCTGGATCTTTAAATGCGTGTTTATCCCTTTAAACTCTATATGCTCGTGTTCGTATGATCAATTCCTATGTATGCTTTGGATGCCTGCCGATATCATATTGCCGCGATTGTCGTAAGGGTCCGGCCCTTAACAGTCATCTTGGCGTGGATGCGTCTCGGCAGGTTTTTCCTAGGTAGCTCTCGATGTAGCCTCTCGTCCTGCGAGCATGGCTCTGGACAGGATGATGGAGCGATCAAAGAAACTAGCCAAGGTTCCATCGCATGAGGGCTTTCACGATACGAACACTTACTGGAGTTAAGGGATAAACGACAGCAGAAATCTGAAACGCATCAAATAGAAGTGATAATGTGGACTTACCTTTCGTTTTAAGCTTCTTTTTCGTCTGTCGGGCCGCGCGCATTCTCGACGCGTCCGTGGCGCCTGGAGAAGTAGAAGGCGGTCAGGTGGTTTCTTCGTTCCCGGGCGGGAATAGGGGCACAGTGGCGGGCTTCTCTGGTTTCCTTCCTTTTTTCTCCCCCCTCGAGTCAGTGCAGCGGCTACCATCGCATGGGCTGTGCCAATGCGGGTGCCGAAGTGTGCTTGTCGGGGCATCGATCGATGGACTCATACCAGCATTCTGCTTAGGATTACCCACGACGGGGAAAATACTGGACCGAGCGTCGCATGGTGATACGTCTCCACGTATCTATAATTTATGAAGTATTCATGCTATTATATATTCTGTTTTGGACATTTAATGGGCTTTATTATACACTTTTATATTATTTTCGGGACTAACCTATTAACCGAAGGCCCAGCCCAAATTGCTATTTTCTTGCATATTTCAGTGTTTCAAAGAAAAGGAATATCAAACGGAATGAAACCTTCGGGAGAGTTATTTTTGGAACGGAAGCAATCCAGGAGACTTGGAGTAGACGTCAGGGAAGCTTTGAGGAAGCCACGAGGCAGGGAGGCACGCCCTACCCCCTGGGCGTGCCACCACCCTCGTGGGCCCCTCGTGGCTCCCCTGACCGACTTCTTTCGCCTATATATATCCATATACCCTAAAAACATCGGGGAGCACAATAGATCGGGAGTTCCGCCGCCGCAAGCCTCTGTAGCCACCAAAAACCAATCGGGACCCTGTTCCGGCACCCTGCCAGAGGGGGGAATCCCTCTCCGGTGGCCATCTTCATCATCCCGGCGCTCTCCATGACGAGGAGGGCACCCTCGGGGCTGAGGGTATGTACCAGTAGCTATGTGTTTGATGTCTCTCTCTCGTGTTCTTGATTTGGCATGATCTTGACATATCGCGAGCTTTGCTATTATAGTTGGATCTTATGATGTTTCTCCCCCTCTACTCTCTTGTAATAGATTGAGTTTTCCCTTTGAAGTGATCTTATCGGATTGAGTCTTTAAGGATTTGAGAACACTTTATGTATGTCTTGCATGTGCTTATCTGTGCTGGCAATGGGATATTCACGTGATCTACTTGATGTATGTTTTGGTGATCAACTTGCGGGTTCAGTGACCTTATGAACTTATGCATAGGGGTTGGCACACGTTTTCGTCTTGACTCTCCGGTAGAAACTTTGGGGCACTATTTGAAGTTCTTTGTGTTGGTCGACTAGATGAATCTGAGATTGTGTGACGCATATCGTATAACCATACCCACGGATACTTGAGGTGACATTGGAGTATCTAGGTGACATTAGGGTTTTGGTTGATTTGTGTCTTAAGGTGTTATTCTAGTACGAACTCTTGAATAGATCGATCCGAAAGAATAACTTTGAGGTGGTTTCATACCCTACAATAATCTCTTCGTTTGTTCTCCGTTATTAGTGACTTTGAAGTGATTCTTTGTTGCATGTTGAGGGATAGTTATATGATCCAATTACGTTATTATTGTTGAGAGAACTTGCACTAGTGAAAGTATGAACCCTAGGCCTTGTTTCAACGCATTGCAAAACCGTATTATTTGGTTGCAGGGTTGTTTGAGAGAGACCATCTTGATCCTATGCCTCCCACGGATTGATAAACCTTAGGTCATCCACTTGAGGGAAATTTGCTACTGTCCTACAAACCTCTGCACTTGGAGGCCCAACAACGTCTACAAGAAGAAGGTTGTGTAGTAGACATCAAGCTCTTTTCTGGCGCCGTTGCCGGGGAGGTTAGTGCTTGACGGTAGATCTTTAGATTTTGCAATCGAATCTTTTAGTTTCTTGTTTTATCACTAGTTTAGTCTATAAAAGAAAACTACAAAAAATGGAATTGAGGGTGCCTCATATGCTTCATCTTTTTAATGTCTTTCGTGAAAATGATGGGAAGGAGAATTGTGCTCAAGTACTAGAAGAAGAATTACATAGAATGCTTGGCATAAAATATGCGAATGATGAGCATGATTGCAATGTTGTTAGTATGAATTCTTTGAATATCCATGATGCTAATGATATGCAAAGCCACAAGCTTGGGGATGCTATGTTTGATGAAGATGATATTTTTAGTCCCCCAAGTTTTGATGAGAAAATATATTATGATGATAGCATGCCTCCTATTTATGATGATTATATTGATGAAAGTGGGCTTGGAAGAGTGTCAACTTTAGGAAGTAATGATCCCACTATTTTGGAGGGTGTTGAATCTTATTGTGATAATTACGAAAGTGGATTTGGAGAGGTCATGACTTTATTTAGTGATGAATCCACTATTTCGGAAGAGGTTCCAATTGATTACGAGAATAAAGTTGCTATCTATGATGATTATTGTGATCACTTGTATGCTATTAAGAATAATGATAACCATGAAACTTGTCATCACGATTTTAGTTTTCAATTGTATTTTGTCTCACATGATAGTCATTTTGTTGAGTTTGCTCCCACTACTATTCCGAATGAGAAGAATTTTGCTTATGTGGAGAGTAATAAAATTTCTATGCTTGTAGATCATGAAAAGAATGCTTTAGGTGCTGGTTATATTGTTGAATTCATTCATGATGCTACTGAAAATTATTATGAGGGAGGAATATATGCTTGTAGGAATTGCAATAATATCAAGTTTCCTCTCTATGTGCTTAAAATCTTAAAGTTATGCTTGTTTTGCCTTCCTATGCTAGTTGATTATTGTTCCCATAAGTTGTTTGCTCACAAAATACCTATGCATAGGAAGTGGGTTAGACTTAAATGTGCTAGTCATATTCTTCATGATGCTCTCTTTATGTTTCAATTCTTATCTTTTATGTGAGCATCATTGAAATCATCATGCCTAGCTAGGGGCGTTAAACGTTAGCGCTTGTTGGGAGGCAACCCAATTTTATTTTTGTTCCTTGCTTTTTGGTTCTGTTTAGTAATAAATATTTGATCTAGCCTCTGTTTAGATGTGGTTTTATGTTTTAATTAGTGTTTGTGCCAAGTAAGACCTATAGGATCTTCTTGGATGATAATTATTTGATCTTTCTGAAAAAGACAGAAACTTTCTGCTCACGAAAACAATTGTTAAAAATCACCAGAAAGTGATAAAAATCATCAAATTATCTAGGTCTTGCTATTTTGGCAGATTTTTCTGAGTTCCAGAAGTTTGCGTTTGATACAGATTACTACAGGCTGTTCTGTTTTTGACAGATTCTGTTTTCTATGTGTTGTTTGCTTATTTTGATGAATCTATGAGTAGTATCGGAGGGTATGAACCATAGACAAGTTGGAATACAGTAGATATTACACCAATATGAATTTAGAATGAGTTCATTACAGTACCTAAGTGGTGATTTATTTTCTTATACTAACGGAGCTTACGAGTTTTCTGTTACGTTTTGTGTTGTGAAGTTTTCAAGTTTTGGGTAAAGATTCGATGGACTATGGAATAAGGAGTGGCAAGAGCCTAAGCTTAGGGATGCCCAAGGCACCCCAAGGTAATATTCAAGGACAACCAAGAGCCTAAGCTTGGGGATGCCCCGGATGGCATCCCCTCTTTCGTCTTCGTTCATCGGTAACTTTACTTGGAGCTATATTTTTATTCACCACATGATATGTGTTTTGCTTGGAGCGTCATTTTATTTTGTTAGTATTTGCTGGCTGTTATTTAGAATAATGTTTTGCATCTCTATTTTCAATAAAAATGTCAAGGATAGCCTTTACTATGCTTATTTTGCAAGTATACATGTTGGTGTTTCAAAACAGAAAGTTTATCGCTGTTGCAAAAATTCCCTAGAAAAGTCAGAATATGATAAAATGTTGAAACTTTTTGCATAATAAGCTCTGATAAATTTTCTACAGTGTGGTAGAATTTCATAATGTTTGGAGCTAGGGAAGTATGATGAATTTTGCATTCTTTACAGACTGTACTGTTTTGGCAGATTGCTGTTATGTTTGCATATGTTTGCTTGTTTAATGATTCTATTTGAGGATAGGAGTATTAAATATGCAGAGGCATTTAGTATCCAATGTTGAATAATAACTTTAGTGATTTGTTACAATAGAAAATGATAAGGTTTTTTGCATTGGTTTATACTAACTTATCTCACGAGTTCTTGTTGAGTTTGGTGTGGATGAAGCTTTCGAGATTTAGGAAACCGTGATATGAGAGGAATTAAGGAGACACAAAAGCTCAAGCTTGGGGATGCCCAAGGCACCCCAAGGTAATATTTCAAGAAGTCTCAAGCATCTAAGCTTGGGGATGCCCCGGTAGGCATCCCACCTTTCTTCTTCAACAATTATCGGTTAATATCGGTTGAGCCTAAGTTTTTGCTTCTTCACATGATGAGTGCTATCCTTGAAATGTTGTTTTATTTTGTTTTGCTTGCTGTTTGAATAGTATCCCAAGATCTGAAATTCTTAAATGAGAGAGAGTCTTCACATAGCTAAATAATTATTTAACTACTCATTGATCTTCACGTATATCTTTTTGGAGTAGTTTGTCATTTACTCGTGTGCTTCACTTATATCCTATGAGTAAATGGTTGAATGATTTGAATATCATAAATCTGAAATTATATAAGTTTCATATGCTTATCCCCTGGGGAGTAATGACTTCACATATAAGAAGTAGAGGTGGTAAATTTATTGAAGGTTATCAAACATTGTGTTGGTCACTTGAACAATTCATGAAAGAATATTGAAGGAAGGGAGATTTCACATATAAATATACTATCTTGGACATCTTCTATGATTGTGATCCCCATTAATTCTTTTCAAACCTGAGCAAATAAGTTGAAGTTGTACAAGGAAGACAACATAATGAGTTATGCTTGGGTATATTTGTATAGAAGTTATATTGTTATGGATCCTCTAACATGTGGTGCTTGCTATTTAGAATCCTTTGCTAGCCAAAATATCTGTACTAAGCGGGAATGCTGCTTGTGCATCCAAATTCCTTGAACCAAGTTTATTCCATGAGTGTCCACCATATCTACCTATATGCGGTATTTACCTGCCGTTCCAAGTAAATTTGCATGTGCCAAACTCTAAACCTTCAAATAATAATCTGTTTTGTATGCCCGAATCGCTCATGTAGCGACTAGGGGCTATCAGTATCTTCCATGCTAGGTGGGTTATTCTCACGATGAGTGGACTCCGCTTATCATTCACGAGAAAATGGCTGGTAACTGGGATGCCCAGTCCTATGATCAAAAGATCAAAAACAAATTCGCAAGTAATTTAAACAAAACTCCCCTAGGATTGTTGATAGTTGGACGGCACCCATTGTTTCGGACAAGCCGTGGAGTGTGATTGTTGGTGGAGGGGGAGTAAAATCTTTACCTTTCTGTTTGGGAACCGCCTATAATGTATCTAGTATGGAAGATATTGGGAACTCTTGGTCGTTATGTTGACAATGAAAGCATACCTCTCAAAATTATTTTCATCTCTGTTTTAGCTTCGAGCTCTGGCACCTCTGCAAATCCCTACTTCCCTCTGTGAAGGGCCTATCTTTTACTTTTATGCAAGAGTCAGTAGTATTACTTCTCATTCCAACCTACTTTTTAGTTGACAAGCATCATGTGGTGGAGAAAGATCTAAGCATATATGGCCATTCAAATATATTTGATCATGAATTATTATTGTTGACAATTATCTATATGATAAATAAGTTGGGAGGCGAAACATTAAGCCCCTATCTTTCTCTGTGTTTGATGGATGCTATTTGTTCTGAAAATATGCTTTGAGTGGTAGCAATCATGGAAGACTATATGATAGTTGAGTATGTGGGATTTGCTAAATCAAAGCTCTTACATAGACCCTTCCCGAAAATAAGATGAATTGAAATTTTTTGATGACTGAGAACTGTTCGTTAGTTTTCAAGAAAGTTTATAATCTATACTTTAACATGTGAATAGCTTGTTACTTGATCATGAGAAGCTTTATGATATGAGCTACTGTTATGACATATAATGATGCTAGAAAAGGTGATTGAAATTATCATTGATCAAACTTGTGCACCTGCTAGCATTCACACTTCATAAATTATTTCTTTTATCATTCACCTACTCGAGGACGAGTAGAAATTAAGCTTGGGGATGCTGATACCTCTCCAACGTATCTATAATTTATGAAGTATTCATGCTATTATATATTCTGTTTTGGATGTTTAATGGTCTTTATTATACACTTTTATATTATTTTTGGGACTAACCTATTAACCAGAAGCCCAGCCCAAATTGCTGTTTTCTTGCCTATTTTAGTGTTTCGAAGAAAAGGATTATCAAACGGAGTCCAAACGGAATGAAACCTTCAGGGGAGTTATTTTTGGAACGGAAGCAATCCAGGAGACTTGGAGTAGACGTCAGGGAAGCTTCGAGGAAGCCACGAGGCAGGGAGGCGCGCCCTACCCCCCTGGGCGTGCCCCCCACCCTCGTGGGCCCCTCGTGGCTCCTCTGACCGACTTCTTTCGCCTATATATATCCATATACCCTAAAAACATCGGGGAGCACAATAGATCGGGAGTTCTGCCGACGCAAGCCTCTGTAGCCACCAAAAACCAATCGGGACCCTGGTCCGGCACCCTGCCAGAGGGGGGAATCCCTCTCCGGTGGCCATCTTCATCATCCCGGCGCTCTCCATGACGAGGAGGGAGTAGTTCACCCTCGGGGCTGAGGGTATGTACCAGTAGCTATGTGTTTGATGTCTCTCTCTCGTGTTCTTGATTTGGCACGATCTTGACGTATCGCGAGCTTTGCTATTATAGTTGGATCTTATGATGTTTCTCCCCCTCTACTCTCTTGTAATAGACTGAGTTTTCCCTTTGAAGTGATCTTATCGGATTGAGTCTTTAAGGATTTGAGAACACTTTATGTATGTCTTGCATGTGCTTATCTGTGGTAACAATGGGATATTCACGCGATCTACTTGATGTATGTTTTGGTGATCAACTTGCGGGTTCAGTGACCTTGTGAACTTATGCATAGGGGTTGGCACACGTTTTTGTCTTGACTCTCCGGTAGAAACTTTGGGGCACTCTTTGAAGTTCTTTGTGTTGGTTGAATAGATGAATCTGAGATTGTGTGATGTATATCGTATAACCATACCCACGGATACTTGAGGTGACATTGGAGTATCTAGGTGACATTAGGGTTTTGGTTGATTTGTGTCTTAAGGTGTTATTCTAGTACGAACTCTTGAATAGATCGATCCGAAAGAATAACTTTGAGGTGGTTTCGTACCCTACAATAATCTCTTCGTTTGTTCTCCGCTATTAGTTACTTTCGAGTGAATCTTTGTTGCATGTTGAGGGATAGTTATATGATCCAATTATGTTATTATTGTTGAGAGAACTTGCACTAGTGAAAGTATGAACCCTAGGCCTTGTTTCAACGCATTGCAAAACCGTTTACGCTCACTTTTATCATTAGTTACCTTGCTGTTTTTATATTTTCAGACTACAAAAACCTATATCTACCATCCATATTGCACTTGTATCACCATATCTTCGCTGAACTAGTGCACCTATACAATTTACCATTGTATTGGGTGTGTTGGGGACACAAGAGACTCTTTGTTATTTGGTTGCAGGGTTGTTTGAGAGAGACCATCTTCATCCTACGCCTCCCACGGATTGAGAAACCTTAGGTCATCCACTTGAGGGAAATTTGCTACTGTCCTACAAACCTCTGCACTTGGAGGCCCAACAACATCAACAAGAAGAAGGTTGTGTAGTAGACATCACATGGTAATCGTCAACATCGATGATGCCGAGGCTAAAGCAACTCGACTGCTGACGAGGTGGAGGGACAGGAAGGAGGGAGCTCGCACCCGCATGTCTTGTGCCCCTTCCTCCGAACATCGTTCGGATGGCGATAACGCCATACGAACCGCCGGGGTAAGTCCAGCATCATCAACCATGGTCTTGGTCGTGACCGTTGCTACGGCAAATCTCGGAGAGAGACAACACAGCGCGAGAGTGGGTCTTCCCCCGCTCCGCTTCTGCGCCTCCGCGGGCGCCATGGTCGATGGCATTGTCGAAGATGAGGATGGTGATGAAGATGGCGCGCTGCGTACGCTTTCAGGTTCGCGCAAGCGAGCCCTGGTCTAGAACCTGTAATTATTGAAATTGACTGGGCTTGAAATTGCTTTTCGTTCTCACAGTTACGAAATGGTCTGATCTTCTGTCTCTTCAGAAAACGGAACCTTCTCAAAGACTCCCTTTGCACTGAGAACAAAATTCAGACCCTACTTGGCGCGTTAAAGATGTCGCGGGATATCCGCGGCCACCTATGGGACTGGGTGGCCCCTTGCTGTTTCGGCGGGGGGACGTCGCGTTGCACAAAGAGCAGATCAGCATGCGAGAGCGCGACCGAGAGCACACAAGCAATTTACCCAGGTTTGGGCCGCCGCGAGGTGTAAGACCCTACTCCTGCTTTGGTGCATTGATGGTGGAATGAATGTGGTGACGTGTAGTACACTTGCCCGACAGGGTTTGCCTAGGGGTCGCTGCCACTATGCACGTATGGTGGCTTGGGTTCATCAACCTTCTAACCCCCTCCTACGAGTGCCATGGGCCTCCTTTTATAGATTAAGGGGTCACCACAGTGGCAAAGTGGTCATTATCCACTGATATGATAGCGAACAGTGCTATCATACCTAACTCTGCGGGCTGACAGGGTGCATTAAATGTGCCGCTTAGTGTCACATCATCGGTCGCCCGACAAGGCCTATCGGGCTATCTTGCCAGCTCCGCACCTGTTCTCTTGACACGTCGTAGGACGGGTGTGATCTGCGGGTTTCTTCTGTAGGAGATGGCTGCCATGTGGCGACTGGCTGCCACTTAATCATCTTGCGGCTTGACACCGCACTGATTGACGACGTGCGTCATGTATCAGTGGTTGGTGGCGTGGTTCTGTCCCCGCGAGCCCCGGCAGGCTCTGCGGGGGACTCTTGATTGCTTGCTTCTGGTGGTGCCCCGCCCCTTGCCGGGCTCGCATGCCCGGAAAGGGAGGCCCTTCTCTTGCCAATGTCTTGCTCCTTAGGCTCGATCTTGGTCCCTCTGGGCTGCATGTTGGTTCTTCAAATCTCTTGGTTCTTTAGCACTCTGGCTTGTCCTTGGATTGTCCGTGCACGAGTCAGGGGAAAATGTCTGCCCCTGTATATTTTCCCTGACACATACAACCGCTCATATGGGTGCTTGCGGTCGTATGGAATTTCATCTTTCATAGTGAAAGCGCGGCGACGTCCAATCCTTTGGCCTCTTTGCTTGATTCTTTTATGGAAAGTGATCATTGTCGGTGTCAAAACCGGTGGATCTCGGGTAGGGTGTCCCGAACTGTGTGTCTAAGGTCGATGGTAATAGGAGACAGGGGACACGATGTTTACCTAGGTACGGGCCCGGTCTATGGAGCTAATACCCTACTTCCTGCTTGATTGTTCTTTATGAATATGAGTATTACAAGAGTTGATCTACCATGAGATCGTAATAGCTAAAACCCTAGAAGTCTAGCCTGTATGATTGTGATTGCATCTACGGACTAAACCCTCCGGTTTATATAGACACCGGAGGGGACTAGGGTTGTACAAAGTCGGTTACAGAGAAAGGAATCTTCATATCTGAACGCCAAACTTGCCATCCACGCCAGGGAGAGTCCTGTCCGGACACGGGTGTGACGGCCTGGTTTTTGCCCTCTTCCCTTTGTCTGATTTTCATTTGATTTGGTTTTGAAATCTGGAGTTTTAAATCTTTTCATATGGACTTAAACACTTGGGTACACCTTGACTTTCACCCAAGTGCCTCATTTCCCTCTCTAACTATCATTTTCTCTCTGGTTCATCTCAAAACAATATTTTGAATATTTTTCTTAAATGAAAAATATTCATTTCCCTCTCTTAAACCCTAGCTAGCTCAATGTGCTCCAAAGCAACCCCAATTTTTCTTGCCCACAAAAATCTAAGGAAATTCACAAATATTCTTTGAACCCTAGGGCACCTTCCTGAACAAAAATATTTCATCACTTTTTGGAATATTTTTTCTACAGAAAATATTTTCTGTTCTGGATAGAAATGGTAGTTTCTACAGCAACTACCATTTTACTTGATCCATTGTGGCTGATTTTTCTTGTGCATCACCACCTTAGTAGATGATTGCTAACCTCCAAAGCCCAGCTCCCAACTCCCAGTAGTTTGATCATAGTAAGCTCTCAAAGTTACTGACCAGAAACTTACCAGGAAGTTGAAATCTGTTCTACTGCGTCTGAGTCCAAACCAAAGTGTGGTAACCTCTAAAACTACCATGAACCACATGCCAGACATGAAGTTTGGGCTTAGGTCGGCCTGAGGTCAGAGTTCACGCGGTGACCGCATTCGTCCAGGCGTGCTGGCATACGGCCGACGCGCTCTGCGACGCGCCCGAGCCTCTGTTGATCGCGTGCTCGCTTCCCCGACTGCCTAAACTTGCCAAACCTTGCCACAACCATCGTCCCGATCTTCTTAACTCCCTCCTGGCGCTCGCTGACGCTGGAGCTCGTCGCAGCGAGCACGGGCGCGGTCCGGCCAACGCAACAGTGCGTTGTGCACTGTGTTCGTCGCCACCCCCTCGCTCCTGTGCTCGTCTCCGCTCGCCCACAGTTCCCGCGTCTGTTGCATCGCCTTCTCCCTCGCTCACTGACGCCGTTCGTCGCCTGGCGCCGTGTCCAGGTGTCCTCCGGTGGAGCCCGATCCCCCCTCGACGCTCGGCTATAAATAGATCCCTCCCTGGCCTCCTCGAGCATCATCCCTCCTCCCACACACTCCACGATCTCGTAGAAAGCCTGAGCCCGGCCGGGCAGGCCGTGGGCCGCCGTCCCCGAGCTCGAGCTCGTCGGTGATCCCCTCAGGTCGTCTCCACGGCTCCAGCCCCTCCGAGGCTCTGGCCTCCCTTCCAGGGCCTCCGCCGTGCCTCGGTGGTGCCGTTCCGCCCGGTGGGAGCCCCTGGTGTCGCCTCTAGTCGCCGCCGTCTTCATCTCCGGCGACCTCTGCTTTTCTGTCGCCGCTGGAGAGGCTGTTTCCGACACCGTCCAACCACCCCTAGCGAATCTATGGGTACGGGCAGGTGCGCCTCCATCTTCTCTTTCGATCCCTCCCTCTCGTTCTGGCCAAGGAGCTCTCCTCGCCGGCGTGTGCTCTGGCGAAGCCGCGCCGTCCTCTGTTTCCCTTTCCCCCTCCCTCTCACCTGACTGGCGGGGCCCGCTAGTCAGCCACTCTATAGGGCGCGAAGCGGTACGAGTGGTGGCGCCCGCGGGGTTTACGCCTTCAACGTCACCCCCCAGTTCTGTTTTTATTTAAATTCAAATTTCATTTTTCCAGAGAGCTTTAAACAGCCAAAACTTTTTAACCATAATTCCTAATGAATTGATTCTTTTTGCATTGTGTTCTTTATGAAGAAATCTAGCAGCTCACAAAAAATGAGATTTTTCTCTGCTGTCTAGATTTTCTGGTAAATTTCAGAAGGGTTCTTGATGTTTTCTTTTTGTGCTTATAAATATTTTCAGAAAGTGAAGCTTGTCTTGAGGATCACCAGGAGGATTGTGAACCTCATCTGCACTAAGGCAAGCCACAACAACATTTTCATGGTGCCATTACAATATTTGTGATTTTTCAACTTGAATGAATGATTTAATCCATGCATTTAAATCACTATTATATTATTTATATTCTGTTGGTTGCTTGTTTAAGTTGACATGCTTAGTTTACAGAAAGTTTAAAGCTAACTAAGTTGGTTAAGTAACTAGAAATAATATTTGTTATGAAGAAGTAATATGATTATGGATATGAGTAATTATTTTGAGTTATTTTCTTGAAGGAGAAAAATGATAATATTGCTAAGTAAAGATTCTGTTTAAAGTGATGATTAATCATAACCAGGGAAGTGTTATGAGTTGTTGATGTTTATGCTTAGCGTGGATATAGTTGGCCCAGTTATTTCCGATGATATATGATGCATAAATTTGTGTTGCACTTGCATGGCATGTTATGACACCGGTTACTTTCACGTTAAGTTGAACCCGCTAATAACTCAACTTGAATATATCGTTGACCGGGTCATGGTGCCACTGAATCGAGTTTTTCCCAGTGCAACCACATTTGCCTTTATGGGAAGGCCTTTATTCGGTCCGTTTTCATGCCTCTGGTCGGTGCCTCCAACGAGGGAAGGTTATGGGCGTGCGGTACCCTGGCCCGATAAGCAGACATAACCTTGTGTGCCCGTTGTTGAGATTATGGTACCTTGTCCCCGTTTGGGACCGTTTATGTTTTGGCCACGACGGTGGCCGTTGGTGTCTTTGGTAGACACGGGGCCACCCAGGACTAGCCCAGTGGGGAGTGAGTCGGAGTGGCCGAGAGAGTGTCATGGCAATGGAGGGGTTTTGTCGGAATGCCGTTGGTCCACCCGAATGGGAGTGCGAGGCCATGGGTTCCGTGATGTGGGTACAGTGCGCTACCTCTGCAGAGTGTATTAAATCTATCGATAGCCGAGTCCACGGTTACGGACACGCTCGAAAGTAGGTCACACCATGGGTCAACGTTAAATAAATTTTGCACACTAAGTTATGAACTTTGCACTGTTGATGATGGTGGGTAGACCATCTTGATGTTGGAGACTAGTGTGGGTCGTGGTTGTGATTGCCGGAAAGATCACCGTTGGAGACCAAGTGTTGGTTGTGGTTGTGATCGCCGGAAAGATCACCGTTTGGTTACGAGGTAACCCGATTTAAAACCATGAGGTTGGTTCGTTTGTGATCCAAGAGCGATCACCGTTGGTAAGCAACTCCGAGGGACTTTTATCACAAGAGCATGATCACAACATGTTGGATATATTGTTGCATCATTAAACAATTGGTTAAATATCATTATATTTTTGTCATTATGTTTATGCTTGTTGTGAGCTTGCAAGTACATTCAATGTACTGACCTGGCGTGTCATGCCAGATTTCAGGAAGGTCTCGTTGGAAAGGAGTGCTGTCCGAGTCTAGATCGTGTCCACATCGGTGTCCCTGTGCTATGGAGTTCCGCTTCGACGTTGTTCCGCTGTCGCGTAGTTGTTATGATCGAGGCCCCCTTTATGTTCACTAAATAATGTACATATTGTTCAGCCGCACCGTGTGTGCCGCTTGGCCTCGCCACCTGTTGTAATATAAACTATGACCCGGTAGTATCAATAAAGTGGTTGTTTTCTGTACCAAGCTGTTGTGTGTTGCCAGAAGACATGGTCTCTGGGCTGGCAATGCATGGTAAACCGGTTGCTCTGAGCCGGGGTGCCACAACGCTTGGTATCAGAGCCGCGCTGACTGTAGGCCACGCTAGACTACGGCGTATTTACTGGACGTTAGATACGAGTTTAAGTTGAGTGCCGGTAGCATTTGTAGCTGGTTGTTGCATTGTATGCACTCATTTTATTTTGTGCTAACCTGCTAATGGTTGTGAGTGTAGATGGCTCCAGTACCGTATCTGTGCCAGTTGCAGCTGATGTCGTACACGTCACCGCATCTCCTTTGTAACGGGTGGCGTCGGCTCTACCCCCTCGGTGATGACCCAGTCTATCGTGTGTACTGGGAGCATCTAGCAGACTCAGTGTATGAGTATCACGCAGCGGTTACTCTGCGCACCAGTTCCGATTCCAGCACTTACACTCATACTTCTCGGAGCGGTTTCTCTTCTACCGCTTCTCAGGCTGTTCATTTTGCTGCATTCGAGGTCCTTGTCGAGCTTTGTTATAACGAGGTCCGGATGCAGAACCACCCAGGTTTCTACTACTATCCCTCTCTGCACGACAATGGTCGTGTCCGTTTCCCTATCATTGATCCGGAGTCCGATAGTGTTGCTAGCCATCTTTCTCGCTATATCACTGCTAGCTACCTTATGATCCACGAGCTGGCTCGAGAGCTGACTCATGCTCGTACTGCTTTAGCCTCTACTAGATCTATCACTGCTCCATCCTCCATGGGATTTACTCCTTATATTCCAGCCAGTTCTAGTTCCCCTATTTCACCGGTTACCCCTCCGAGTAGCTCGGGCGCCTTGACCGTGAATTTTCTCAGTGCACCTGCTGAGTGGGTTTCACTTCTCACTACTCCCGTAGCCCCGATGCTTCACCCTGCACCTGCCCCAGAGGGAGAGCCCTCGAGGTAGCGTCATTGTGTTACCATTAACCCGGAGGTTTCCGTTAACGTCGTCAGTTCAGGATCCGAGTCCGCTTCAGGAGAGGACCCCGCAGCACCAGGAGAGCAGTAGAGCTTTAGAGTATCCGCAGTCGTCAGGATGATGTACGGATGTAGTCGTACGAGTCATGATGTTTCGTTTCCTATATGAGAGTAGTTGAACCTGGCATGATGTTTACCTTTCATGTATGAGTCTATGTATAATTATGTTGGGATTCTATTTTACTCGCTGTATTTTCTTTGTTATTTCGTTTTCTCTCGAGATTTGTTGCTGGCTTTTCCCCAATTTATTTTTGGATGTTTCTCATTTCGGTTACGTTGTCTTGGAAAAATCCACAATAGGATGCCATGGGGAGGCAGCAGTAGCGACGCTCATGGGGATGCTCCTGTTCGTCGTTTCGCACGACAGGCAGGACACTCCCCCGAGCCGTACGTTCCACCACCGCCTCCACCGCCAAATCTGCCCTCCACCGAGCAAATTCTACGTATGTTTGAAGAAAGGAGGAATAATGATCTGATTGAAATATTAAGAAGTGTGCAAGCTGTGGTTGGACATAATGGAAATCAGAACGGTCATCACTCCAAGCTGTCAGATTTTCAGAGGACCAAGCCTCCCAGTTTCAGTCAGGTTATTGATCCCTTGGATGCAGACGATTGGTTGCGAACCATTGAGAGGAAGCTTGAGATTGCTCGTACTGAAGAAGATGATAAAGTTCCATTTGCAACTCATTATTTTGAAGGCGCTGCTGCCATATGGTGGGAAAATACAAAAGCCATGTGGCCTGCTGATGAAGAAATCACTTGGGCAAAATTCAAGGATCAGTTCCGGAAATATCATATTCCTACTGGAATTATGAAGGTTAAGCATCGTGAATTTCTTGCACTCCTTCAAGGAAATCAGTCTGTGGGTGAATATTTGTACAAATTCAATCATCTGGCTCATTACTCCCTTTATGATGTGGCCACCGAAGAAAGAAAGATTGACAGATTTCTTGGGGGATTAAACCCGCAACTCCGATGTACCCTTGGTATGTTTGATTTCCCAGATTTCCAAACTCTAGTAAACAAAGCTTTCATTGCTAAAAGGGAGCACAAGCTCATATCGGACAATAGGCCTGCCAATAACGATCACAAGCGCAAGTTTGAGCCAAGGAAGGAAGGGCTACCAGTACAAAAGGCTCGTACCTGGCAGCAGACTCTGGTGGAATACAAGCCCAATAGGCAACAGAATGTTAACAAGACCACCACCCAAGTCAAGAATGTCGTGACCAACCTAGTGCACGAGGAGCGCCAGCACAACAATTCTTGCTTCAGGTGTGGGCAAACCGGACATTATGCCAGACAGTGTCCCAAGAACAGCAAGGCAAGTGCACTAATCAGGCCACAAGTCCACTTTATGGAGTCATGCCCAAACCAGCAAAACATTACTGGGCACGTTCATCCCCTCTCCGCAGATGAAGTCCAACAGAACCCCGAAGTTGTCATTGTTATGTTTTCTGTTAATAACATACCTGCCGTAATTTTATTTGACTCTGGGGCTTCCCACTCTTTTATTTCTCAGAGTTTTGTTGCCCAAAACAAATTTCCTTGTTCGCTTTTGGGCAAGAATATGCTGGTACAAACCCCGGGATCCTTAATCAAGAGCAATCTGGTCTGCCATATGGAAATCAATATCAACAGAGTCTGTTTTCCAACTTCCTTGATAATCATTGAGTCTGTAAAGTTGGATTTTATCTTGGGTATGAATTGGTTGACCCAATATCAAGTAGGCATAAATTGCGCAACCCGAGAAGTCACTTTGACCAGTTAGAAGGGGCATGCTACCAAATTCTATGCTCGTAGAAGCATACCCAAGAAATAAATGGTCTTCACCGCTGTGGCTGGTGAGTTGGAATTAATTCCTGTGGTCAGTGAGTTTCCTGATGTATTTCCAGAAGAACTGCCAGGCATGCCACCAGATTGAGAGCTTGAGTTTGCAATAGATCTTGTGCTCGGAACCGCACTGTTATACAAGAAGTATTACCAGATGCCTTCATCAGAATTAGTGGAGCTAAAGAAACGGCTTGATGAAATGCTCCAGAAAGGATATATCCGTCCCAGCTCCTCACCATGGGGATCACCTGCTATCTTCGTGGATAAGAAGGATGGCAGCCTCTGCATGTGTGTGGATTACCGCCAGTTGAATGATGTCACCATCAAAAATAAATATCCGTTGCCAAGGATTGACTTGTTTGATCAGCTCAGTGGGGCCAAGGTATTCTCCAAGATTGATTTAAGGACAGGATATCATCAGCTAAAGATTAAAAAGGAAGATATTGCTAAGACCGCATTCACCACTCGGTACGGTCTTTATGAATATACAGTTATGTCCTTTGGTCTCACCAATGCCCCTGCCTTCTTCATGCATATGATGAACAAAGCATTCATGGACTTCCTCGACAAGTTCGTGGTAGTCTTTATCGATGACATACTCATATACTCAAAAAGTGAAGAAGATCACAAAGAACACCTCCGAGCAGTGCTACAACGACTCCGCGACCATCAGCTATACGCCAAATTCAGTAAATGCGAGTTTTTGCTCAAGCAAGTTGGATTTCTTGGACATGTGTTATCCGCCGAAGTTATAGCCGTGGACCCGAGCAAAGTAAAGGATGTGCTCGATTGGTTGCCGCCCACAACTATATCACAAATCTGGAGTTTTCTTGGATTAGCCGGATACTACCATCGTTTCATTGAAGGGTTTTCCAAGATTGCTAAACCCATGACGGAGCTGCTAAAAAAGGATAAGAAGTTTGAATGGACTGAGGACTATGAGAAATGTTTCAATGAGCTAAAGATACGGCTGACGACCGCACCAGTGTTGACTCTTCCAGATATCTACCGCAGCTTTGATGTGTACTGCGATGCATCCAGACAAGGTCTTGGATGCGTACTTATGCAAGACGGCAAGGTAGTAGCATATGCATCACGACAGCTACGACCCCACGAGGGAAATTATCCTACTCATGATCTGGAATTGGCCGCGGTGGTTCATGCTCTAAAAATTTGAAGACACTACCTCATCGGGAAGAGGTGCCAAACTTTTACCGACCACAAAAGTCTCAAGTATATATTTACTCAGCCAGATTTAAATCTCCGTCAACGAAGATGGCTTGAGTTAGTCAAGGATTATGATCTTGGAATAAATTACCACCCGGGTAAGGCCAACGTGGTTGCCGATGCACTCAGTCGAAAGCCTGTCAACCTAAATGTCATATTGAAATCCTTGCCTCCTGAACTTCAAGAGGAGATTGCTCAGCTCAACCTGGTCATAGTTGATGCTGGTCTTGCTAATATTTTGGAAGTTGCACCTACACTTGAGGAAGAGATCCGCAAGGCCCAGCTAGCTGACACCGTCCTGCAAAAACGTGCCACGAGTATGGTAGCCGGACAGACTTCAAATTTTTCAAAGGATCAATTTGGTACCCTCCGATTCCGTGGAAGGATTTGTGTACCCAGTCAGGCAGATTTAAAGAAGAAAATCCTGTCGGAAGCACACGAATCTTCATATTCTATTCACCCTGGAGGTACTAAAATGTATGAAGACCTGCGACAAATATTCTGGTGGGATGGAATGAAGAAAGACATTGCCTATTTTGTGGCCTGTTGCGACATATGCAACAAGGTGAAGGCAGAGCATCAGAAGCCAGCCGGACTTCTCCAACCGCTGCCAGTTTCACAATGGAAATGGGATGATGTCTGCATGGATTTTATCACAGGGCTACCTAAGACTCAGCGAGGCAATGATGCAATCTGGGTCATAGTGGACACCTTAACCAAGGTATCTCACTTTATCCCAATCAGAACCACCTATCGAGCAGATCGACTTGCACAACTGTATGTATCCAGAATAGTCAGTCTGCATGGAGTACCCCGAACAATTACTTCTGACCGAGGTTCACTTTTTACCTCCGCTTTTTGGTCACGTCTCCATCAAGCCTTGGGGACAGCGCTAAAATATAGTACCGCTTATCATCCTCAGACTGATGGACAGACTGAGCGGGTAAACCAAATACTCGAAGATATGCTACGAGCATGTGCTTTGGCCCAAGGACCTAAATGGGAAGACTGCCTGCCGTATGCCAAGTTCTCTTATAACAACAGCTTCCAGACCAGTCTAAAGATGTCACCGTATGAGGCTTTGTATGGCCGTAAGTGCCGCACTCCTTTGAATTGGTCTCAAACTAGAGATAGCCGTATTTTCGGAACGGATCTCATGATGGAAGCTGAGAAGCAAGTCAAGGAAATCCGAGACAGATTGCAATTGGCCAAATCGCGACAAAAGAGTTATTATGATGCAAAGCACCGACAGGTTAGTTTTGAACCCGGAGAACACGTATATCTCCGAGTCACTCCTATGAAAGGAGTCAAGAGATACCAGACTCGTGGAAAGTTGGCACCTAGATTTATTGGCCCATTTCCAGTTATGTCCAGAGTGGGTACTGTTGCATATCAGTTGGAACTACCTCCCGAATTGTCGGAAGTGCACAATGTGTTTCATGTTTCACAGTTGATGCGATGCATATCGCCGCCTGAGAAAAAGACTGCTATGACTGAAATAGAGTTGGCAAAGGATTTAACATATGGAGAGAGACCGGCCAGAATTTTGGATCAGATGGAAAGGGTCACTTGTAGTAAAGCAAGGAAATTTTACAAAGTTCAGTGAGAGCATCACACAGAGGCAAAATCGACTTGGGAACGAGAAGAATTTCTAAAGGCACATTATCCAGAATGGTTTTCCCAAGCAACCGAATCTCGAGGACGAGATTCATCCTAAGTGGGGGAGGTTTGTGACAGCCTGGTTTTTGCCCTCTTCCCTTTGTCTGATTTTCATTTGATTTGGTTTTGAAATCTGGAGTTTTAAATCTTTTCATATGGACTTAAACACTTGGGTACCCCTTGACTTTCACCCAAGTGACTCATTTCCCTCTCTAACTATCATTTTCTCTCTGGTTCATCTCAAAACAATATTTTGAATATTTTTCTTAAATGAAAAATATTCATTTCCCTCTCTTAAACCCTAGCTAGCTCAATGTGCTCCAAAGCAACCCCAATTTTTCTTGCCCACAAAAATCTGAGGAAATTCACAAATATTCTTTGAACCCTATGGCACCTTCCTGAGAAAAAATATTTCATCACTTTTTGGAGTATTTTTGCTACAGAAAATATTTTCTGTTCTGGACAGAAATGGTAGTTTCTACAGCAACTACCATTTTACTTGATCCATTGTGGCTGATTTTTCTTGTGCATCGCCACCTTAGTAGATGATTGCTAACCTCCAAAGCCCAGCTCCCAACTCCCAGTAGTTTGACCATAGTAAGCTCTCAAAGTTACTGACCAAAAACTTACTAGGAAGTTGAAATCTATTCTACTGCGTCTGAGTCCAAACCAAAGTGTGGTAACCTCTAAAACTACCACAAACCACATGCCAGACATGAAGTTTGAGCTTAGGTCGGCCTGAGGTCAGAGTTCACGCGGTGACCACGTTCGCCCAGGCGTGTTGCCATACGGCCGACGTGCTCTGCGACGCGCCCGAGCCTCTGTTGATCGCGTCCTCGCTTCCCCGACTGCCTAAACTTGCCATACCTCGCCACAATCATTGTCCCGATCTTCTTAACTCCCTCCTGGCGCTCGCTGACACCGAAGCTCGCCGCAGCGAGCACGGGCACGGTCCGGCCAACGCAACAGTGCGTTGTGCACTGTGTTCGTCGCCACCCCCTCGCTCCTGTGCTCATCTCCGCTCGCCCACAGTTCCCGCGTGAGCTGCGTCGCCTTCTCCCTCGCTCACTGACGCCGTTCGTCGCCGGGCGCCGTGTCCAGGTGTCCTCCGGCGGAGCCCGATCCCCCCTCGACGCTCGGCTATAAATAGATCCCTCCCCAGCCTCCTCGAGCATCATCCACTCCCACTACAAAAAAATACACTTCCGTGATGATACATGTTTGTCACAGTAGGTCGCGTTTTTTGTCATGCATGTACATCCATGACAATTTTATGACAGAATCAAGATAGTCATACGTGTGCTGTCGTAGAAGTGTTCCATGACATTACCAAAATTATCATCACGGAAGTGTCCACTTCCATGACGATAAATCGCGCGTCACAGAAGTGCTTTCGTCAAGGGTGACCGACACATGGCATCCACCGTAACGGAACGCCGTTAAGCTATCGGGTCGGGTTTTTCATCCGATAACCCGTTAACAGCCCCGACCAATGGGGATTTTCCACGTGTAAAATCATCATTGGCTGGAGGAAACACGTGTCGGCTCATTGCTGGGACAGATGTCATCCACTCATTGGACAGAAGGCGCCTATGATACGTCGACACGTGGCATGGCCCAACAGAGGCCCATTCCTGTGAAAAGGTCGGCCCGTTTGACTTGGTCAAAAGGTGGCGGGCCGGCCCATGGAAAGCCTGTTAACGGCCTGTTCGCATATAGCCCATTTACAGCCCGCTAACCCAAGGCCCGTTATGCCCTATTCGAATTAGGCCCAGTAGCGTCATCTGGGCCATCCAATATGATTCCAGCCCGTTTTCACTTCTGGCCCATGTATGGCCCATGACGTCTTTCGGCCCATATGAGGCCCTATGTAACTCTTGGCCTATTAACGGCCCGTGGTGAAACTGGCCCGTAATGAACAGTGTATCACTTTACACCCATTAACGGCCCGTGGTGAAACTGGCCCGTAAAGAACAATGTATCACTTTATACCCATTAACGGCCCGTTATTCCGTTGGGCCGTTTCCAGCCCATGTTATCTTTCGGCCTTCTCAGAGCCCATTTATTCTTGGGCTATTTTCCAGCATTCGTTTACTTACGGCCCGTTACTGTCATTTTCTGCTTGTGGGCCAAATTCAGCCCGTGGTTATAGTCGGCCCGTTTGTGGTCCGTTAATACGTTGGGCCATTTTCATAGCGTCATCAAATACGGCCTATTAACGATGGCCCGTTATGGTCGGCCCATGAACGGACGATTCCAACTCTAGCCCATTTACGGCCAGAATGCGGTCTGTTTGGCCCATGTTTGGCCAATCGATCATACGGCCCGTATAAGGCCCATTGATGATACGACCCGTAGAAGGCCCAGTGTTTCTATGGCCCGTAGAAGGCCCACTGTTTCTACGGCCCATAGAAGGCCCACTGTTTCTACAGCCCGTAGGAGGCCCACTGTCACTACAGTAAATATTAGCCCATGGTTATTGTGGCCTAGTTTTAAAAAATAGGTTATTGCAGCCACTAGCAAACCGCAGAAAAAGAACTGCACTGACTACAAGCAAACAAATAAACAAGACAACAAGGAAATAAATAAGCAAGCAACTTACACTAGGCTATCACGGCTATTACACATATTACATCCACTGGGCATCAAAGTTCGCCACCAGTGCAAATATAGGGAACACAGCAGCATATAAACGCCGTAGCAAAACAAGTCCAGAACTGAAACCACTTCAGAAGAGCTCAAGAGACAATATCCTGGGTACCCATAATGCTGGCAAGATGCTTAGCAAGCTTATTAACTTTCTCTTGTTTGGCGCTTAAGTCCTCCAGCGCTTGCTGTTGCACCAGAAAGTATGCATCTGAATTCTGCAGGGACTTCCTCAGTCCTTCGGCTTCCTGTCGCATAACATCTGATCGATGTCTTTCAACTTGAAGTTGAGACTCAAGAAGCTGAACTGATTCAGGCAACGAGTTCGAAGAGCTGGTGCCAGTAGTGGTAGCCAGTAACTCAAACACTACATCAAGACAGGACTTTGGGGTTGTCTCGGTGTCTTCAATATAGTTTTTATCAGCTTTCTTCAAGACCAACAGGGATGTCTCACTATCTTGAACCTTATCTGCATTACTTCCTTTACCATTGCATAACAGGGTACTCTTCTCCAATATTTTATCCGCGTTCTAAAAGAGAAACAAACAAACACATCTCAGGTTTACAATGTAGTATATGAAACTCATTTTGGTAAACCAGTTCAGTAGTAAGGTGGACAAGATAACAGCATGAAACAAACATATATCTATGTAGTATGGTCACTGTATGGTCTATATCATTCTAGTTTATGTTGCCAAATCAAGATAGGTACAGTTCGAATCATATCTATTTAAGACAAAGCAGCATAGACAGAATATAAGTGTGGGAAACTACACAGCAATAACAACACTTGTAATGTGCATGGCATGAGAACATAACTGTTTATTCAATTGAAACTGAAATCAACATAGAGCAAGTTACAACAGCAAACAGCCAAACACGTTGAAGAAACAGGTTTAAAACATACATGTTGCGCCATTGGAGTTTCAATTGCATCCTTCAAATTTGAAATTGGTTGGTATCAGTAAATACAGTGATGCAAGAGCAAAGTAGTATGAACCATAGCTACGGAACCTGACCTGAGAACAATTCTTCTTCTGCTTTAAGCGTTGACTTCAGGTTCGGAGTGGTGGTCCTCGTGATTTGGGCACTGCAGTTGCCTTACTAACTGCTCGTGTTTGGGTGCTCTGTGGTGGAGACGGTGCTGTGTCAACAGGAACTGGGTGTCTATCTGCTAGGGTTGGGGTTAGAAGGGGTGTAGCTGGTTCTCTGTACAACTGGGTAGGGGTACAATCTGCATGAGTGTGGGTTATGTGTGGTGGGGCTGGTTCTTGGGCAAGTACAACCATGGTTCTATCTGCATCGACAGGTAGCACGATCTTTTCTGAAGACCGTGTTTTTACTCCCACAGATACTGCCATCACTCCCTCCAATTGAAATGGCTGATAAACAAGAAAAGTAATTGAATGTACAAACATTGTAAGATAGACAGGTGCAATGGATAGTAGGGAAGAAAATAGGGCATGAAATAATTCACATTTATGTTGTCTAAGCAAATAGAATAGCAGGACATAATTTCACATATATGATGGCTAATTAAACAGGATAGCACGAGACAATTTCACATGTATGATGGCTAACTAAACAGGATAGAATGACATACTTCAAAATAAGATGACTATGTAAACAGGATGACATGATATAACTATACGATGTGTCTATTAAAGTGGTTGGCATGCCATAAATCACAAACATGCCGTCGATGGAAACATGATGGCATGATATAATTCACAGATAGAATGACATAATTTAAAATATGATGACTATGTAAACAGGATGAGATGATATAACTATATTATGTCTTTAGAAAATGGGTTGGCATGCCATAATTCAGATACATGCTGTCTGTGACACCCCAAAATTTTGACCTTGTTTTATTTATTAAAATTTGGCCAGGAAATAAAACTTTTCCATTTATCTTGATTTAACCTTTTGATATTATGGGTTTTTACCCCAAGTGAAAAACTTTCAAAAGGGATTGTTGGACTGGTATACTCTCTGTAATAAAACAATTCGTTAACAGTGGGTATAATTGCAAGATTTGTTTTCTCAGAGCTTTATTCTTTTAAAAATGATTTCTTTGAATTTGGAGCCTGTTTTGCACTACAACCATTTGACAAATGCCTTTAAAAATTCCACCAAAATTTGGGGATGTCATATGATGTTTCCACATCACTTTTATGGAAAAATATCCTTTGGTCATTTGAGATTTTAAGCTCTACACCAACTTTTCAAATCTGGTCCAGTAGTCATTTTGCACTACAACCTATTTAATTTTTTATTTAAAAATTATTCCAAGTGTTTGGAGATGTCAGTAGATGCATACCATTCAACTTCATGCAAAAACCCAGTGTTGTTCTTTGGAAAATTTGAGTGAATCACCCTCTTTTTCATTCTGGTCCAATTTGGTGATTTGTACTGCAACCCTAGTTTATTTTGCTCTAGTGACCCTGAGCTTTTTCCTGCTTGTAGCCCTCCCTACCAAACCCTTAAGTCCAGGAGATTGGACCCATTGGAGAGTTTTAAGTGCATGCAATGAGCTCTGGTTCTTCCTGTCCAAAGCTGGAGTTTTGCAAAACTTGCACTAGCAAGTTTCTGGTTTTGCCCAAATGAGCTTGCCATCATCATCCACACCTAAAGAGACTCTGATCTGGAGTTTTTGACCACTCCAAGAATTGCCTAAGTGCACTTGGCATTCTGTCGAACACTTGGTGAGCACAGTCAGTTTTGGGCATGTTTCCTAGTGTGCACTGTGATCTTGCTCCAATGACCCAGCAACCTTGTCCACTAAACTTCTAGCCATCTCTACCCTAGTCCTGTTAAGTGCGAGCCCCACCCTCGCGCTCTAGATTGCCCTGGCATTTTGTCGAGCATGTTCCGTGCGTGCTCTGGGCGCGCCCAGAGCGCACGTTTTGCACGCGCGCGCACTAAGCCGCCGCGCCGCACTGCCACACTCGACGCGACCCGTCCCTGGCCCCTGCTCACCCGCTGAACCGCACACTAGCTCGCCCACTCTTCACGCCACCCCTGGCCACCTACAGCGCCGCTGGCAGAGTGTTTGGCGGCACGCTAGCGTCGGCAGCAAGCCTCTGCCATGGACGGCGCCGCCCAAACCAGACCAGCACGCCAGCTGCCCCCGTGAACAGCTCAGGATTATCCCGAAGCTTGTCGGCACGCGCTCGTCGCCGCCACGTCACCCTGCAGCTACAGCACGGCTGTCGCCGGCGATCTTATCCTCAGCCGCCGCGGTCCAACCTCGGGCGCCTATTTAAGGGACCCCCGAGCTCGTGCAAGACCTCAAGCGACCTCATACCTTCCCCCTGGTTCTTCCCTAGCCGTAGATTGACCGGACAGGGCCATCTTCCCCAACTCCGGCCAGTTCAGCCGCCGCTGCGCTCCGGTGCAATACGCTGCAGCCAGAACCTCCCCCGCCCAACCAATGCCACCAGTAGCTTCCCCTTGTCCTTGCGGAGCTGACCAGCTACCCAACCTCGATCGGAGACCACCGGAGCCCAAATCGCACTTCTCACCCGTAGCCCCCTCTGCCGCAGAGCTCGCCGCCGGTGACTCCTTCCACCTCCGACGACCCAGCGACCACCAAGAGGACCACCCCAGTCTGGCCGTTCCATCCCCGCCCTCGGGTGCCCGTGAGGAGCTGCCGTTCGTCGACGGCGATCGCCGGAGTCCCGCTCCCGTCGGGCAGAGGAGAGGAGGGAGAGGGAAGAACGGTCAAACCTGACCAGTGGGCCCTCTGGACCCACTGTCAGTGACCCGCGCGCCGTCTTCTCTGTTTTAAGTGAAGGCGCATAAGTCCCGAGTACGTCTCCTCTGCTGCGAAAGCGTATTTCTCCCGAAACGTTTTCTTTTCTGGTTTTATTTAAAAACAGAGATTTGACCAAACTTTGACTGGCTATAACATTTAAAATAAAACTCCAATTGAGTTGATTCTTTTTCCTACCTCTCTCAAATTTCATCTAGTTTATTTTAAGATTTATTTCAAAATATTTGAGACAACTTTTTGTACTGTGTTTGAAATATTTGTTATTTGAATATTTTGCTAAATAGAAGAATGGAGAGAGGGGAAAGCTTTCAAAAATTGCATCCTTTGCATACTCTTGAAGGCAAGCATTTTCTGAACTCTGGCATAATACTTTGTGTGGTGTTTTGATACGGTTACAACCCCACTTGGGCTTGGAGTATGCGTTATCTTTATGTAACGATAAAGTCTCTCGCATGAGTGCATTTTGGAGATGTTTTGTGGTTAGCAATGGTTATGCTGGTGATATTGATCATCCTCGTGAGCTTCTCATGCATACCGGGAGGAAGCCGGGAAAGTCGTGGTCTTGGGTAGACACGAGCTTGTCCCTAGTGCCTCGTCGAGACGAGTATGTCCGGTATGGCATGGTGAGGCTTGATGAGTGGTGATTTTATCAGTTAATGGTAACATTGTTGGTTATGTTGATCATTCGGAGATTTCTTGGACCACCCGAGTCAGTCGTAGGTCGAGTCTTGATCAGTAACTTCCCTATTTGTTTGTACTACCACTTGTCCCTGTCGCAGACGGGGTATGGTTCAGTAAGTTGTCAACCCCTCACCAAAGCACACACCATACAGAGAGGCCATGGTGGAAGATACTGGGTGCATCCGGTAGGCATGCCACCTGGTCCGGGGGCATGGGTGTTTCCGGTTGGGACCGAGAGGGGGGCACCCCTTAGAGCGCGCGTATATAAATTTGTTCCCATGCTACATCGAGGTTGTAGCCTCCCCACTTAGAGTTTTGCTTGACAGGTGTCGTGGGTGATTCCAGACACCGGTAAGTTAAGCTGGTGTGTGCAGGTCAGGCGTGTTTTCAATTAAAAGGCCATGGACGGAATTAGTCCCGATGGACTAAGTAAATCCGTTACTCGTGGGTAAGGAGTACACCCTCTGCAGAGGATATATCCTTTTGGATAGCCATGTTCATGGGTAAGGACCACAGCCCGAGTTGAATCTAGTAACGGTATTCGGATGGAGACACGTTAAACTAGATCATAGTAACGGTATTCGGATGGAGACACGGTTAAACTGGATCATAGTAACGGTATTCGGATGGAGACACGGTTAAATTAGAATCCAGTGACGGTCTTCGGATGGAGAAACGGATATACCAGAACTTTATTTCTGACCTCTGTCATATGAGGATTGTGATTATTATTATTATGGACTAACCATTTACATTATGTATTTTTTTTAGTATCCCTGGGATGGTTCTACCTCTTGGATATTCACTGTGGTTATTCGTATATAAGCCCTTTATGTGGTGTCGCTCAGACGCCCGACTGTGGCATCTTGACATTTATTTATCATTTATAAGCCCTTTATGTGGTGTCGCTCAGACGCCCGACTGTGGCATGTTTGATATTTATTTTTTCTTTTATAAGCCCTTTATGTGGTGTCGCTCAGACGCCCGACTGCGGCATTGTCATTTTAATTGCAACCTTTCGAGGAGTCTTTTCAGACACTCGCTCAGTGCATTCCATCTTCACTCCCGTATTGCATACTCATGTTTTTAACCGCACGCGTGCATCACAGATTTTCGTTTACTTCATGGCAGACTTATCATCATAAAATGTTTCGGAATATGATTATCTCTTGTTATATTATACCCATGTTCTGAATGTTTGCGAGTACATTCAAACGTACTCACTGGCTTGTCCCTGGCTATTGTCTTGGCCAGATCCCTTGCTTGGAGATAAGCATCGCCATGACAGCCCCGGAACCTACGCAACGACGATAGCAGCCTCATGAAGATAGGAGTTATCCTGGTCAGCTGTTCTTGTGGGAAATGGAGTCCCATAGACGCAGATGTACCACAAACCGCTTCCGCCATCAACCATTAGAAACCAAGTGTTGTACTCCTAGGCCACAATGGTCTTGTACTACATATTTTGTACCTTGCTTGGAATTCTTGTATCAAGTTGGTGCCTCATCAGCTAACAGTAATCCTGGGGTTGGTGAGCACAAAGGTCGTTTTCTGGGAAATTAATATCCCGAAAATCCGGTCGTGACAGACTTGGTATCAGAGCCAGGCTGACCATTGGCTAATCCTATCTTAGCCAGGTCAATAGACCTAGGTTAACCAAGCCACCAGACCTTAACCTAACCCGGTCAAGCTTCCCGCGTAAGATAGCTCCACAGTGACCCGACGCCTTTCGGCGGACGGTGCCCAACCTATCAGCCTAGCCCGTCGATCACGCGCCAGTGACCGACACCCAACCCGTCTCTATCGCAAGCGTGCGGAGGAAGACTCCGTCTCCTTTGACTATAAAAAGGGCACGCTAGCCTCAACACAGCACAGCCTCTTTCCCCCAAACCAAGCCACGATGCGTGGCCCCATTGTTCACAATGAGACCACAGCAACCAACCTTGGAGGTTTTGTGACCGTGCTCGCAAACCTCACCCGCCGTGCCTATGCGTTAGAAGAGCCTCCTGAATATGTTGTGTACCAGGGACCCATGTACGGTGAGAGCCGTTAGTACTGGGCCACTGTGCACATCTACGGTAGGGGTCTGTCACCAGAACGCCCCTACAGGTTCACCGGAAGGACAACTTCCTTTGAGCCACAAGCCATCCAACTGGCAGCCCGAGAAGCTATAGTTCAACTCCGGCACTTGTCGCCCAGAGTTAACTGTCGCTTGTTCTACTACTACCCCAGTCGTGACGGGTATGGTAGGCCGCCCCAGGTTGCCAACGGAGATCACGAGACAGATCCCGCGCTGTTGCATCTGGTGCGCTATGTAAGCGCACTAGAGCAACTGTTCGATCAGGTCACCCTCGATCTGATCGCAGCTCGTGGAGAACTGGTTCGCCGAGCCCCGGCGAGAAGAGAAGCGGAGCCCGACGCCGACAACCCAGTCGTGTTGTTCGGACACCCGATCGATCCCTTGAGGTCTGCGCCGGCCATCAACCAGAGTGCTTTGGTGACCCCAGAAGCGCTTCGTCGCCTTTTGGGAACCCATTCCAACGGGATTGTGGCCAACAACCCCCGCGATGGTCATCACCACTACCCCGACCCTGCAGCCCCTCAACCTCAACCGGCAAATCCCGACGGAGAAACCCGTGGAGAAACCTCGGCACCCGCCAGGCCGGCCCACTTAGACATTAACGAAGTAGACTAAGTCGCTCGAGTTTGTATCGAGCCTTAGTTCTCCTACGCTTTGTAACGGTGTGGCCCTGTATCGCTTTTATTTAATGCTGTCTGCAAGAACGCTCCTATTTTTGGAGTAGTTACTATGCATGTGTACGTTAGCGTACAGTTGCATTTTTAAATTTCGGGCGCAGCTACCAAGACCAACCCCGACAGCACCCACAGTAATGCGTCACATTTATGTGATGCGTATATCTGTGGCTCTGACCCAAGAACAGGATCGACAACCAGTTACCCTTCACCCCGGTGGATAACCCAGCCCCGATGCTATATAAAGGCCACCTCGTGACCTTGCCAAGTACCCCTCACCTTGTGCACAACACTCACAGCCATTCCTTTGCCATGCCGACCCCCAGTATTTATCTGAGAACCCCAGACGCAACCCCAGGTAGTTTTGTTAAATTATTGTGGGACTTTACCTGCAGTACCATGAGTGCCACCCATCCACCCCAGTACGAGTTGCTCAAATCGAGGATCACCCCTTCCACCTCGAAATATTGGGCAGTGGTGCACATCCCTCCCGCATACCCAAACCAAGACCCAACGGAAGTCTCCTTCGTGGGGAAATCCATGCCGACTCCGCATATGGCCATAGAAGCTGCTGCGTACGAGGCGCTCACTCGTCTTCGATACGCGGTACCCTATGCCAGCGAGCGAGGATATTATTACTTTCCGAGTCGTGCAACACCCGGAGAAGTTGCATCTTTTCCCGGTGGACGAATTGAGAGAGATCCAGTACTGGCCAACCTTGCCCAGTACGTTATTGCTCAGGAGCGTTTAACTCAGCGAGTAATGGGTTATCTCCAGAGCCTCGCTGATTTAAATCCTCGGATCGCTATTGGCAGACCACTGAGGCCTGACCAGGAAGGGCGCATTCATCGACTGGTCAACCCACTTCCCCCGATAGAAGAGGAGTGTGCCCCAGTACCAGAGGCATTTTCTCAGGACCCTGTCTTTTTGCCGTTTTCCTTGTAAACATCTCCGCTGTATTTATTATCCCAGTATTTATTTATGTGTTGTGACTTGTACGGATTTGTGCGACAGATCCGATCTTTGGTTTCATTTTTGTGGGCAGTTTTGCTGCTGTTAAATTTGTTTAAACGGTAATGAGTTTTCTTCCGCCGAGTTGCTACAGCGTATGTATCTCCTCGACATAGATTTTTATTCGCGCAGCACCGTAACAGCAGACTCACAGCTACAACCACTCGACCCCGTGCACTAATTACAAATTCTCGTACACATTTTTGCACCGACTAATCACACCCGAGGACACCACAGTCTCATTCAGAGAGATTTGTGAGTGATCGTTCGGGCGCGAGTTGCCCCAGCACACCGACATCAGTTAGCCCCTGATGCCGTGCCTAATCCACGTGATCGCCGCCGCCGCGAAGAGCTAACACTCGAGCGGCAGCATCACGACGATCATCCAGGATCATCGCGCACAGGAGCACGGAGAACCCCAGCAGCACCGCCAAACCTCCACACACCAGGACCACATACCAGTCCGGCATCGCCTCCGCCATTAGAGCCTCGTCTCGAGCTCCTGCTAACAACAATGGTGGAGAAGGAAGGAGCAGTAGAAGCGAGGCCAGGTGTGAGGAAGAAGAGAGGAGCACCGCGGTCGTTTTATAGCTCGATATTGGTGTACGGTGGGCGAGGTCCACCAGCGCCGACAGCACACTGGCCCACAAGGTGAGTGCACGCTGCACCGGCAGCTAGCACACCGCGCACTACCATGGTACGGCCTCGATGCCCTACGAGCTAGGCATCACCGGTGGAGGAAGCGTGGGAGAGCACGCGAGAGAGAAGAGAGAGCCAGAGGTAGAAGAAGAGGCCGACAGTGGGCCCCGGGTCCACTAGTCAGCCCGAGAGAGCACTGTGCTCTCGGGTACGACCAGCGTATTTTAGTAATTTAGAATTTATTCTAAATTACTGTATCCACGTGGGAGTATCTCGTTTTTCCCCGACCGCGGATTTTTCCACGCTACGCCAGTGTACCACACTGTGGTTTTACACCACTTATTGCCCTCTCACTGTAGCCGGTTTGTTTTTGCATAGTTGACTGATTTTGGCAAGTGCAATGTTGGTTCAAAACAGCTTTTAACAAATCTTGAGGACGAGATTCTTCTTCAGGGGGGTAGTGTTGTGACACCCCAAAATTTTGACCTTGTTTTATTTATTAAAATTTGGCCAGGAAATAAAACTTTTCCATTTATCTTGATTTAACCTTTTGATATTATGGGTTTTTACCCCAAGTGAAAAACTTTCAAAAGGGATTGTTGGACTGGTATACTCTCTATAATAAAACAATTCTTTAACAGTGGGTTTAATTGCAAGATTTGTTTTCTCAGAGCTTTATTCTTTTAAAAATGATTTCTTTGAATTTGGAGCCTGTTTTGCACTACAACCATTTGACAAATGCCTTTAAAAATTCCACCAAAATTTGGGGATGTCATGTGATGTTTCCACATCACTTTTATGCAAAAATATCCTTTGGTCATTTGAGATTTTAAGCTCTAGACCAACTTTTCAAATCTGGTCCAGTAGTCATTTTGCACTACAACCTATTTAATTTTTTCTTTAAAAATTATTCCAAGTGTTTGGAGATGTCAGTAGATGCATACCATTCAACTTCATGCAAAAACCCAGTGCTGTTCTTTGGAAAATTTGGGTGAATCACCCTCTTTTTCATTCTGGTCCAATTTGGTGATTTGTACTGCAACCCTAGTTTATTTTGCTCTAGTGACCTTGAGCTTTTTCCTGCTTCTAGCCCTCCCTACCAAACCCTTAAGTCCAGGAGATTGGACCCATTGGAGAGTTTTAAGTGCATGCAATGAGCTCTGGTTGTTCCTGTCCAAAGCTGGAGTTTTGCAAAACTTGCACTAGCAAGTTTCTGGTTTTGCCCAAATGAGCTTGCCATCATCATCCACACCTAAAGAGACTCTGATCTGGAGTTTTTGACCACTCCAAGAATTGCCTAAGTGCACTTGGCATTCTGTCGAACACTTGGTGAGCACAGTCAGTTTTGGGCATGTTTCCTAGTTTGCACTGTGATCTTGCTCCAATGACACAGCAACCTTGTCCACTAAACTTCTAGCCATCTCTACCCTAGTCCTGTTAAGTGCCAGCCCCACCCTCGCGCTCTAGATCGCCCTGGCATTTCATCGAGCATGTTCCGTGCGTGCTCTGGGCGCGCCCAGAGCGCACGTTTTGCACGCGCGCGCACTGAGCCGCCGCGCCGCACTGCCACACTCGACGCGACCCGTCCCTGGCCCCTGCTCACCCGCTGAACCGCGCACTAGCTCGCCCACTCTCCACGCCACCCCTAGCCCCCTACAGCGCCGCTAGCAGAGCGTTTGGCGGCACGCCGGCGTCGGAAGCAAGCCTCTGCCATGGACGGCGCTGCCCAAACCACACCAGCACGCCAGCTGCCCCCGTGAACAGCTCAGTCTTATCCCGAAGCTCATCGGCACGCGCTCGTCGCCGCCACGTCGCCCTGCAGCTACAGCACGGCTGTCGCCGGCGATCTTATCCTCAGCCGCCACGGTCCAACCTCGGGCGCCTATTTAAGGGACCCCCGAGCTCGTGCAAGACCTCAAGCGACCTCATACCTTCCCCCTGGTTCTTCCCTGGCCGTAGATTGACCGGACAGGGCCATCTTCCCCAACTCCGGCCAGTTCAGCCGCCGATGCGCTCCGGTGCAATACGCCGCAGCCAGAACCTCCCCCGCCCAACCAATGCCACCAGTAGCTTCCCCTTGTCCTTGCGGAGCTGCCCAGCTACCCAACCTCGATCGGAGACCACCGGAGCCCAAATCGCACTTCTCACCCGTAGCCCCCCTCCGCCGCAGAGCTCGCCGCCGGCGACTCCTTCCACCTCCGACGACCCAGCGACCACCAAGAGGACCACCCCAGTCTGGCCGTTCCATCCCCGCCCTCGGGTGCCCGTGAGGAGCTGCCGTTCGTCGACGGCGATCGCCGGAGTCCCGCTCCCGTCGGGCAAAGGAGAGGAGGGAGAGGGAAGAACGGTCAAACCTGACCAGTGGGCCCTCTGGACCCACTGTCAGTGACCCGCGCGTCGTCTTCTCTGTTTTAAGTGAAGGCGCATAAGTCCCGAGTACGTCTCCTCTGCTGCGAAAGCATATTTCTCCCGAAACGTTTTCTTTTCTGGTTTTATTTAAAAACAGAGATTTGACCAAACTTTGACTGCCTATAACTTTTAAAATAAAACTCCAATTGAGTTGATTCTTTTTAGTACCTCTCTCAAATTTCATCTAGTTTATTTTAAGATTTATTTCAAAAATATTTGAGACAACTTTTTGTACTGTGTTTGAAATATTTGTTATTTGAATATTTTGCTAAATAGGAAGAATGGAGAGAGGGGAAAGCTTTCAAAAAGTGCATCCTTTGCATACTCTTGAAGGCAAGCATCTTCTGAACTCTGGCATAATACTTTGTGTGGTGTTTTGATACGGTTACAACCCCACTTGGACTTGGAGTATGCGTTATCTTTATGTAACGATAAAGTCTCTCGCATGAGTGCATTTTGGAGATGTTTTGTGGTTAGCAATGGTTATGCTGGTGATATTGATCATCCTCGTGAGCTTCTCATGCATACCGGGAGGAAGCCAGGAAAGTCGTGGTCTTGGGTAGACACGAGCTTGTCCCTAGTGCCTCGTCGAGACGAGTATGTCCGGTATGGCATGGTGAGGCTTGATGAGTGGTGATTTTATCAGTTAATGGTAACATTGTTGGTTATGCTGATCATTCGGAGATTTCTTGGACCACCCGAGTCAGTCGTAGGTCGAGTCTTGATCAGTAACTTCCCTATTTGTTTGTACTACCACTTGTCCCTGTCGCAGACGGGGTATGGTTCAGTAAGTTGTCAACCCCTTACCAAAGCACACACCGTACGGAGAGGCCATGGTGGAAGATACTGGGTGCATCCGGTAGGCATGCCACCTGGTCCGGGGGCATGGGTGTTTCCGGTTGGGACCGAGAGGGGGGCACCCCTTAGAGCGCGCGTATATAAATTTGATCCCATGCTACGTCGAGGTTGTAGCCTCCCCACTTAGAGTTTTGCTTGACAGGTGTCGTGGGTGATTCCAGACACCGGTAAGTTAAGCTGGTGTGTGCAGGTCAGGCGTGTTTTCAATTAAAAGGTCGTGGACGGAATTAGTCCCGATGGACTAAGTAAATCTGTTACTCGTGGGTAAGGAGTACACCCTCTGCAGAGGATATATCCTTTTGGATAGCCATGTTCATGGGTAAGGACCACAGTCTGAGTTGAATCTAGTAACGGTATTCAGATGGAGACACGTTAAACTAGATCATAGTAACGGTATTCGGATGGAGACACGGTTAAACTAGATCATAGTAACGGTATTCGGATGGAGACACGGTTAAATTAGAATCCAGTGACGGTCTTCGGATGGAGAAACGGATATACCAGAACTTTATTTCTGACCTCTGTCATATGAGGATTGTGATTATTATTATTATGGACTAACCATTTACATTATGTATTTTTTTAGTATCCCTGGGATGGTTCTACCTCCTGGATATTCACTGTGGTTATTCGTATATAAGCCCTTTATGTGGTGTCGCTCAGACGCCCGACTGTGGCATGTTGACATTTATTTATCATTTATAAGCCCTTTATGTGGTGTCGCTCGGACGCCCGACTGTGGCATGTTTGATATTTATTTTTTTCTTTTATAAGCCCTTTATGTGGTGTCGCTCAGACGCCCGACTGCGGCATTGTCATTTTAATTGCAACCTTTCGAGGAGTCTTTTCAGACACTCGCTCAGTGCATTCCATCTTCACTCCCGTATTGCATACTCATGTTTTTAACCGCACGCGTGCATCACAGATTTTCGTTTACTTCATGGCAGACTTATCATCATAAAATGTTTCAGAATATGATTATCTCTTGTTATATTATACCCGTGTTCTGAATGTTTGCGAGTACATTCAAACGTACTCACTGGCTTGTCCCTGGCTATTGTCTTGGCCAGATCCCTTGCTTGGAGATAAGCATCGCGATGACAGCCCCGGAACCTACGCAACGACGATAGCAGCCTCGCGAAGATAGGAGTTATCCTGGTCAGCTGTTCTTTTGGGAAATGGAGTCCCATAGACGCAGATGTACCACAAACCGCTTCCGCCATCAACCATTAGAAACCAAGTGTTGTACTCCTAGGCCACAATGGTCTTGTACTACATATTTTGTACCTTGCTTGGAATTCTTGTATCAAGTTGGTGCCTCATCAGCTAACAGTAATCCTGGGGCTGGTGAGCACAAAGGCCGTTTTCTGGAAAATTAATATCCCGAAAATCCGGTCATGACACTGTCTATGTAAACATCATGGCATGACATAATTCAAATATATGATTTATATACTAAGGAAGTGAGCAGAGGGCAATCGCATATATGATGTGTCAACTAAGGAGATGGCATTCAATATCGTGTATATGATGTAAAAACTAAGCATTGCAATACAACATATGCATTATATGAGTAATATAACCCTGCCAAGTTTGAGCATACACCTCAGGGGGATAATAGGACTGGTCATCTGCCTCTGAATCCTCCTCTGAAGAGCTATCTGTAACCAGCAAGATATCTGCTTCAGCAGGTAGCATTGTCTGCTCTGAAGACCTTGTTTTCACTCCAGATTTCTCCATCACCAATTCAAATGGCTGATGCACAGGAAGAGCAGTTGAATATACAAACATTGTCGACAAAAGCAATGAGAAATACAAAAAAAGGACGGCATGATATAATTCACATATATGACGCTTGCCTAAACAGCATGGCATTGCATAATTCACATACATAATGCCTTGCAACAAGATAACATTGCATAATTCACATATATAATGTCTTGCAACAAGATGGCATTGCATAATTCACATATATGGTAATTAGACACTAAACAGGTGGCATTCACACAAAGCATGTCTAAACTAAGCAAATGACATAGCAATGCAAGATACCATACGCACGATATGAGCAACATAACCCTGCCAAGTTAGGGCATGCACCTCGGGGGGGGGAATATGACTGGTCATCTGTCTCTGAATCCTCCTCTGAGGAGCTATCAGTAACCAGCAAGACATGCGCTTCGTCAGATAGCATTGTCTTCTCTAAAGACCTTGTTTCCACTCCAAATTTTTCCATGACCGTGCCGAATGGCTGATGCACAGGAAGAGTAATTGAATGTACTAAAATTGTTGACAAATTTAACACGTAATAAAAAATGATGGCATGATATAATTCACATATAAGATGACTGGCTAACCAGGGTGGCATTGCAAAATTCACATATATGATGCCTGGCTAGACAAGATGGCATTGCATGATTCACATATACGATAAAGAAACTAAACAGATGGCATTGACACAAAGCATGTCTAAACTAAGCAGATGACATCTTTCATGCATACAGTAAGCAATGCAAGGCACCATATGCATGATATTACCAACATCAACATGCCAAGTTAGAGCGAAGACCTCATGGGGTAAATAGGAGTGGTCTTCTCCTTCTGAATCCCCCTCAGAACAGTTATCTTCCTCTTGATTACGATCTGAAATGGGTGGAGGGGGGCTGCCTTTGTGCCCACCATGGAACAACGTCTGCATGAAATTTTATTGCCACGCAAGGCTCATCTCTTTTGCTCTACATGATCAGTTCCATTGTGTACAATAACTGGCATGCATAGGAATAAAACATAGTGAGATTATGTAAGGAGTGCATGCACAAATCCAGAGTGATGGTAGCAAACTGTGGATAGACCCAAAACCAATGATAGCAGGCAGATAATAGCTTTAGTTAAAAAATACAGATAATGGCTCCTTTAATGTTTGTTTGCACCCAACATGAAACTCATAGTAGACACCGGAGATTAACCAGATAGTAGACAGATAGTACTGATTGCTGCCCCAATATGTACCCCACAACCATTTAAAAACTCAAGTTTCAGCATTAGTTTGGACCTGACTCAGAGTCTAATAGGTGAACACGACGATAATGTAGCATGTCATCATATTAAGCGACGCATAACGTAAGCAGACACGGAAGAGTGCGACCTCTCTTGCGGACCCGTGTAGTCCTCAAGGTCACCTGCTAAGTTGATGATGGTAATGCAGTTGCCGTGGCTGCCGGCGGCAGGGAAGAAGATCTGAGGCGGCGAAAGACAGTCTGGAGAGCGGATCCCTACTGTGGTGAACCCTTCCGTCGTTGGAGCAGCTGAGCTGGGGTGGAACACAGCGCCGCAGGAGCAGGACAAACCACACAAGGTCTTCTTTGACACATATCTGTAACAGAAGTAATTGAGTAAGGGCTTGTTTGAATTTGAGGATTCTAACAATGCAGGGATAGGAAATAGACAGGAATAGGATAGGAATGCACGTGCAAAACAGAGAATTTAAAAACACAGGATTTCTGCCAATCTGGGTGTTTGATTCACAACAATTGGAAGATCATAGGATGCAAAAAAGCATGGTCAGATTAAGTCAAACCACAAGAAAATGTCTGGTTATAATGCTATTATGCTACTATCTCTTAGTCTTGTGCTTGATGAATAGGAATATGAAAAGGAGGAGAAGTGGAAATTAGAATTCCTACGGTTTTTCTTTCAAGGAGACACTAAAGGAACAAATCCTACAGTTTTCCTTTGCACCAAATTCATGAAAAGTAGTACCATAGGAAACTTTCCAATTCCGATGTTTTTCATTCACTTTTCCTTTCAAGCACTGGCGATTCTAGTAGGCAGGCTTGAGCAAGGAAAATCCTACACTAAAAAAATGTTTTTGTGCAACTTCTATTACTTTGGACCCCGGCCACTGCCATACTAGCTCAACTCCCAGGCCCATCGACAAATGCACAGCTCAAACGCGCAGAGATAAATAATGATGGCATTCAAGAGAGTCCATCACGGATAGCTAAGTTGCCTGGTACCTCACTGCTTGTCATATAGTAGGATAAAATAATCGTATTTCCCGTTACTACGAGTGCTCAGTGGACAGTATATATATAACATGTAGAGTAAAAAAGAGATGCAACAAGTGTACAACCTCTTTGGCGAAGCCATGTCGATCTCAGCGTGATTGGGTTGGCCGGTGAGGATGCTCCGGCTGACTTGGCTGTCGAAGGAGGGGAAGAAGATCTTAGGCGTCTGGAGATGGAGCCCGAGGTACTGCTCCGCTGTGATGGAGGGTTTCGTCGTTGGAGCAGCTCCGGTGAGTTGTACGATGCCGAGGCTGAAGCAGGACAAGAGAGACAACGAACTACGTTAACCTGAGTGGAATTCTAATAGCATCTCCAATACATGACGTAAAATACATAACCACAAAGTGCTAGATGTAAAATACATCAGCTGCTCATCTCTGAACTTAACTGTCGAAACTGAATTTAACTGTCGAAACTGAACTTAACTGTCGAAACTGAACTTAACTGTCAAAACTGAATTTTGCTATCGAAACTGAATTTTGATGTCGAAACTGAATGCACTAGCAAGGTGAGACTACATGTCGGTCGACTGACTTTTTCATCTCTGGTCAGTCGATTTTGCAGCCGTTGGATACGAAATCAAGGGCCTGTGGTTCATCTTCAACCTCCACCCCCCTGAGCCGCCAGCCACCACCGGCCAAACTGCAGCCCCCCGCCGCACGCGGCCGGCAGTGCGCCGCCCCGCCCGCCCCGAAAACACTCCCCT